>NC_045769.1:111280306-111596020 GCF_008692025.1 Phocoena sinus
ACTTATAAACAGAGCAGGTTCTGGTGCTGGTCATGCACCAGAGTTACCTTGGAGCTTGTTAAATACACAGATCCTGAGAATCATAATCTTCAGGGATGGGGCCAAGGAAGACTTATCTTTCACCAGCCTGGCAGACATTAGAGTTTAGCCTCTGGACTGAAGTTATTTAAGTCAAACTCACTTTCTCTCCCTGGTCCAGCTGGAGTCCAGAATAGCTCTAATAACACAATGTTTGATCACCTTCCTACCATCTGCAGGTCATAAAGGTAAAGTGTCTGCACAGAGCAGGAATGTAGCAGAGTTGAAGAAATAGTTCCACTCGTTATCATCAATATCAAGGTTATTTTTGCCAGATGTTTTCCCTGATAAGTGTCCTTCAGTCTCAGAAACAAGGCTGTGAGCTGACATCATGTGGACAGAAATAGCCCAGGGTACCAGTGAGCAGTTTCCTCTGGAGAATCTAATTCATGACATGGGATGGCATTATGGAGACAAGAATCCATTTGTGTTTAAAACAATCCAGGTGCCAGAGGCAGGCAGGAGAAAACAGCAGCATGCATGAGAATTCATTCATTCACCCATCATCTGCTCATCTGTCCAGCCACACATCCATTGACACATTAATTCACTCAGCCACCAGTTCAATCATGTAAGGAGTCAACCAACACAAATTGATACAATGTGCTCAGTAGTAAGGTGCGCAGTTAAATGCACCAGTCTCTGCCCTTAGGGAACAGTCTCCTGCAGGAATGGTACGTAACAGGCATGCCATCCTTCCATCTACCCTTAACCAGGCAGACATGTGTTTTTTCCCCAAAGGATCCATATGCAGCCTCAGCATCCTTCAAAGTAGAGCAATTGGGCAGCTGCTGCTAATTGTTGGAGTTGCAAGGCAAAATAGAATTGATTTCTATACTTAGTTCAGAAGAGGGAAAAGTAGGAAATTAACATCATTGGGCATTGTACCCGTTAGATACATCATATCTCATTTAATCCTTGAAACATCCCTTTATCATTCATCCTATTATCCTCATTTAACAGGTAAAGAAACTGAGATTTGAGAGATGATGTGATTTAACCAGAATTGGGACTCAATTTGGATTTGATCCCAAGTGTGTCTGGAGTCAGAGTGTGTTGGTTCACTTTATCAGGCCATTCTATTCTCAGTGCATGCCCAAAGTTGGCAAGATAGAGCCACAGCAAGGTGAGTTTGCAGGTGGGAGAGTCTGGAAGGTCGTGTCTGTAATGAGCGAGCCGGGATGAGATGATACTCAGGTGGATGTGGAGAGCCTCCTGCTCTGTTACCTCAGGTGCTGGGGCAGGTGCCCCTCTCCTGGAGGAAAGAGTCACAGCACAGGGTAGAAACAAACAGATGATACTTAAGGGTGAATTTTGGGCCAGAGAAGAGGTTCAACTGAAGTGAAGTTTATGTATTGGTATAAGTAACTAGAAACACCAAATAGCAACATAGGCAAATTCCTTTCTAGTACAAATAATATATGGCCTAGTTTTTGGAGTTTCTGAATTTCCTAGGCCACTACATTAAAGCATTGGCCAAGGCATATGTGAGGCCTTAGCACATAGATCCCCAGGACTAAAGCAGTGGTACTGGTGAGAGTGGGTGTCATCTTGATGGAAAGGTATAGAAAACCAAGGCCTCTGCCAGGAGTTTCCACACAGCCATACATCAGGCTGGTGACAGGTGGCACATCCAGGAGCCTGGCGATTTTTTTCACTTTCTGTGTGAATAATCTGGCAGTGAAGAGGCACAGCTGGTCTGGGCTAGGTGACAACTTTAATTTTTTCTTCCTTTTACTACAAGATTTATAGTTTGCTGGAAATTTAGAGGTACCTTGGTTGACTGCGTTTTATAAACAGTGCACTGTTGTACCTCCCAATTCTCCAGAAGCAAAAGAAATGATAGTAAGTTCATCGTATGGGCTCATGACTACTTTCCATTGTCATGAGGGCCTTATATGTTTAGAAAACAGAGAATGGTATATTCATAGCACTTTTTCCTTTGGTTAAAATCCAACTGGACAAATAGTTTCCTTTTTGTCCCAATATTTTTAGATAGATTAGCTCATTTAATTCTGACAATAATCCCATGACTAAATCAAAGTGATTCTCCCCACTATCACTCAAACAAGAAACTGAACAGACAGAAATATGGAAAAATAAGTCCGGTTAGCTCTTTTAGGAAAGGAAGACTTTATCCAAAAGTAACTTTCAAGTTTTGGAGAAAAGTGTGCTTTGTGGAGGCAGAACAACTATTTGGTCTTCGCCATTCCTACTCAGGCTCGCTTCACCACTTGACTCCATGCTTCCCACTTATAGGAAAGCAGGAAAGCCCCTTCATCCCTGCAAGTCTTGGCTTAGAAGTAGTGAAGTTGCTGCACAGGCCCAGGTCTGAGGGGTGCTGTTAGACCTTTAGGATACTTAAATTGCATCTGGTGGGCCAGACCCTCAGGAAAGGTGGTAAGTAGTGTGGTCATAATACACAAACCATCAGGGAACTGTTGTGAACACATGGTGGGGGCTAAAAGTTGGGGGGGGGCTGTCCTCCTGGTGACCAGAGAGTGGAAAAGGCTGAAGTGATGAGAGAAGTTTTCCTTCCTGAACCAAAGGTATTATATAGGCCTAGCCCCACAGTAGATGAATAATTAAGAGGTATAAATACATGGATAATAAATGAGTGAGCAGATACATCTATCTTTATTTTTCTATTTCTCACCTCCTGCCTTCTCTAGGCACATTTCTTTTTGTTTTGCCTGTTTGTTTTCGGATGGAAAGTCGGGAGCTGTGGGTTTGAGTTTTGGCATTCTTGGAGCAGCTTCAGAAAGATTTCCCTATAAATTGATCCCTTTGAAAACTTCTCCAAATGAACTCATTTTCACAAACATGTCAAAGAGCCCCATGTTATATGATTCTCTGTAAAAAAGAAAACAAAAACCTTTAACTTGAAGCACATAAACTGAAGTTCTTTTTCCCCCTTATCTTTACATGCCCTTTTCTCAAGAATTTCCACCACACCAAATAACATCTCAAGTGTTAATTTTCATCCTAATAGAGTCATGGATGTGTGAAGAGCTGTGAGAAGACAACGCTGGACTCTGTGAATGTCTTATCAATGCCTACTACTTCTTTACTTGTGAGGGCTGCTGCTTTGTTAATATGCAAGTGAGATATTGTATCCAGGGTTAAGAATCTTTCTCTCAGACTTTCATGTCCTTCCAAGATGAAGTAACAGGAATTAGATTTATCCTCCTTCCTAAAAATATACAGAAAAAAATGGAACAATTATTATCAGGACAGTAGTCAACAAGGCCCTGAAGTACAGCAACTCTTGAGAAGTGGGGAAAAAACCCAATGACAACAAGTTGAGCCCTAAGGTTGTCCCAGATTACTGCCTTGAGAAGGGGTTTAGACAGTGCAGAGAGGGGGAACCAAGGAAAACCTGGTGGTTGACCTGAGGATTGAACAGAACCAAACCTCAAGAGCAGGCAAGGCAGCATGAGTTCACAGGGCAGAGCCCCAAGAGGAGAGAGCTGCATGGAGAGAAGGAGAAATCTTCACAGGGTACCTTCCAGTATTCAGCCATGTGAATTCATGCATATGAGGAAAATAACGAAAGTATGGGGAAAAACCATCTGAAAAGATCAGCAGGAAGAATGCCTGGAGCTTAAACAGATTACAGTATACTTCTTGTTCCCAAATCCCAGAGCAGAAAATCGTATGATTAATGGGGCATCAGTTAGAGTCCTAAGAAGGTTCTTGCGTCAGTAGTGGTGAGAATTAACCTTAGACTTTGTGCTGAAACAAGCCATGAAATGATCAAACTGAATCACTCAACTTAACTGTGTCCCAGAACAAAAAGCTCAAGAGTATTTTTAGGAATACAAAAGTATCCAGGAACCAAAATACCAAAATTTTCAATGTTTGACATTCAAACGTGAATGTCATTAAAGGCATGAAGCATGAAAAGAAGCAGGAAAGCATAGCCCATGGAATATAGCCAATATTTTATAATAACTATAAATGGAGTATAACCTTTACAAAGTGTGAATCATGATACTGTACACCTGTAACTTACATAAGAGTGTAAAGTAACTTCAATTAAAAAAAAGAATGAAAAAAAATTTTTTTACCTGCATTTAAGGGGCTTTGAAATGGAAAATATTGTCAAGAAGGTTTTTTTGGTGAAAAATGTGGATGAAAAAACCCTATTTACTTTACCTGTAAAAAAAATCTGACTAAGGATTTATGGTTCCAGGATAATGCATTATAGGATTTCTGGTTCAAGGATAATGCATTAGACACATTTCCTTCTATTCCTCCCTCTGAGAACAGCTAAAAGCACTGGGCATTATAGATATGACAAACATAAGAAGACTCTGAAAGGTGGAACAAAGGGGACAGACTAGATAGGAGCCTCAGAAATCAAGAAGTGATATAGTGGTGAGTTTCTTGGGTATTCCTTTTGCTTAATATGTTACAGACTGGGTGTTGAAGAATTGACTTCTGGGAAATGCCAATGGGAACAAACAAAAAGACCCCACCCCCACCGGGGTGGTGTTTGAAAGACAAGGGAGGTAGCTGGGACTTTCATCCTTAGCTGATAGTAAAAAGGTCTGCCTCCACCATGGTGTCAGTGTATGCCACATGGGGAAGCAGCAAAAAGACACCTTTCTCCCAGCAAGTGTGCTGTCAGCAGAGACATGGTAGGACACTAGAATACTCACTCATCATCAGAAACCATGGAGGCCAGAAGGAAGTGGCACAACATTTTTTCCAAGTGCTGAAAAAAAAGAACAGTCATCCCAGAATTATTTTGAATTGATGAAATTCCATTCAGGAATAAATAAATTTCAAGAAATTTGGAAACAGAAAAACAACAAAGAACATCAATTATACAAAGAGTTGATTCTCTGGAAAAATCAATAACATTGAAAATTCTCTAGCAAGACTATGTATGTGTGTGTGAACGCAAATCACCAAATTATCAAGATCAGGGATGACATAGGAGAAATCATAATACACACTGCTATCATTTGGAGGATAATAAGAAAATCTATGAATAATTCTACACATGTAAACATGCAATATAGACAAAATGTATCAACTCCTCAAAAAGCACAAACTACCACCATGTACACAGTATGAAACAGGTCATTTTAATAGCCCTATAAATTACAGAAATTTGAATTTGTAATTTAAAATCAACTGGAAACGAAATACCCAGGTCCAGATGGTTTTGCTGGGGAATTCTACACACAAAACATTATTAATTCTATACAAACTTTTCCAGAAATTAAAAAAGGATGAAGATCTTTCCAGTTAATATTATGAGGTCACTATTGCCCTGATACCAAACCAAAGACAGTACAAAAAGAAGAAAGAAAACTACAGATGATTATCTTTAATGAATATAGAAAATAAAACTCCTTAAGGAAATATTAGTATATAGAATTCAGCAATATATAGACATATGCATACACTATGACAAAGTCAGGTTTATTCTAGGAATGTAAAGATGATCTAATATTTAAAAATCAACCAATGTACTGGACATTAACAGGCTAAAAAGAAAACTCACATGGCCATATCAATTCACTCACACACATGACAAAATTCAATACCTATTCTAACAAAAATAAAACAATAGAAAAATAGGTTTGAGGGAAACATCCTCAACTTGATAAAGCACAATTACCAAAAAATCTTCAGCTCAAATAGTGAAATGGTGAAAGACTGGATTCCATCCCATAGACTGGGAAGAAGATAAGGATGTCTGTACACAATACTACTATTCATCTTTGTAGTGGAAGTCCTAGACAACAACAGCAAAAAATAAAGCAAGAAAGGGATAAAAATGCACAGGGTTCAGAATAGTAGATATACTAAACTACTCTTTGGAGGTAACATGATAATCCATGTAAGATACCTCAAGGAATCTACAAAAAACCAAAACAAAAAATGACAACAACAAAAAACCCTTCAAACTAATGAGTGAGTCCAACAAGGTAACAGGATATACTTTCAATTTTAAAACAAACAAACAAACAAACTGTATTTCTGTACACTAGCAATGAACATACAAAAAAATAATGTTTAAAAATACAATAATATTTAAAATTACTAATAAAATGAAATAGGTAAATATCAAAAAAACATGTATAGGTTTTATATGCTGAAAATGGTAAAATGTTAATAAAAATAATCTAATATGTGCCAAATTATTAGAGAGATATATTGTTTTCACAGACTGAGGGATTCAACATAGAAAAAAAGCCAATATTCTCAAAATTAATATACAGGTTTAGTGCATTTTTTAATGAAAGTACCAGTAAGGGATTTTTTGTTGTTTTGTTTGTTTGGTAGATATAGGCAAGATTATACTAAGATGTATTTGTAAAGGCTAAGGAACTAAACTAGATAAAAAATTTTTGAAAAGAAGCACAAAATAGAGGAGACCTTCAAGATGGTGGGGGAGTGGGACATGGAGATCACCTTCCTCCCAACCAATACATCAGAAATACATCTACATGTGGAACAACTCCTACAGAACACCTACTGAATGCTGACAGAGAACTCAGACTTCCCAAAAGGCAAGAAAATCCTCATGTACCTGGACAAAAGAAAAAAGAAAAAAATAGAGACAAAAGAATAGGGAAGGGACTTGCACAGCTGGGAGGGAGCTGTGAAGAAAGAAAAGTTTCCACACACTAGAAAGCCCCTTCACTGGCAGAGACGGGGGGGCGGGGTGGCAGGGGGGAGGCTTCAGAGCCATGGAGCAGCAATAAGGGTGCAGAGGGCAAAGTGAAGAAATTCCCGCAGAGACGATCGGGATCGGTGCTGACCAGCAATCAGCAGCCTGAGAGGCTTGTCTGCTTAGCCGCCAGGGCAGGTGGAGGTTGCTAGCTGAGGCACCAGCTTCGGAGATCAGATTCCAGGGAGAGGACTGAGGTTGGTTGCATGAACACAGCCTGAAGGGGGCTAGTACTCCACAGCTAGCCAGGAGGGAATCCAGGAAAAATCAAGAACTGCCTAAGAGGCAAGAGACCATTGTTTTGGGGTGTGTGAGGAGAGGGGATTCAGAGCACCGTCTAAATGTGCTCCAGAGATGGGCGCGAGCCACGGCTATCAGCGCAGACCACAGAGACAAGCATGAAATGCTAAGGCGGCAGCTGCAGCCATCGAGAAGCCTGTGTGCAAGCACAGGTCACTATCCACATGCCCCCACACCCCATCCCCGGAGCCTGTGCAGCCTGCCACTGCCAGGGTCCCATGATCCAGGGAGAACATCCCCTGGAGAACACATGGCACACTTCAGGGTGCTGCATTGTCAGGCTGGGCTCTGCAAACTCAGGCTTGCCCCACACTCCATACCCCTCCCTCCCCCTGGCCTGAGTGAGTCAGAGCTCTTTAAACAACTGCTACTTTAACCCCGTCCTGTCTGAGCGATGAACAGACGCCCTCAGGCAACCTACACGCAGAGTCGGGGCCAAATGCAAAGCTGAACACCAGGAGCTGTGCGGAAAAAAGAAGAGAAAGGGAAATTTCCCCCAGCAGCCTCAGGAGCAGCAGATTAAATCTCCACAATCAACTTGATGTACTCTGCATCTCTGGAATACCTGAATAGACAATGAATCATCCCAAAATTGAGGCAGTGGACTTTGTGTGATTTTATGTGTATAGATTTGCATTTAGCATTTGCCCTAGGGTTCTGTCTGTCCTTTTTTCTTCTTCTTCTTCTTCTTTTTTTTTTAGTATAGTTTTAAACTCTTGTTATCATTGGTGGATTTGTTTTTTGGCTTGGTTTCTCTCTTCTTTCTTTCTTTTTTTTATAATTTTAAATGTTTTTATTTGTAATTTTTTTTATTTTTTAGTAACTTTATTTTATTTTTTTCTTCCTTTCTTTCTATTTTTTTCACTTTTCTCTAAGCTGCGTGCCTGACAGGGTCCTTGTGCTCTGGCCAGGTGTCAGGCCTGTGCTTCTGAGGTGGAAGAGTTGAGTTCAGGACATTGGTCCACCAGAGACCTCCTGGCTCCATGTAATATCAAAGAGTGATAGCTCTCCCAGAGATCTCCATCTCAATGGTAAGACTCAGCTCCACTCAAAGACCAGCAAGCTACAGTGCTGGACACCATATGCGAAACAAAGAGAAAAACAGGAACACAAACTCGCGAATTAGTAGAGAGGCTACCTAAAATCATAATAAGTTCACAGACACCCCCAAAAATACCAAAGGACATGGTTCTGCCCACAAGAAAGACAAGATCCAGCCTCATCCACCACAACAAAGGCACGAGTCCCTTCCACCAGGAAGCCTACACAACCCACTGAACAAACCTTAGCAACTGGGGGCAGACACAGAAACAATGGAAACTACAAATGTATAGCCAGCAAAAAGGAGACCACAAAAACAATAAGTTAAGCAAAATGAGAACACAGAGAAACACACAGCAGATGAAGGAGCGAGGTAAAACCTCAGCAGACCAAATAAATGAAGAGGAAATAGACAGTCTACCTGAAAGAAGAGAAATTCAAAATCTTGGAAATAGAATGGAGAATATACAAGAAATGTTTAACAAGGACCTAGAAGAACAAAACATCACACAAACAATGATGAAAAACACAATAAAGGAAATTAAAAGATTCTCTAGAAGGATTCAATAACAAAATGACTGAGACAGAAGAATGGATAACTGACCTGCAAGATAAAATAGTGGAAATAACTACCACAGAGCAGAATAAAGAAAAAAGAATGAAATGTATTGAGGACAGTCTCAGAGGCCTCTGGGACAACATTAAACACACCAACATTCGAATTATAGGGGTCCCAGAAGAAGAAGAGAAAAAGAAAGGGACTGAGAAAATATTTGAAGAGATTATAGTTGAAAACTTATCTAATATGGGAAATGAAATAATCAAGTCCAGTAAGCACAGAGTGTCCCATACAGGACAAATACAAGGAGAAACATACAAATACACATATTAAACAAACTACCAAAAATAAGTACAAAGAAAAAATATTAAAAGCATCAAGAAAAAACAACAAATAACATACAAGGGAATCCCCATAAGTTTAACAGCTGATCTTTCGGTAGAAACTCTGCAAGCCAACAGGGAGAGGCAGGACATATTTAAAGTGATGAAAGGGAAAAACTTACAACCAATATTGCTTTACCCAGCAAGGATCTCATTCAGATTCAATGGAGAAATTTAAACCTTTAGAGGCAAGCAAAAGCCAAGAGAATTTGGCACCACCAAACTAGCTTTACAACAAATGCAAAAGGAACTTATCTAGGTAGAAAACACAAGAGAAGGACAAGACCTACAATAACAAACCCAGAAAAACTAAGAAAATGGCAGGAGAAACATACATATTGATACTACTTAAAATGTAAAAGGATTAAATGCTCCAACCAAAACAGATAGACTGGCTGAATGGACACAAAAACAAGACCCATATTATGCTGTCTACAAGAGACCAGCTTCAGACCTAGGGACACATGCGGACTGAAAATGAAGGGATGGAAAAAGATATTCCATGTAAATGGAAATCAAAAGAAAACTGGAGTAGCAATTCTCATATCAGACAAAATAGAATTTAAAATAAAGACTATTACATGATACAAAGAAGGACACTACAAAATGATCAAGGGAACAATCCAAGAAGAAGATATAACAATTTTAAACATTTATGCACCAAACACATGACCACCTGAATACATAAGGCAAATGCTAACAGCCATAAAATGGGAAATTGACAGTAACACAATCATAGTAGGGATTTTAACACCCCACTTTCACCAATGGACAGATCATCTAAAATGAAAAAAAATAAGGAAAAACAAGCTTTAAATGATATAGTAAAGAAGATGGACTTAATTGATATTCATAGAACATTCCATCCAAAAACAACAGAATACACTTTCTTCTGAAATGCTCATGGAACATTTTCCAGGATAGATCACATCTAGGGTCAGAAATCAAGCCTTGGTAAATTGAAATCATATCAAGTATCTTTCTGACCACAAAGCTATTAGACTAGACATCAATTACACGAAAAAATCTGTAAAAAATACAAGCACATGAATGCTAAACATTACAATACTAAATAACCAAGAGATCACTGAAGAAATCAAAGAGGAAATCAAAAAATACCTAGAAACAAATGACAATGAAAACACGAGGGCCCCAAACCTATGAGATGCAGCAAAAGCAGTTCTAAGAAGGAAGTTTATAGCAGTACAATTCTACCTCAAGAAACAAAAAACATCTCAAATAAACAACCTAACCTTACACCTAAAGCAATTAGAGAAAGAACAACAACAACAACAACAAAAAACCCAAAGTTAGCAGAAGGAAAGAAATCATAAAGATCAGATTAGAAATAAATGAAAAAGAAATGAAGGAATCAATAAGAAAACTAAAAACTGGTATTGAGAAGATCAACAAAATTGAAAAACCGTTAGCCAGATTCCTCAGAAAAAAAAGGGAGAACAATCAAATCAATAGAATTAGAAATGAAAAAGGAGAAGTAACAACTGACACTTCAGAAATACAAAGGACCATGAGAGATTACTAAAAGCAGCTCTTTGTGAATAAAATGGACAACCTGGAAGAAATGGACAAATTCTTAGAAAAACAAAACCTTCAAGGACTGTACCAGGAAGAAATAGAAAATATAAACAGAACAATAACAAGCAGTGAAATTGAGACTGTGATTCAAAATCTTCCAACAAACAAAGGCCCAGGACCAGATGGCTTCACAGGCGAATTCTATCAAACATGTAGGTAGGAGTTAACATCTATCCTTCTCAAAGTCTTCCAAAATATAGCAGAGGGAGGAACACTCCCAAACTGATTCTGCAAGGCCACCATCACCCTGATACGAAAACCAGACAAAGATGTCATACAGAAAGAAAACTACAGGCCAATATAACTGATGAATATTGATGCAAAAAATCCTCAGCAAAATACTAGTAAACAGAATCCAACAGTACATTAAAACTATCATACACCATGGTCAAGTGAGGTTATTCCCAGAAATACAAGGATTCTTCAATGTACACAAATCAATCAATGTGACTACCATATAAACACACTGAAGGAGAAGAAGCATATGATAATATCAATAGATGCAGAGAAATCTTTCGAGAAAATTCAACACCCATTTATATTAAAAAAACACAGAAAGTAGGCCTAGAGGGAACTTCCCTCAAAATAATAAAGGCCATATATGACAAAACCACAACCAACACCATCCTGAATGGTAAAAACCTGAAACCATTTCCACTAAGATCAGGAAAAAGACAAGGTTGCCCACTCTTACCACTATTATTCAACATTGTTTAGGAAGTTTAATTCACAGCAATCAGAGAAGAAAAATAAATAAAAGGAATCCAAATTGGAAAAGAAATAAAGCTGTCACTGTCTGCAGATAACATGATACTATACATATTTGAAACCTATGATTCTGCCAGATAACTACTAGAGCTAATCAACGAATTTGGTAAAGTAGCAGGATACAAAATTAATGCAGAGAAATCTCTTGCATTCCTATACACTAATGATGAAAAATCTGAAAGTGAAATTAAGAAAAGTCTCCCAAATACCATTGCAGAAAAAAGAATAATATACCTAGGAATAAACCTACCTAATGAGACAAAAGAACTGTATGGAAAAAATTATAAGACACTGCTGAAAGTAATTAAAGATGATACAAACAGATGGAGAGATATACCATGTTCTTAGACTGGAAGAATCAACACTTTGAAAATGAGTATACAACCCAAAGCAATCTACAGATTCAATGCAATACCTATCAAACTACCACTGGCATTTTTCACAGAACTAGAATAAAAAATTTCACTTTTGTATGGAAACACAAAAGACCCCGAACACCTAAAGCAATCTTAAGAAAGAAAAACGTACCTGGAGGAATCAGGCTCCCTGACTTCAGACTATACTTCAAAGCTACAGTAATCAAGACAGTATGGTACTGGCAGAAAAACAGAAATATAGATCAATGGAACAAGATAGAAAGCCAAGAGATAAACCCACACACATATGGTCACTAATCTTTGATAAAGGAGGCAAAAATATACAGTGGAGAAAAGAGAGACTCTTCAAAAGTGGTGCTGGGAAAACTGAACAGGTACTTGTAAAAGAATGAAATTAGAACACTCCCTAACACCATACACAAAAATAAATTCAAAATGGATTAAAGACCTAAATCTAAGGCCAGAAACTGTCAAACTCTTAGAGGAAAATATACACAGACCACTCAATGACATATATCACAGCAAGATCCTTTTGAACCCACCTCCTAGAGAAATGGAAATAAAAACAAAACTAAACAAATGGGACCTAATGAAATGAAAAAGCTTTTTCACAGCAAAGGAAACCACAAACAAGATGAAAAGGCAACCCTCAGAATGGGAGAAAATATTTGCAAATGAAACAACGGACAAAGGATTAATTTCCAAAATTTACAAGCAGCTCATGCAGCTCAATATCAAAAAAAACAAACAAAACCCAATTCAAAAATGGCAGAAGACCTAAATAGACATTTCTCCAAAGAAGATATACAGATTGCCAACAAACACATGAAAGAATGTTCAACATCATTCATCATTAGAGAAATGCAAATGAATAATACAATGAGATATCATCTCACACAGGTCAGAATGGCCATCATCAAAAAATCTAGAAACAATAAATGCTGGAGAAGGTGTGGAGAAAATGGAACCATCTTGCCCTGCTGGTGGGAATGAAAATTGATACAGCCACTATGGAGAACAGTATGGAGGTTCCTTAAAAAACTAAAAATAGAGCTACCATACAGCCCTGCAATTCCACTACTGGGCATATATCCTGAGAAAACCATAATTCAAAGAGTCATGTACCACAGTGTTCATTACAGCTCTATTTACAATAGCCAGGACATGGAAACGACGTAAGTGTCCATCAACAGAGGAATGGATAAAGAAGATGTGGTACACGTATAATGGAATATTAGCCATAAAAAGAAATGAAATTGAGTTATTTGTACTTAGGTGGATGGACTTAGAGTGTGTCATACAGATTGAAGTAAGTCAGAAAGAGGAAAACAAATGCCGTATGCTAAAACATATATATGGAATCTAAAAAAAAAGGTCGTGAAGATCCTAGGGTCAAGACAGGAATAAAGACACAGACCTATTAGAGAATGGAGTTGAGGACACAGGAAGGGGGAATGATAAGTTGGGACAAGTGAGAGAGTGGCATGGACATATATACACTACCAAATGTAAAATAGATAGCTAGTGGGAAACAGGCACAAAGCACAGGGAGATCAGCTCCCACCTAGAGGGGTGGGAGGGTGAGAGATGCAAGAGGGGGAGATATGGGGATATATGTATTTGTATATGGGGATATATGTATATGTATAGCTGATTCACTTTGTTATAAAGCAGAAACTAACACACAATTGTAAAGCAATTATATTCCAATAAAGACGTTTAAAAAATTTTCAAACAATTTTTCACAGGAACTGTCCCATTTCACATTCCTCTAACAATTAATGGGTGCTCCTCTTTCTCTGCTGTCTCAGCAACATTTCGTATTGTCAGTTTTTTAAAAAAAATTGCTATAATAATACATCAGTAGTGGTGTCTCATCATGTTTTTAGTTTTTTAGAAGTTTTCAATTTTGTTGAATTATGCTGTATCATTATTTTTCTCTTCTGGTGTGTGCTTTTGGGTCCTATTTATGAAATGGAGTATAATTGCTTTACAACGCTGTGTTAATTTCTGCTTTATAGCAAAGTGATTCATCTATACATATAAATATATTCCCATATACCTACCCTCTTGTATTTCCCTCCCAGATGATGGCCATTCTGACCGGTGTGAGGTGATACCTTATTGTGATTTTGATTTGCATTTCTCTAATGATTAGTGATGTTGAGCATCCTTTCATGTGTTTGTTGGAAGTATGTATATATTCTTTGGAGCAATGTCTTTTTAGATCTTCTGCCCATTTTTGGATTGGGTCGTTTGTTTATTTGATATTGAGCTGCATGACCTGCTTGTATATTTCAGAGATTGATCCTTTGTCAGTTGCTTCATTTGCAAATATCTTCTTCCATTCTGAGGGTTGTCTTTTCATCTTGTTTATGGTTTCCTTTGCTGTACAAAAACTTTTAGATTTCATTAGGTCCCATTTGTTTATTTTTGTTTTTATTTCCATTTCTCTAGAAGGTGGTTCAAAAAGGATCTTGCTATGATTTATGTCATAGAGTGTTCTGCCTATGTTTCCCTCTAAGAGTTTTATAGTGTCTGGACTTGCATTTAGGTCTTTAATCCATTTAGCATTTATTTTTGTGCGTGGTGTTAGGGAGTGTTCTAATTTCATTCTTTTATATGTAGCTGTCCAGTTTTCCCAGCACCACTTATTGAAGAGGCTGTGTTTTCTCCATTGTATATTCTTGCCTCCTTTATCAAAGATAAGGTGACCATATGTGTGTGGGTTTATCTCTGGGCTTTCTATTCTGATCTGATACATTGATATATGTTTCTTATTTTGTGCCAGTACCATACTGTCTTGATTAACGTAGCTTTGTAGTACAGTCTGAAGTCAGGGAGCCTGATTCCTCCAGCTCCGTTTTTCTTTATCAACATTGCTTTGACTATTCGGAGTATTTTGTGTTTCCATACATAATGTGAAATGTTTGTTGTAGTTCTGTGAAAAATGCCAGTGGTAGTTTGATAGGTATTGCATTGAATCTGTAGATTGCTTTGGGTAATATAGTCATTTTCACAATATTGATTCTTCCAATCCAAGAACATGGTGTATCTCTCTGTCTATTTTTATCATCTTTAATTTCTTTCATCAAAGTCTTATAATTTTCTGCATACAGGTGTTTTGGTTCCTTAGGTATGTTTATTCCTAGGTATTTTATTCTTTTTGTTGCAATGGTAAATGGGAGTGTTTCCTTAATTTCATATTTACATTTTTCATCATTAGTGTATAGAAATGCAAGAGATTTCTCTCCATTAATTTTGTATCTTGCCACTTTACCAGATGCATTGATTAGCTCTAGTAGTTTTCTGGTATCATCTTTAGGATTCTCTATATATAGTATCATGTCGTCAGCAAACAGTAACAACTTTACTTCTTCTTTTCTGATTTGGATTCCTTTTATTTCTTTTTCTTCTCTATTTGATGTGGCTAAAACTTCCGAAACTATTTTGAATAATAGTGGTGAGAGTGGGCAACCTCATCTTCTTCCTGATCTTAGTGGAAATATTTTCAGTTTTTCAGCACTCAGGCCAATATTGGCTATGGGTTTGTCATATATAGCCATTATTATGTTGACTTAAGTTCCCTCTATGCCTACTTTCTGGATGCTTTTTATCATAAAGAGGTGTGGAATTTTGTTAAAAGCTTTCTCGGCACCTATTGAGATGATCAAATGGTTTTTATTCTTCAATTAGTTAATATGGTTTATCACATTGATTGATTAGCATATATTGAAGAATCCTTGCATTCCTGGGATAAACCCCACTTTATCATGGTGTATGATGCTTTTAATGTGCTGTTGGATTCTGTTTGCTAGTATTTTGTTGAGGATTTTTACGTCTATGTTTATCAGTGATATTGGCTTGTAGTTTTCTTTCTTTGTGACATCTTTGTCTGGTTTTGCTATCAGAGTGATGGTGGCCTTGTAGAATGAGTTTGGGTTTGTTCCTCCCTCTGCTATGTTTTCCAAGAGTTTGAGAAGGAGAGGTGTCACCTGTCCTCTAAATGTTTGATAGAATTTGCGTGTGAAGCCATCTAGTCCTGGGCTTTTGTTTGCTGGAAGATTTTTAATCACAGTTTCAATTTCAGTGCTTGCGATTGATCTGTTTATATTTTCTATTTCTTCCTGGTTCAGTCTCGGAGGTTGTGCTTTTCTAAGAATTTGTCCATTTCTTCCAGGTGTCCATTTTATTGGCATATAGCTGCTTGTAGTAATCTCTCATGATCCTTTGCATTTCTGCAGTGCCAGTTATTACTTCTCCTTTTTCATTTCTAATTCTATCAATTTCAGTCTTCTCCCTTTTTTTCTTGATGGGTCTGGCTAATGTTTTATCAATTTTGTTTACATTCTCAAAGGACCAGCTTTTAGTTTTATTGAGGTTTGCTATTGTTTCCTTCATTTCTTTTTCATTTATTTGTTACCTGATCTTTATGATTTCTTTCCTTCTGCTAACTTTGGGGTGTGTTTGTTGTTCTTTCTCTTATTGCTTTAGGTGTAAGTTTAGGTTGTTTATTTGAGATATTTCTTTTTTTTTTTTTTTTTTTTGAGGTACGATTGTATTGCTATTAACTTCCCTCTTAGAACTGCTTTTGATGCATTCCAGAGGTTTTGGGTCATCGTGTTTTCATTGTCATTTTTTTCTAGGTATTTTTTTTATTTCCTCTTTGATTTATTCAGTGATCACTTGGTTATTCAGTAGTGTATTTTTTAGCCTCCATGTGTTTGTATTTTTTACAGATCTTTTCCTGTAATTGATATCTAGTCTCATAGCATTGTGGTCCAAAAGGATACTTGATATGATTTCAATTTTCTTAAATTTACCAAGGCTTGATTTGTTACCCGAGATATGATCTGTCCTGGAGAATGTTCAATGAGCAGTTGAGAAGCATGTGTATTCTGTTTTTTTTGGATGGAATGTCCTATAAGTATCAATTAAGTCCATCTTGTTTAATGTATAATTTAAAGCTTGTGTTTCCTTATTTATTTTCATTTTTGATGATCTGTCCATTGGTGAAAGTGGGGTGTTAAAGTCACCTACTATGATTGTGTTACTGTTGATTTCCCATTATGGCTATTAGTATTTGCCTTATGTATTGAGGTGCTCCTATGTTAGGTGTCTACATATTTACAATTGTTATATCTCCTACTTGGAACGATCCCTTGATCACTATGTAGTGTTCCTCTTTGTCTCTTGTAATAGTCTTTGTTTTAAAATGTATTTTGTCTGATATGAGAATTGCTACTCCAGCTTTCTTTTGATTTCCATTTGCATATAATAGCTTTTTCCATTCCCTCACTTTCAGTCTGTTTGTGTCCCTAGGTATGAAATGGCTCTCTAGTAAACAGCATCTATAGGGGTCTTGTTTTTGTTTCCATTCAGCCAGTCTATGTCTTTTGGTTGGAGCATTTAATCCATTTACATTTAAGGTAATTATTGATATGTATGTTCCTATTACCATTTTCTTAATGTTTTGGGTTTGTTATTGTTGGCCTTTTCCTTCTCTTGTGCTTCCTGCCTATGAAATTCCTTTAGCATTTGGTATAAAGCTAGTTTGGGGTGTTGAATTCTCTTAGCTTTTGCCTGTCTGTAAAATTTTTAATACTTTTTCAAATCTGTGTGAGATCCTTGCTGGGTAGAGTAATCTTGGTTGTAGGTTTTTCATTTTCATCACTTTAATTATGTCCTGCCTCTCCCTTCTGGCTTGCAGAGTTTCTGCTAAAGATCACCTATTAACTTTATGGGGATTCTCTTGTGTGTTATTTGTCATTTTTTCCCTTGCTGCTTTTAATAATTTTTCTTTGCATTTAATTTTTGATAGTTTGATTAATATGTGTTTTTGCATGTTTCTCCTTGGATAACCTCAATGGACTCTCTGTGCTTCCTGGGCTTGATTAACTATTTCCCTTCCCATAGTAGGGAAGTTTTCAACTATAATCTCTTGAAATATTTTCTCAGTTCCTTTCTTTTTCTCTTCTTCTTCTGGGACCCCTATAATTCAAATGTTAGTGTGTTTAATGTTGTCCCAGAAGTCTCTGAGATTGTCCTCCATTCTTTTCATTCTTTTTTCTGTATTCTACTCTGCAATAATTATATCCACTATTTTATCTTCCAGGTCACTTATCCGTTCTTCTGCCTCAGTTATTCTGGCATTGATTCCGTCTAGAGAATTTTTAATATCCTTTATTGTGTTGTTCATCATTGTTTGTTTGCTCTTTAGTTCTTCTATGTCCTTGTTAAACGTTTCTTATATTTTCTCCATACTATTCCCAAGATTTTGGATCATTTTTACTATCATTACTCTGAAATCTTTTTCAGGTAGACTGCCTATTTCCTATACATTTGTTAGGTCTGGCGGGTTTTTATCTTGCTCCTTCATCTGCTGTTTTTTTCTCTGTCTTCTCATTTTACTTAACTTACTGTGTTTGGTGTCTCCTGTTTGCAGGCCACTGATTCGTACTTCCCGCTTCTTTTGGTGTCTCCCCCCAGTGGATAAGGTTGTTTCAGTGCGTTGAGTAGACTTACTGGTGGAGAGCTCTTACTGGTGGAGTGCCTGTGTTCTGGTTGATGAGTCTGGATCTTGTCTTTCTGGTGGGCAGGTCCACATCTGGTGGTATGTTTTGGGGTAACTGTGACCTTATTATGATTTTAGACAGCCTCTCTGCTAATGGTTGGTGTTGTGTTCCTATCTTGCTAGTTGTTTGGCATAGAATGTCCAGCCCTGTACTTTGCTGGTCGTTGAGTGGAGCTGGGTCTTCTCGTTGAGATGGAGATATCTGGGAGATTTTCACTGTCTGATATTATGTGGAGCTGGAGGTCTCTGTTGGACCAAATTTCTAAACTAGGCTCTCCCACCATAGAGGCATTGCCCTGAGGCCTGGCTGGAGCACCAAGACCTTGTCATCCACATGGTTCAGAATAAAAGGTAGAAAAATAGAAAGTAAGAAAGAGAAAAATAAAATAATATAAAAATGTAAAATGAAAAGTTATTAAAATAAAAACTAAAAAATAATCATTAAAAATTGTAAAGTAATAAAAAAGGAAGAAGAGAGCAACCAAACCAAAAAACAAATCTATCTATGATAACAAGCACTAAAAACTATAAAAAAAAAAAAACCAAAAAATAAACAACAGACAGACAGAACCCTAGGACAAATGGTAAAAAAAAAAAAGCTATATGGACAATGTCCCACACAGAAGCATACATATACACACTCATAAAAAGAGGAAAAGGGAATATATATATATATATATATATATATATATATATATATATATAGAGAGAGAGAGAGAGAGAGAGAGAGAGAGAGAGAGAGAGAGAGAGAGTTGCTCCCTAAGTCCACCACCTCAATTCTGTGTGATTCATTGTTTCTTCAGGTATTCCACAGATGCAGGGTATATCAAGTTAATTGTGGGGGTTTAATCCACTGTTCCTGAGGCTGCTGGGAGAGATTTCCCTTTCTCTTCTCTGTTTGCACAGCTCCTGGGGTTCAGCTTTGGATTTGACCCCACCTTTGCATGTAGGTTGCTGAGGGTGTCTGTTCTTCTCTCTGACAGGGTGGGGTTATAGGAGAAGCTGATTTGGGGGCTGTGGCTCACTCAGGCCGGGGCAAGGGAGGGGAACAGAATGTGGGGTGAGCCTGTGACAGCAGAGTCCACTGTGATGTTGCAACAGCCTGAGTCACACCGTGTGTTCCCCTGGGGAAGTTGTCCCTGCATCATGGGACCCTGGCAGTGGCAGGTTGCACAGTCTGCCAAGAAGGGATGTGTGGATAGTGACCTATGTTTGCACACAGGCTTCTTGTTGGTTGCAGCAGACTTAGCGTTTCATGCCTGTCTCTGGGGTCTGCACTGATAGCCCTGGCACACGCCCGTCTCTGGAGCTCATTTAGGTGGTGCTCTTAATCCCCTCTCCTGGTGCACCGCAAAACAAAGAGGCAAGAAAAAGTCTCTTGCCTCTTTGTCAGTTCCAGACCTTTTCCCGGATTCCCTCCCAGCTAGCTGTGTCGCACTAGCGCCCTTCAGGCTGTGTTCAGGCAGCCAACCCCAGTCCTCTCCCTGGGATCCTACCTCCAAAGCCTGAGCCTCAGCTCCCAGCATCCACCTGTCCCGGCAGTGAGCAGACAAGCATCTCGGGCTGGTGAGTGCTGGCCAGCACTGATCCTCTGTGCGCGAAACTCTCTGCTTTGCTCTCTACACCCCTGTTGCTATGCTGTTCTTCATGGCTCTGAAACTTCCCCCCTCCGCCACCCCTAGTCTCCTCCCACCAAGGAGCTTCCTAGTGTGCTGAAACCTTTCTTCCATCACAGCTCCCTCCCACTGTTGCAGGCCCCATCCCTATTCTTTTGTCTCTTTTTTTGTTTTGCCCTACCCAGGTACATGGGGAATATCTTACCTTTTGGGAGGTCTGAGGTCCTCTGCCAGCGTTCAGTAGGTGTTCTGTAGGGTTTGTTCCACATGTAGATGTATTTCTGATGTATTTGTCAGGAGGAAGGTGATCTCTACGTCTTACTCTTCCGCCATCTTGAAGTTCCTCCTCTTTCTTTTTTTTCACTTACTGAAGTATAGTTGACTCACAATATTATATTAGTTTCAGGTATAAAACATAGTGATTTGATATTTTTAGTAATTACACATCAGACAAAGTTATTATAAAATATTGACTATATTCGCTGTGCTACTTTACATTTCCTGTGATATAGTTATTTTATAGCTGGTAAGTTATACCTTTTAATATACGGCACTTATTTTGTTCCTCCCCTGACTCCTCTCCCCTCTAATAACCAATTGTTGTTTTTTTTGTACCTTTATATATTCTCTGTTTTGTTATATTTGTTAATTTGTTTTATTTTTTAAGTTTCCACGTGTCAGTAAAAGCATATAGCATTTGTCTTTCTCTGTCTGACTTATTTCACTAAGTATAAAACCCACTAGGTCCATCCATGTTGCTGCAAATGGCAACAGCTTATTATTTTTCATGGCTAAGTAATATTCAATATATACATACCACATCTCTATCCATTCATCTGTTGCTTCCATATCTTGGCTATTTTAAATAATGCTGCAATGAGCACTGGGGTGCATGCATCTCGTGAATTAAGGTTTTCATTTTCTTTCTCCTTTTTGAATCCATAGATTGCTTTGAGTAGCATGAACATTTTAACCATATTAATTCTTCCAATCCATGAACATGAAATATTTGTACTACTTTCTATTTCTTTCATCAATTTCTTATAGTTCTCCTAGTATCAGTCCTTCATCTCCTTTGATTTTTTTTTTTTTTTTGTGTGTGTGTGTGGTACACGGGCCTCTCATTGTTGTGGCCTCTCCCGTTGCAGAGCACAGGCTCCAGATGCACGGGTTCAGCAACCATGGCTTACGGGCCCAGCTGCTCCATGGCATGTGGGATCATCCCGGACCGGGACACGAACCCATGTCCCCTGCATTGACAGGCAGACTCTCAACCACCACATCAGCAGGGAAGCCCCACCTCCTTTGTTAAATTTATTTCTAGGTATTTTATTCTTTTTGATGCAACTCTAAATGAGATTTTTTCTTGGTTTCTCTTTCTGATAGATCATTATTACTGTATAGAAATCAACAGATTTCTGTATATTAATATTTGAATCCTATAGCTTTACTGAATTCATTTATTAGTTATAAGAGTTTTGGGGGGAATCTTTAGGGTTTTCTATATATAGTATCATGTATTCTGAAAATAGTGACAGTTTTACTACTTCCTTTCCAATTTGGAGGTCTTTTATTTCTTTTTCTTATATGATTGCTGTGGCTAGTACTTCAAATATTATATTAAATATAAGTGGTAAAAGTGGGCATCCTTGTTTTGTTCCTGATCTTAGAAGAGAAACACTCAGCTTTTCACCATTATGTGTGGTGTTGGCTGTGCATTTGTCATAAATGGCCATTATTACATTGAAATATGTTCCCTCTATACACACTTTGATGAGAGTTTTTATCATGAATTGATGTTGAATTTTGTCAAATGCTTTTTCTCCTTCTACTGAAATAAATTTGGTTTTCAAATATTTTGTTGAGTACTTTTGCATTTGTGTTCATCAGTGATATTGGTCTACAATTTTCTTTTTTTGTAGTGTCTTCATCTGGTTTTGGTATCAGGGTTATGCTGGACTTGAGAATGAGTTTGAAAGTGTTCCTTTTCAATTTTTTGGAATAGTTTGAGAAGTTTAAGTATTAACTCTTCTTTTAATGTTTGGTAGAATTTCCTGGTGAAGTTATCTGGTCCTGGACTTTTGTTTTTTCTGAAGATTTTCTCTGACATTTTCTCCTGGAAGTTTAATAGTTTTAGCTTTCAATTTTTATATAAGAGCCTTTAAAATTAAGTACTGTATATGTTATGAGGTAGTGTAAAACTTTAGTTTTTTTTAATCTCATATGGATATCCTATAGTCCAAGCATAATTTTTCTGAAAAGGCTATTTTCTTTCCACTGAATTGCCTTAAAACTCTTGTTGTGAAGTCAGTCATGATCCAGCGAGCTACGTCTATCAACACACAAAATTCACACTGTCATTATTATGTAGTTTATAGTAAGTCTTGAGATCAAGTAGTATAGTGTTATTGAGTTGCAATTTTGAATACATATGTTGAGTATAGACCTTCTTGCGAGTTTGACAACTTTAGGGAAATAGCATTCAGTATTTCATCATTAAGTATTATGTTAGCTAATGGTTTTCTAAGATACCCTTCATCAAGTTGTAAAGTTCCTTCCTATTCTGAGTAGTCTGACAGTTTTTATCATGAATTAGTATTGGTATTGAATATATATTTTGTATTGCATCTGTTGAGGTGTGGGGTTTTTTTGTTTGTTTTTTTGCGGTAAGCGGGCCTCTCACTGTTGTGACCTCTCCCATTGCAGAACATAGGCTCCGGACCCACAGGCTCAGCAGCCATGGCTCACAGGCCTAGCCGCTCCATGGCAGTGGGATCTTCCCGGACTGGGGCATGAACTCGTGTCCCCTGCATCTGCAGGTGGACTCTTAACCACTGCGCCACCAGAGAAACCCTGGATTTTCTTTTTATTCTGTTGATATGGTGAATTACAATGATTGATTTTTAAATGTTAAGCCAACCTTGCATTCTTTTGAACAAACCCAAGTTTCTCATGATGTATCATGAAATAAATTTCCTAATCTTTCAGAGAATTTTTGTGTGTATGCTTATAAGAGATATTAGTATTTTTGTCTTAAATATTTTTGCTTTTGATATCAGAGTAATAAAGTCCTCATAAAATAAATTTGCAAGAATTTTCTCCTTTCCTATTTTTCAAAGAGATATTTTGTAGAAGTGATATTATTCCTTCCTTAAATGTTTGGTATAAATCATCAGTGAAGTCATCTGAATGTGTAGTTTTCTTTGTGGAAATCATTTTCATTACATATTTCTATTTAAAATATTTCTATCAGATTTTCTGTTTCATATTTCTGTAAGTAATATTTTTCAAGGAATGTGACCCCTTCATCTGTATTGTCAAATTTGTTGACATAAATTTATTAATAATATCTACCTGATGTTCCTTTAATACCTGAGGAATATATAGTGATATCCTTTTTTATTGTTGTTCCTGATATGGTAATTTTTGTCTTCTTTTATTTTTTCCTGGAACAGTCTAGCTATAAGCCTAACAATTTTATTGTTATTTTAAAAGAAACACTTTTTAGTGTTATTGATTTCTTTAATTGAAGTATAGTTGATTTACAGTGTGTTAGTTTCTGGTGTACAGCACAATGATTCATATATATATATTCTTTTTCATATTATTTTCTGCTGTGGTTTATTGATATTTTAAATGATTTTTCTGTTTTGTAATTGAATTCTACTTTTGTTTTTATTATTCCTTTCCTGTACTTTGTGTTTAATTTACTATTTTTCTATTTTATCAAGATAGAAGTTTAAGTCATTTACTTTATATATTACTTCACATCTCACAAAAGCATTTAAAACAAGATATTCCCTAATAAGTCCTGATTTGTCTGAATTTTAATTATGATGTGTTGTTTTTAATTTTTATTCAGTTGGAAATACCTTTCAATTTCTCTTGTAATTTCTTTTTTGTTTCTTGAATTTTTAGAAATGTGGTGTTCAATTTCTAAATATTTGAGAATTTTACACATATATTTCTGTTTGATTTTTACTTTCATGGTGTTATGGTCAGAGAATATTCACTCTATGATTTTCTTTTTTCACTTATTTGAGACTCATTTTAAACCCCAGAGTATGATCTATCTTGATGAATGTTTTAGTTACAAAAAAGAATTCAGTTATTCTCTAAAAGAATCTGAGCTCTGCTGTTTGAAGGACATTCTATAAATGTCAAGTAGGCCAATTTGGTAGATACTGTTATTCAAGTTTTCTTTCTCCTACCATCTTTCTATCTACTTGTACTAATTTCTGAAAATGTAGTGTTAACACATCCTAACATAATGTTCTATGTCTACTTAAAGTTGTAGCAGTTTTTGCTTCATATGTTTCTACATTTTGTCATTTAGTGCCTGCATATTATGAAATGGTTTTGTTTTCTTGATGAATTGACAATTTTAACATAAAATCTTCCTTTTTTTCCCCCAGTAATGTTCTTTGTTTAGAAGTCTACTTTGTTTTTATATTTATATTATAGTTCTTATGATTAGTCTTTGCCTAGTATATCTTTTTTCATTATTTTGTTTAGCCTATACTTTATATTTAAAATATATTATTTTATACTGCATATAGTTGATATTGTCTCTGCCATTTAATTGGGATTTTTTGACAATTTTCATTCAATATTATCAATACAATCTTGATATTTATTTTCTACATCTGCTTTTTGCTCAGTTCTTGCTCTTTTTCTTCCTGTTTTATATTGAGTATGCTTTAATTTTCCTTCTTATCTATTTAAATTAGTGACTTATTAACTGAGTCATTCTGTTTATTCATTTATTTTAATGTAGTTGCTCAAGGGTTTATAATATGTATCTTTAATTTACCAAAATCTTCCTTCTAATAATATACTTGTTTATTTTATACCCCTTCTTCCAAACTTTGTGTGTTCTTGTTAGATATTTTAATTCTACATATAAGTCCCACGAAATGTTGTCATTATTTTTGCTTTAAGCCACGAATTATGTTTTTAAAATAAAACTTAGGAAAAAGTTTTATTTTTGTTTTATATATATATATATATATATATTTTTTTTTTTTTTTTTTTTTTTTTTTGTGGTAGACGGGCCTCTCACTGTTGTAGCTTCTCCAGTTGCAGAACACAGGCTTTGGACATGCAGGCTCAGCAGCCATGGCTCACAGGCCCAGCTGCTCCACGGCATGTGTGATCTTCCCAGACCGGGGCACGAACCCATGTCCCCTATATTGGCAGGCAGACTCTCAACCACTGCACCACCAGGGAAGCCAAAAGGTTTTTTTAATATTTATATATTTTATACTTAATATTTGTTTGGCTGTGTTTATATACACATTTAGAATTTTCACACTCTTTTCCTTGTTAAGATTTGAATTTCTCTTTAGTATCACTTTTTTTTCAGCCTGAAATATCCTTTAATGTACTTAAAGTGCAAGTCTGCTACCTACCAATTCTATCAGTGTTCTGTTTCTTTGAAAAAGTTTTTTGTTTTATCTTCATTTTTAAGCATAATTTTTGCTGTAAATAAAATTCCAGGTCAATATTTTGAAAGTGGTACTATAAATATGTAAGTATATTGTCCCTGGTCTTACATTTGTTTCTGAAAAAAGGCTTTAGTCATTCTTATTTTGTTCCCATATATGTAATGTCCATTTCTTCTCTGGATGTTTTAAGAATTTCTATTCAGCACTGGTTTTCAGCAATTGTATTTTGAGGTGTTTTTGTGTGGTTTCTTTTGTGTTTATCCTACTTGGGTTTTGTTATTTTCTTGGATTATGGGCTTATAATTTGTATCAAATTTGGAAACTTTTTGGCTTTTATCTATTGAGGGATTTTTTTCTCCCCCCTTCCTTCTGGAACTCTAATTACACACCTGTTGAAACTTGAAACTATCCCTGAGTCACTAAATCTTTACATATTTTTAAGTTTTTTTTCCTTTGTGTGCTTCAGTTGAATAGTTTCTATTTTAATGATTTAACTTTCCTAATCTTTTCTTATGTAGTGTCTAGTCTTGTATTAAGCCCATTTGTTAAACTTTATACTTCATATATTGTAATTTTCTTTCATCCCTGGAAGTTTCATTTAATTCCATTTTACATTTTTAATCTCTTTCTCATTATGCTTTATGTTTTACTTTGAACATCATATTTATAATGGAGGTTTTAAAGTCCTTGTTTTCTAATTCCATCACCTCTGTAATTTGAGTCTATTAATACACTGATTTTTCTTCTGGTTATAGATGGCATTTTTCTCTTCGTTTTATGTCTAGTAATTGTTTTGTTGGATGCTGAACATTGTGATTGTTATATTGTTGAGCATCTGGATTTGGGGGTCATTTTTTAAAGTTTATTGATTTTAAGTTTTGGCTGACTATTAATTTACTTGAGGATCAGTTTGTTCTACAACAAACTTGATGTTGAGACTTGTTTTAAGGTTTGTCAGATCACGTATAGAGTAGTTTCTATTACAGGTATAGTTTATTTTTACTGCTAAGATGTGGTTCTTCTGGGGTTTTGACAGACTGTCCTAGGTTTTTTTTACAAGGTAACTCCACTTTGGCTCTTTGGAATTTAAAGTCTCCCTATATTGTGTGAGTTCCAGGAACTATTCAGCCTTTATCACCCTGGAAGTTCTTTGCCTGGCCTGATAGCATTTTATCCAAGCCAGGTGTAGCTTAGTATTCAACAACAAACTCAAGGGGACCATTCTCTATTACCTTCCCCTATAATTTTCATCCACCCCCATATTACAATTCCATTTATTTCCACAGTGAGACTCCAGTGTTCTGCTTGGGGTGCCCTCTCTGTGCTATTATCTGGAAAGTATCTCTGGCAGAAAACTGGGGAAACTAGAGGTGTCACTTCATTTTTTCCTTTATCTTAGTGATCATATTTTTGTGTTGTTTGTTCAGTGATTAAAACATTTTTATATATATGCTTCCAGTTTACTAATTGGCCAGTAGTGTGGAATGGTGGAAGGAGAAGCCCAAATACATTGCTCTTTACAATACTGCTCTCAAGACAACCCTAAATTCCAGCCCTGAATTTACCTGTATTAGGTATGTCTTTGGAATTATTTAAAATACTTGACTCTCAGTTTCTTCATATATAGACTAAAAACAATAATACAAATGATTATTAATTTATAGACATATAACAGTGTTGTTGATAGGAATATATTAAAATACTTTAGGGCTTCCCTGGTGGTGCAGTGGTTGAGAGTCCGCCTGCCTGATGCAGGGGACACGGGTTCGTGCCCCGGTCCGGGAAGATCCCACATGCCACAGAGCAGCTGGGCCCATGAGCCATGGCCACTGAGCCTGTGCATCCAGAGCCTGTGCTCCGCAATGGGAGAGGCCACAACAGTGAGAGGCCCGCATACCGAAAAAAAAAAAAAAAACTTTAGAAAAATATGGTTAAGACTGCCTAGCCCAGTACCTGGCATAAACATAGTCTGTCAAAAATTATCTGTTATTCTACCACATAACACTTGCTGTCATCTAGGATTATTACTTAGATGTGATGAATTACATCTATTTCCCTATTTCTGTAGATTGTTAAAGCAAGAGTTGAGAGCTTATTATACAAACTGTATTTTTTCTGTCATGTACAATGCATATTTCTTAACATTGGCATGCATCACCCTCCTCCTTCCATTGGTGATATATTTTTAAATCATATTCATGAAGTGGCTTTATGGCCAAACACATTTCTTTCTTTCACCCTCCTTAGGTTACTATTCCAGTCATGGCCATTTGAGAAGTTCTCTTTCAAAGATTTATTCAGCTCAGTTGGATAAATTTGGGGTACCAAACTACAAAGTAACTATTCCAAATCCTGTCAGTTAAAGAAGAGATTTATTCATTTAGGCCAAAATGTTCTTTTACCACAGAGACTATCTGTGTGAGCAATGTGCAGGCAGCCTCACCTTCTTGGTAAGCTCTCCAGACTCCTCAGACCCTTCAAACTGTCACACAGGCACCAGTCCTTCTGGTGTCAGACCATCAAAAGATAGGCTCAGAAGCTTTGGAATCCAACACACACCACTCCTGCACATAGAACTTGGAAAGAAGTTTTCTTACAAGTGAAGAGGAGCCTTCTACATAATGGAGAGCAGTACATCAAAGGCCTTGGCCTTCATCACCAGTGGATGTTCTGTCTATGGTGGTGTGGCTGCTCCTTTCAGTCGTGAGCCCAGCAAGAGAGGCTGTTGTGATGAGTTGTTTTTCTGTGCTTGGGCAATGTGTAATGTCTGAGACTGGCTTCCCTCGAAATGTGGTCAGCTCGTAAGCAGGCCAAGAAAAGTATTAGGTGGTGTCAGGGGTAGATGTTGAACCACGAAGACAAAAGGTGAAGAAATCCCTGCTCATTCTATCTCCCTGACAACACTCTCAAGCTCCTTCTAAAGTGACAACTTTTAATGGGCCTGAAAGAAGGGTACAAGCCCACCAGGATAGATAACTCAAATCCGGTGTGTTCTCGGGGACAGACTGGAGTTATTTATTGTGTTGGGGACTATATTTGGCAAACCTATTGCACTTCTATGCATTCCAAGTATGGAAGAACAAAGTTACACAGAAGTCTGGTTGTTTGGTACAGATATAAATAAAAATTGCAAGGAACACATTTTAAGTAAGTTGGCAAAAATGTCCTAAATATGGAAACAGAGCTTCTGTTTACAGGGGTGGGGCGGGGGCACACTTTTTAAGATAAAGAAAGCAGTTACACATTTTGTGTACAGTGGTGGGAGAGAGGTGGCACTGAAGCAGACCTGTGCTGACCACAGAGGAATGACCCTGTTTATACTCCAGAGGTCACAGGGGACATCAGGGAATAAAGTTAACCAGTTGGGCCTCAGGTGAGCAGGAGAGCTCACGTTCCTTGTGAAGGTAGAAGCTACCCAAAACTCCAACTCAGTTCAACAGCCCTGCCATTTTATTTAAGAAAAGCTGGAGCTTCCGTTTTTGATATGAAATACCCATTTTCTAAATGATGGAAACTGCTTTTAAAAAATATGGAGGAATAATATAAATGTGGAGAGTACATATATAATTAGTAAATGTAAAAAGAAACAAACTTAAAATACCAGTGTTACCAGAACCCATTCAAGAAACAGAAAATTGTCAGTTCCACGGAAACTCCACCGTCTGTCCTTCCACTCATGACCCTTTCACACAGTATAGAGTTTCCTGGAAAATACATGTTTTAATTGAAGAAGGAAAAGAGAAAAGAGGATGAGGAGGAAGAGAAGGGGAAGGAGGAGAAGGAGGAGGAAAAGGAGAGAAAGGAAGAGGAAGAGGGAGAAGCGGAGAAGAGATGGAGGTGAGGAGAAGCCATGTTAGGAACACTTAGGAAGCTTACTTCCCAGCCTCAGTTGTCAATATCTGATTTGCTTTTCATTCCAACACTCTTCCTGAGTTTCTAATGGAACCTGGGAGTTTGAGGCAAGACCCAGGGCTCTGCATATTCTTTCATTTTCCGGGTCTATTCTGGACCACAGTCTCTTAAGCAGGTGAGCGAGAAAGGGCACTGGGCACATCCAGTATGTTGGGCTCATCTGAGAGAGTAAGTTAATTGAGCCTACAAATACCAAGCACTTTTCAGAGCAAAATTAATCCCATTTGTAGTCACTGGAAAAGATGATCAAATATGTGTGTGATGAAGTGATTGTGCTCGGATGGACTGTTATTAAGCCAAGATAAGTGAGGTGATTTGGTACTGATGCTGGAGTGAAGAGCTGTGTTTGGGCCACTAAATGTAAAGCCTGTTAAAGATTCTGTGTGACTCGCATCTTCTTGTAGTATAAAAAGACTCTTTTTGTGCTTCCCAAATATCTTTGCCTTAAATTATACTTCTGTGACTTCCTTTAGTTTCCATTTAGCTTATGTTTTAGTGCCCAATTTTATTTTTAACAATTCCATGATATTGTTTTAATCATGCCTCTTGTAAGATGCATGGTATTGGATTTTCAGTTTTGCTATAGCAATTTGAGAATCTGTTTTTGATTCAGAGAGTTAGATTCCTTTATGTTTACTATGAAAACTAAAATGTCTGGACTTCTGTCAACTGTTTTATATGTTTTGATCAATTAATAATGGCATTTTTGTCATTATTTCCTTCTGAGATTTGAAGTAGATTTGTCTTGTTTTCAGTATTAGTGATGATTATCATCAGTATTAGTGATGATTACCGTTAAGTTTTCAAATATATTTTTGATTACCATTCTATACTTATCAAAGATAGAAATCAAATGCTATATTTTGAGTCTCCCAAAGTAAGACAGGATATTTAGCAGAGTTTTAGTCCCCGAGATCTCTCTGTACTTTGCAGTCTTCATTAATATAACGTAAGACGTTAGCCTCAAAATGCTACTATTAAATTTTTTTTTTACATTAGATGTCTGCTTTGCCAAGAATAATGTTCTGCATTGGCATTGCATAGCATAGCAGCGACATTCACCCCAATGATTTGGAATAACCATTTACTCATTTATCGCTTAATCAGTTGCAGTTGGTCCCCAGATAACTTTTTTCAGGAAGAGACTTGGGTAGTATCATTTGAACTCCTGCATATCTGAAAATGCCTTTCATATGAAAACTAACCAGCCTAGTACAGCCTTTCACTCCTGGAACCAGCATAAGAACCCATGCCAGTGTCCCCTTTTTTTCCAGCCTTTGTTGAGCAAGGAAGGTAGTGCCAGCCTCAGTCTTGTTCCCTTTTAAGTTGTCTGTTTCCCTCTTTCTGCCTGAGTGACTAAAGTGGTTTTCCTTTTTTTTTTCTAAACATCTTTAATACAAATATGTTTTCAGATATGTTCAGGGTCTAAAATTAAAATGGTCTTTTCAGTTTTCATGCTCAGACTTTTTGTCATTTTGGAAAAAGGATACTGCTCTGGTTACCTTGATTGCTTTTGAGAGGACTCCTGACTGTTGGGTCACACTTATGTCCTTTGCCCTACTTGATTTTCATCTTCCCCCTCATCATTTCTGTGCATTTGTCCCTTAGCTCTTCCTTGTGCAAAAGCTACTCAGGTATGTATTCTACATCACTGAGTTGTCTCAAGTGCTAAGTTTGCTTTATACTCCCTCAAAGGTATATTCTGTGATAACACATATTCATTGCTTTGCAGTCCAAAGGATTCTACCCACCTTCCCTTTCATCTCATCCTGTGGTCCTAAAAAGGTCAACCTGTTTCCCTTAAGAAAAATTTGTTCAGATTCTTCTACCCTATTGAAAAGCTGAATATTTTTCTAAAATGCACTAGTTTATATTTTCCCCGTATCCCTTGTTTGGTCACTTTAGGAACTGCACTGTTTTGGTAATTTATCAATTCTTAAATGAGAAGAGATCTATTTGGTTCAACAGCCAAGCTATGTGGCTTGTCCATCCCTCCTCTTGTTTACTTGGATGCTCCCAAATCCCCTCCAACTCTGAAGTCAAGGGCCATGCTTGTGTGCGCTGTTCCTGGCTCAGTCCCGGGTGTCTTGGTAAAGGCCCTTGTGATTGAGAGAATCTTCTCCTGGCCTCATCACGGCCTTGGTTTTCTGGACCAAGAGAGGACATGAAGAGGTATAGGCCCAGCACACAGACACATCAGAGTTTCCAGTTTGTATTTAACTTGATACCCTTCTCCCAGGAAGCTGTGCGCCATGGCTGGTCACTTCCTATGTCTTGGTGAATGGGATGAGGTATAACTGGCAGTGAGCAGAGTGAATGGAGTGATGAGGATTGTGCCATCCTTTGTGTGATGTAAAATGCAGCACTTGGTCAGCAAAGGGACATCTGCTCAGTCTGCCATACACACAAGTCCTGCACCTCCGAGCCGAGTGCCAGGAGTAGCCTTTGCCTGGCTGCAGAGAGTGAGCTAATTGTCCCCCAGTGAGATGACACTTGGCTCAGCTTCATGGGTCTTGAGGGAGATCACACAGGTTGGCAATACTTCATTTTCCGTATTGTTGTGAGTCATTGTTTCCTGGATCTCTGTGTTCCTCCAACTTGTGAATATAAAATTAATACCCAACTCGTGATACTGTTGATGCCCTCCACCGATGTGGAATTGGCTTTCCCCATGGCTAAACTTGGAACACACCTCTTTCCAGATAAGGCAGAGGAAAAGCAAGAAGCCCTCTGTACTTTGACCACCCCCCAACTCTGTGGCAAACCCCAGGTAAGGTGTCCGACACGCTGTCTCCTGAAATTTCTCTTCTCTCAGTCCCTCCATCCAAATTCTCACTCAGCTCTTTTCTGTTCTGTGTCATTCTGCTCAAAGGAACATTGAATCAGGAACATAAGATCCCAGCTTCACTCATTTTTGGTCCCTTGGCAACCTTTCTCCCGGTGAAGTCAAGCACATCCATGACTTTCACATTGCTTTAGAGACTCACAACCCCAAACGTCCATCCCCAGCCCAACGTCTGCCCAAGCATCCAGAGCCTGACATCTGGACCCTAGTGGACTACGTGGATGTGCCATGGGTGGACGTTGATGTCCTGACCCTTCTGGACATGTGCACCCGAACATCTCCTGGGTATCCACATGTTCTATAAACTGTATTTTCTATAGAGTTTACTTTTCTTCCAAGACCTAACTTGTAAAGTGATTTTAATAATTACATTAAATAATGCAAGAGACAGTCTTTTCAAGTCTAATTGAGCACACAGATGATATTTGTTTTTACCACCCACTCAGTTTCACCAGGTAGAAATCCCTGAGGCTTCTCAGACTGTCACGTTCTCGTTCTCCTTGCCTCCAAGACCATTTGGAATCTAAAAGACCACTGTCTTCCAAGCTCCTCTTCTGGTACTGCTCTCACTCGGCCTCGTCATTTTCCAGGTGGGCTAGGGTAGAAGCCAAGTAACAGTACTCCCGGCCCTGGCATGGTAGGTTCTCTCTGTGGACATCACACCATGTCCTGCCCAGTCTTCAATGTGCTGCTGGTCTCCTGGTCGTTGAGTTAGAGTCTCAGCTCTACTCCTGGATACAGAGCCCAGGAATAGGCCCTCTGTCCTGCTCCCTGCATCCAGGTGACAGTGGTGAGGAGTAGTCTCAGAGCTGAAGGCCACAGAGCATACACCATCAGTGACTAAGAGGCAGGCTGAAGCTCCAGAAAGTAAGAGGCCTCCCTCCAGTCTGCTGCTGTAAAAGAGTAAATCTTGAGCAAGTGGAAAGCCTGTTGGTAATTTCCAAGTCAACGTTTAATTTCATTCATACCCATTCACCTTTGAAAATGGAGCACCTAAAGCACACGTGACAAGGCTCTGATTTTGCCTGGCACATTTAAAATGTGAAAATGAACGCCTTTATTGACTTTTCTTCATCACAAAATAAGCCATAAAACACAAATAAATCAGCCTTCCAAGCAGAGCCTGTTTTCAGTGGGAAAGCAGACTGGCTGACATAGCTCATCCATTATAGGTCCCCGCTGGTCTCCAAGTCATTTCTGAGCTTAAGTAGAACTTATGGTTCAAGCTCTGACTCCACAACAGCCTTTCTTCGACTGTGATTCCACCTTCTGAGCTTCATTTAAGCCCTAGGTCAATCAAGAGGAGCAGGCTCTCCTGACAGGGCCGCAGCTCCCGGGGAACTCTCTGGAGGAACAGAGTTGTGTTCTGGACCAGGGCACAAAGAGAAACTTGAGGTGGACATCATCACACTCCTCACCACACACATCCCTGGGAGCTGTGCTGGCTTGGATCTGATCACTCTTCTCCCTGCAGTTTACTCCTTCTTCCATGCACATGCCCTCCACTCCCTCCTAATTAAACATTTTTTCATCCTGCATCAGCGGCTTGCATCCGCAAAGCAAATATACTATCTGTGGTGTAGAATAAGGGATTTACTATAGGAAATAAGCTTACACAGTGTGGGGCTGGAGGGGTAGTCTGCGCAGGCTACTGCATCCGGTTTTGACCTGAGGCTGCCCACCTATAGGTCAGCCCAACAGGGCAGTAGTAGAAACACAAGAAACTGGGTGTAGACAAGGTCAAGGTCAAGAGAAACTGGGACTGGAAGGGCACACTGGAATGCAGGTCTGCCTCTACAACTCCCACCAATGCTGTGGGCGACCTGCAAGAGAATCCGGCTCCCTTTGCCATAGAGTTGGCCCTGCACCTGGCCCAGACTTTGGAGAAGCTGAAGGAAGAGACCCAGTGGAGACCAGAGACATTTCATAGGTCCAAATGCTCATCCCTGCCAGCCAGGTATGCCAGCAGACTGGTAACAGCATGTGAGAGCTGCACACATTGTCCCCAGCTTCAGAGCATAAGGATATGGCTACGGAATGTCCCTTGAGTGCAACACTAACTGGGAGTCATACAGGGAGTGGAATCTGAGGGCTGTGGTTCCAGCTTAGCTACGTCAGCACAGCCACAGTCACCACACGAGACACAGGCTCTCAGGTTCTCCTCATCCAGATGCCTGACTTTACTGCTGGAATGTGCAATGATAATCTTTAGAGTGGTAGGAATTGATGAAAAGTTGTCCTTGGCCAATTCCCTATCATCTGCAGCATGAAATCCACCTGTGACTAACTATGCTCGCTCTCCTGGGTGATATACTTAGGGTGCACTAACTCCGCCATTGTCCTGATGCCTATAGTCCACACGATCAGGATATCCAGAGGTGCTGCAGGCCTAGACATGCACGTTGTGTCAGCCAGGGCCCGACAGTAAAGGAGAAGCCACTCTGAGTTTTAAACTCCTCCTGCAACCTGGGAGGCCAGGCAGCCCAGAGATTTATGGTGCAAGAAATTGCCTCCACCTGTAGCCTGAAGGGACAAAGGAAGGAGGTGTGTTGCTGGAGCCCAGCAGCCAGGGGTCCCTTTGAGAGCCAAAGCCACTTCTGCTGATCATCTTAGCACACACACAAGGTGGATAGTGTCTTCTTCTCTGTCCCTCTGCTCCCCCTCCAGGGCTCCCACAGGGGCTGCCCACCCCCATTACAGATGGATCAGGGAAAAGACAAACAGAGATCTGCCTGCAAACAGGCCAGCTCCACCCCCCAGCCCCTACCCCACATTGCCCTCTCTGCCCAATGCAGCTCTAGGCGGGTCCAGCAGGAGATGCCGTGGCCCCTGCTCTCAAGAAGCTTAAAGGTGTGAGAAACAGTTTTTGCAGAGAAGAGGTCACACAGAAGAGAGCATGGAGAGGCGCCTATAGCAGCCTGGAGGAAGGCAGGGGTGGGGCTATCCCTGAGCCCAGACCTTGATATCTGAGATAGTCGGAGAGAAACCTCAAGTCATCCCCCAATATCAGGAAAGGAGACCTATGAATGCACCATAGATATTCACTCATGCAACTACTATTTTATTGGGCACCTAGTATGTGCCAAGCATCATGTTCTTTATAATCATCTCTCCTAGGCATACTTGGCTGTTCCTCACTGTGTCACAGGCCCCCATGACCATCTTCAGGCCTAGTCATTTGCTAGGACTCATAGAACTGATAAAGCCACTATATTCATGATTTTGTTTTCTTTTGTTTTGGTTTGGTTTTCTTACAGGGAAAGGACACCGATTAAAATCCACAAAGGGAAAGATTTATGAATCAACATCCCGGAGAAACTAGACACAAGCTTCTAGGTTCTCTCTCTCAGTGCAGTTGCATAGCAACACACCTAATTCTCCCAGCAATGATACGTGACCACAAGACGAAGTGTTCCCACTAGGGAAGCTCCCCCCAGCCCTGGTATTGGACTTTTTAATTGAGGGTAAATCATATAGGCAGGCAGTGCTCACAGGGCTGACCTTGGCTACTCAGTCTCCAGCCCCAGGAGAGATAAAACTGATAGAGCATGGCCCAGGGCTTGAGGCATCAAAAAACAGGTATGCTGTCTCTCACCAGGTAGCACATTCCAAGGGCTTAGAGGTTACCTCTGAAGAGGTGGATAAGGACCAATCCTGAACAAACCTTAACCTCTTGCTGGGTTTGAGCAAACCGTGCCTGCCAAGCCAAGACTTTACTGCATACTCAGGTATTCCCATTTTGATCCAATTTTCACCTGATCTCTGGTCTTTGCTGCATCTGTCTGTGCTGCTTCACCCCTGACCTCCTGGACTTGGGGTTTGCATTTAGGACACGTCATCAGAATCACTGAATTATATATGATTCTTGAGGCCCAGTGTGTGATAACTTCCTATTCAGAGACATTGCCTTGATTGGGATTGGGATCCATTTATTTATTCATTCAGTCACCGTTGACTGAACACATCGGATGTACCAAGAATTGTAGGCACATTTTTTACCATAGTGAGTGTAGTAAACCCCAATCCCACCCTAGCAGAGAGTATGGTCCTGAAGAGCAGGGCAAATTAATAAGAAAATATAATATTGATAGTTTACTGGATTGAATACTGTCCCCCTAATACTCATGTTTACCCAGAGACTCAAAATGTGATTTTATTTGGAAATAGAGACTTTGCAGATATAATCAAGTTGAGTTGTGGTCTTACTGGATTGGAGTGGGCCCTAATCTAATGACTGGTGTTCTTATAAGGAAAAGGAAGTGTGGACACAGAGACATACACAGAGAGAAGACAATAAGAAGACCCACGGGGGAGAATTCCCTGTGATCATGAAGGCAGATAGCAGACTGATGTGTCCACAGGTCAAGGAATGCCAAGGATTGCCACTAACCACCAGAAGCTGGGAGGGATGAGGGAGCATTCTGTCCTCCCCAAACCTTCAGGAAGAGTGTGGTCCCATCCACACCTCGATTTTGGACTTCCAGCCTCGAAAACTGTGAGAATAATTTCCTCTTAAGTTACCAAGTTTGTGGTAGTTTGCTATGGCAGCCCTGGAGAATGAATACAGATAGCACGGGATTAAAAGAAAGACAGGGCATTGAGACTCCAGAGGAGGAACGCATGAAATCCAGCTCAGTAGGCCAGAAATAAACTCCAGAGGGAGTGACAGCTTCCAGAAAGGAGGTTTATGCTGTGGAGGTGGCCAGGAAAAGCATACAGGGAGAGAATTCCAGACATAGGGAAGAATGTATGTAAAGGCATGAAGGTAAAAGAGAGCATGACCCACTGGAGGGTCTGAAAGAAAAGAAGGAGAACTGGACCATGGAGTGTGAGACACTGTTGCGAAGATTGGAGCCTTATGTGGGGAAGAGCTGAGCGTGTGCACAATCCCTTGTAAGTTGTATAGATGTGATGCACCTGCATGTCTAGTCCCCTGTTGGGCCTCAGAAATCAGGGATAAATCTTCTGACAGATTTGGTATCATCTCTGGTTCATGTTTTACCTCCAGGTCAGGGGATAACATGACCAGTAAGGAAGGGGTTGGGAAGTCAGCCTATTCTATAAGAACATGCTGACTTTGGTACCTGTTTACAACATTGGTGTCTTGCTTGAAATCGAAGGCCATCATGGCCATTATTGATTTCCTTTCCAGCCCACAGCATTGTAGATTTTCTGGGCTGGCATTAAAACCCTGCAATGTTACTGCACATGACTCAACACCATCAATTCTGATTAGAACTGTTGGTAACAGGCGGAAGAGCTTCACTTTTTCCATGTGAACAGTATCAAACTGTTTCAATACAGGAAACCTGTCAGTGTTGCCCGTGAATACAGTCCTCACTCTTCATTTCTCTTTGTATGTTGTCAATTCAGGCTCAGGGTTGGGCTTATGATTTACTAATCCTATCATGATACTGCTTTTGAACTATGTTTTAAGTTGAACATATCATGACTGTGATGATACCATTCACGATTTAAGACTCTTAATTAAACAAACAAACTAGAAAACACTTGAGTTGTCACTGTCATTCAGCCAGCTGGGAAATCATGAGAATGAAGCCGAATGAGAACGTATAGACCCAGTTTGCTTCCATTTCTCTGCTGACTAGTGCGATTGAAGTTGATAGTGATGTGTTCTGGAGGAAACACAGGAAACTAGACATGTGCCAGGATGCAGCCACCCAGCAACAGGGTGCTCACGGGAATGTCGGTGTGGTGGATGCCTCTAGAAAGGCCCTGTAGTAAAGTTCAAAGAGCACACTCAAGGGTAGAGAGGTTTGGGCTTGAATCCTGACCCAATGACTTTTTTATGGGATGACCAAGAGGAACCCATGGAAAAGAAACAATAATATCCCCCTCAGAGGAGAGGGTGGGGAAAATTTGTATATATTATGTAAATATACATTACATATATAAATAATATGTATAATACATGTACATGTATTCACACACATGAATAATATGCATATAAATCACACACATATAAATATATGTATACATCTATTTGTACACAAATGAGTATTTGTATACATATACATAAATATATGTGTATAGGTGTACATATATAAATGTACATGTATATGTAAAGTTCTTCAAGTTTACACACACACACACATACACACACACACAGTTTGGAAGAATTCCTGGCATTCAAACCCACTTTTGTCTTCACATTTTGTTTTCTTTTCACTACATGGTCTTGCCTCACTCTTTAAAGTATTTATGTAGCCTCCTATTAAGTGGAGATCATTGGCAGAGAAGCCAAAGATAGTTTAAGAGTGAGTCCAAGTGGGCAATAAAGACTGGGGAGACTTTGCTGCCAGACAGACTAGAGGGAGGTTCTCAGCTCTGCTTCTCACCACCATGGGACAGAGACAAGTCACTTTGCCTCTTTTTAAGCCTCAATGTCCTAAAACTTGAAGGTCCATGTCCGTGGAGGGAATTGAAGATAGTGTGTCTACACACACACTATGGCACAGAGTAGCTGCTCTACAAATAAGGGCACACTTGGAATTGCACCGTGGAGGGAACCACCTGCACAACCTCCACCACCATCCCACACAGAGGTTTATGTCTGGGTGGGGGGCACAGGCTGCCCGTTCAGTCAACCATATATGTGATCATACATGTGTTCATTCTGCAAACATTTTACTAAATACCTCTGCCTGGCTTTGTGAGAGGTAGTGGAACACCAAGAAGATTGTCACATGACTCCATACTCAAGAAGCTCAGATTTGGTAAAGGAGAAAGATAAGAAAATAAATATTATTAATACATGTGCTAAGTTTGTAATATAGCAATACAGATATGTACTGGGTATTTACTAACTCCTATTTTATTTCAAAGCCTACTTTTAAAGAGATGTGCCTAGAAAATCATAGGGCTTGCATTTTTAATAAAGTACTATCTGTTTTGCTACAGAATTGTTTTTGTAAAGAAAATTAGCTCCTACATGATTAGTAAATAAGAGACTCTCAGTATAAACTCGAGGTGCTTCAGTTTATATATGATTGTCCTGAGCACTTTATTGTTTTGTGTCACCTAGTCATAGCAATTTAGCATTACAGACACTAAAAAATGTGGACACAGCAAACTGTGCGGGATACATGCTCTACGGAGCATCTGTTCCCTGAAGTCCTCCTTCTAGCAGAGTTTGGCCATTGTTAGATGGGCTTATAGTGCTCTAAGAAACCAGCACAAATCAACGAGCCAGAGACATCCATCTCTAGATCGTTGCATGTTGTGCAAAACCAACAGCAGCTGCTTTGTACCTGAATCTCCTGATAATGAAATTATCTCTTTGCCTCTGCTCCATAACTCCACACCCATAGCTGTTCCTTACACCTGTTTCCATCAGACTACCTTCACATGTTCTTTTTCAGTAAAATTTATCAATTATAGGTCTTCCTTTTTTATTTCAATTCTATAATATTTTATTGTGTATGTATTTAACTCACAGTACACATTTTCTTTCTTTTACTAGCTCCATCAAATTATCTTTTTTTAACATCTTTACTGGAGTACAATTGCTTTACAATGGTGTGTTAGTTTCTGCTTTATAACAAAGTGAATCAGTTATACATATACATATGTTCCTATATCTCTTCCCTCTTGCATCTCCCTCCCTCACACCCTCCCTATCCCACCCCTCTATGTGGTCACAAACCACCGAGCTGATCTCCCTGTGCTACGCGGCTGCTTCCCACTAGCTATCTATTTTACGTTTGGTAGTGTATATATGTCCATGCCACTATCTCACTTTGTCCCAGCTTACCCTTCCCCCTCCCAATATCTTCAAGTCCATGTTCTAGTAGGTCTGTGTCTTTATTCACGTTTTGCCTCAGTTTCTTCATGACATTTTTTTTTTTATCTTAGATTCCATATATATGTGTTAGCATATGGTATTTGTTTTTCTCTTTCTGACTTACTTCACTCTGCATGACAGACTCTAGGTTCATCCACCTCACCACAAATAACTCAATTTCATTTCTTTTTATGGCTGAGTAATATTCCATTGTATATATGTGCCACATCTTCTTTATCCATTCATCTGTTGATGGACACTTAGGTTTCTTCCATGTCCTGGCTATTGTAAATAGAGCTGCAATGAACATTTTGGTACATGACTCTTTTTGAATTACAATTTTCTCAGGGTATATGCCCAGTAGTGGGATTGCTGGATTGTATGGTAGTTCTATTTTTAGTCTTTTAAGGAACCTCCATACTGTTCTCCATAGTGGTTGTATCAATTTACATTCCCAACAACAGTGCAAGAGGGTTCCCTTTTCTCCACACCCTCTCCAGCATTTATTGTTTCTAGATTTTTTGATGATGGCCATTCTGACCGGTGTGAGATGATATCTCATTGTAGTTTTGATTTGCATTTCTCTAATGATTAATGATGTTGAGCATTCTTTCATATGTTTGTTGGCAATCTGTATATCTTCTTTGGAGAAATGTCTGTTTAGGTCTTCTGCCCGTTTTTGGATTGGGTTGTTTGTTTTTACGATATTGAGCTGCATGAGCTGCTTTGAAATTTTGGAGATTAATCCTTTGTCAGTTGCTTCATTTGCAAATATTTTCTCCCATTCTGAGGATTTTCTTTTCATCTTGTTTGTGGTTTCCTTTGCTGTGCAAAAGCTTTTAAGTTTCTTTAGGTTCCATTTCTTTATTTTTGTTTTTATTTCCATTTCTCTAGGAGGTGGGTCAAAAAGGATCTTGCTATGATTTATGTCATAGAGTGTTCTGCCTATGTTTTCACCTAAGAGTTTGATAGTGTCTGGCCTTACATTTAGGTCTTTAATCTATTTGGAGTTTATTTTTGTGTATGGTGTTAGGGAGTGTTCTAATTTCATACTTTTTTTTTTTTTTTTTTTTTTGCGGTACGTGGGCCTCTCACTGTTGTGGCCTCTCCCGTTGCCGGGCACAGGCTCCGGATGCACAGGCTCAGTGACCATGGCTCACGGGACTAGCCACTTCGCGACATGTGGGTTCTTCCCAGATGGGGGCACAAACCCGTGTCCCCTGCATCGGCACGTGGACTCTCAAACACTGCGCCACCAAGGAAGCCCTAATTTCATACTTTTACACATAGCTGTCCAGTTTTCCCAGAACCACTTATTGAATAGGCTGTCTTTTCTCCACTGTATATTCTTGCCTCCTTTATCAAAGATAAAGTGACCATGTGTGTGTGGGTTTATCTCTGGGCTTTCTATGCTGTTCCATTGATCTGTATTTCTGTTATTGTGCCAGTACCACACTTTCTTGATTAATGTAGTATTGTACTGCAGTCTGAAGTCAGGGAGTCTGACTCCTCCAGATCCATTTATGGTTCTCAAGATTGCTTTGGCTATTCGGGGTCTTTTGTGTTTCCATACAAATTGTGAAATTTTTTGTTCTACTTCTGTGAAAAATGCCAGAGGTAGTTGGACAGGAGTTGCATTGAATCTGTAGATTGCTTTGGGTAGTAGAGTCATTTTCACAATGTTGATTCTTCCAATCCAAGAATCTCTCCATCTATTTGTATATCTCTCCATCTATTTGTATCATTTTAATTTCTTTCATCAGTGTCTTATAATTATCTGCATATAGGTCTTGTGTCTCCATATGTAGGTTTATTCACAAATATTTTATTATTTTTGTTGCAATGGTAAATGGGAGTGTTTTCTTAATTTGACTTTCAGATTTTTCATCATTAGTGTATAGGAATGCCAGAGATTTCTGTGCATTAGTTTTGTATCCTGCAACTTTACCAAATTCATTGACTAACTGTTGTACTTTTCTGGTACCATCTTTAGGATTCTCTATGTATATTATCATGTCATCTTAAACAGTGACAGCTTTACTTCTTTTCCAATTTGGATTCCTTTTATTTCTTTTTCTTCTCTGATTGCTGTGGCTAAAACTTCCAAAACTATGTTGAATAATAGTGGTGAAAGTGGGTAACCTTGTCTTGTTCCTGATCTTAGTGGCAATGTTTTCAGTTTTTCACCATTGAGGACGATGTTGGCTGTGTCATATATAGCTTTTATATATTGAGGAAAGTTCTTTCTATGCCTATTTTCTGCAGGGTTTTTATCATAAATGGGTGTTGAATTTTGTCGAAAGATTTCTCTGCATCTAATGAGATGATCATATGTTTTTTCTCCTTCAATTTGATGTATCACATTGGTTGATGAGCATATACTGATGAATCCTTGCATTCCTGGAATAAACCCCACTTGATCATTGTGTATGATCCTATTAATGTGCTATTGGATTCTGTTTGCTAGCATTTTGTTGAGGATTATTGCATCTAAGTTCATCAGTGATATTGGCCTGCAGTTTTCTTTCTTTGTGACATCTTTGTCTGGTTTTGGTATCAGGGTGATGGGGCCCTCGTAGAATGAGTTTGGGGGTATTCCTCTCTCTGCTATATTTTGGAAGAATTTGAGAAGTATAGGTGTTAGCTCTTCTCTAAAGGTTTCATAGAATTTGCCTTTGCCTATGAAGCCATCTGGTCCTGGGCTGTTTTTTGTTGGAAGATTTTTTTTTTAACATCTTTATTGGGGTACAATTGCTTTACAATTGTGTGTTAGTTTCTGCTTTATAACAAAGTGAATCAGTTACACATATACATATGTTCCCATATCTCTTCCCTCTTGCGTCTCCCTCCCTCCCACCCTCCTTATCCCACCCCTCCAGGTGGTCACAAAGCACCGAGCTGATATCCCTGTGCTATGCAGCTGCTTCCCACTAGCTATCTACCTTAAGTTTGGTAGTGTATATATGTCCATGCCTCTCTCTCGCTTTCTCACAGCTCACCCTTCCCCCTCTCCATATCCTCAAGTCCATTCTCCAGTAGGTCTGTGTCTTTATTTCTGTCTTACCCCTAGGTTCTTCATGACATTTTTTTTCTTACATTCCATATATATGTGTTAGCATACGGTATTTGTCTTTCTCTTTCTGACTTACTTCACTCTGTATGACAGACTCTAGGTCTATCCACCTCATTACAAATAGCTCAATTTCATATCTTTTTATGGCTGAGTAATATTCCATTGTATATATGTGCCACATCTTCTTTATCCATTCATCTGTTGATGGACACTTAGGTTTCTTCCATGTCCTGGCTATTGTAAATAGAGCTGCAATGAACATTTTGGTACATGACTCTTTTTGAATTATGGTTTTCTCAGGGTATATGCCCAGTAGTGGGATTGCTGGGTCATATGGTAGTTCTATTTGTAGTTTTTTAAGGAACCTCCATACTGTTATCCATAGTGGCTGTACCAATTCATGTTCCCACAAGCAGTGCAAGAGTGTTCCCTTTTTTCCACACCCTCTCCAGCATTTATTGTTTCTAGATTTTTTGATGATGGCCATTCTGACTTGTGTGAGATGATATCTCGTTATGGTTTTGATTTGCATCCCCCTATTGATTAATGATGTTGAGTATTCATTCATGTGTTTGTTGGCAGTCTGTATATCTTCTTTGGATAAATGTCTATTTAGGTCTTCTGCCCATTTTTGGATTGAGTTGTTTGTTTTTTGTTATTGAGCTGCATGAGCTGCTTGTAAATTTTGGAAACTAATCCTTTGTCAGTTGCTTCATTTGCAAATATTTTCTCCCACTCTGAGGGTTGTCTTTTGGTCTTGTTTATGGTTTCCTTTGCTGTGCAAAAGCTTTGAAGTTTCATTAGGTCCCATTTGTTTATTTTTGTTTTTATTTCTATTTCTCTAGGAGGTGGGTCCAAAAGGATCTTGCTGTGATTTATGTCATAGAGTGTTCTGCCTAAGTTTTCCTCTAAGAGTTTAATAGTTTCTGGCCTTACATTTAGGTCTTTAATCCATTTTGAACTTTTTTATGTGTATGATGTTAGGGAGTGATCTAATCTCATACTTTTACATATACCTGTCCAGTTTTCCCAGCACCACTTATTGAAGAGGCTGTCCTTTCTCCACTGTGCATTCCTGCCTCCTTTATTAAAGGTAAGGTGACCATATGTGTGTGGCTTTATCTCTGGGCTTTCTATCTTGTTCCATTGATCTATATTTCTGTTTTTGTGCAAGTACCATACTATCTTGATTACTGTAGCTTTGTAGTATAGTCTGAAGTCAGGGAGTCTGAACTCTCCAGCTCAGTTTTTTGTCCTCAAGATTACTTTGGTTATTCGGGGTCTTTTGTGTTTCCATACAAATTGTGAAATCTTTTGTTCTAGTTCTGTGAAAAATGCCAGTGGTAGTTTGATAGGGATTGCATTGAATCTGTAGATTGCTTTGGGTAGTGATAATCAACATTTTCACAATGTTGATTCTTCCAATCCAAGAATATGGTATATCTCTCCATCTATTTGTATCATTTTAATTTCTTTCAACAGTGTCTTATAAGTTTCTGCATATAGGTCTTTTGTCTCCTTAGGTAGGTTTATTCCTAGATATTTTATTCTTTTTGTTGCAATGGTAAATGGGAGTGTTTTCTTGATTTCACTTAAGATTTTTCATCATTAGCATATAGGAATGCCAGAGATTTCTGTGCATTAATTTTGTATCCTGCAACTTTACCAAATTCATTGATTAGCACTAGTAGCTTTCTGGTAGCATCTTTGGCACTCTCTATATATTGTATCATGTCATCTGCAAACAGTGACAGCTTTACTTCTTCTTTTCCGATTTGGATTCCTTTTATTTCCTTTCCTTCTCTGATTGCTGTGGCTAAAACTTCCAAAACTATGTTGAATAAGAGTGGTGAGAGTGGGCAACCTTGTCTTGTTCCTGATCTTAGTGGAAATGGTTTCAGTTTTTCACCATTGAGGATGATGTTGGCTGTGGGCTTGTCATATATGGCCTTTATTATGTTGAGGAAAGTTCCCTCTATGCCTACTTTCTGGAGGGTTTTTATCATAAATGGGTGCTGAATTTTGTCAAAAGCTTTCTCTGCATCTAATGAGATGATTAAATTGTTTTTCTCCTTCAAGTTGGTGTATCACATTGGTTGATTTGCGTATATTGAAGAATCCTTGCATTCCTGGAATAAACCTCACTTGATCATTGTGTATGATCCTATTAATGTGCTGTTGGATTCTGTTTGCTAGCCTTTTGTTGAGGATTATTGCATCTATGTTCATCAGTGATATTGGCCTGTAGTTTTCTTTCTTTGTGACATCTTTGTCTGGTTTTGGTATCAGGGTTATGGGACCCTCGTAGAATGAGTTTGGGGGTGTTCCTCATCCTGCTATATTTTGGAAGAATTTGAGAAGTATAGGTGTTAGCTCTTCTCTAAAAGTTTCATAGAATTTGCCTATGAAGCCATCTGGTCCTGGGCTTTTGTTTGTTGGAAGATTTTTAATCACACTTTCAATTTCAGTGCTTGTGATTGGTGTGTTCATATTTTCTATTTCTTCCTGGTTCAATCTCAGCAAGTTGTGCATTTCTAAGAATTTGTCCATTTCTTCCATTTTGTCCATTTTATTGGCATAGAGTTGCTTGTAGTAATCTCTCATGATCCTTTGTATATCTACAGTGTCAGTTGTTCTCCTTTTTCATTTCTACTTCTATTGATTTGAGTCTTCCTCTTTTTTTTCTTGATGAGTCTGGCTAATGGCTTATCAATTTTGTTTATCTTCTTAAAGAACCATCTTTTAGTTTTATTGATGTTTGCTATCATTCCCTTCATTTCTTTTCCATTTTTTTCTGGTCTGATCTTTATGATTTCTTTCCTTCTGCTAACTTTGTCATTTTTTTGTTTTCCTTTCTCTTATTTCTTTAGGTGCAAGGTTAGGTTGTTTATTTGAGGTGTTTCCTGTTTCCTAAGGTAGGATTTTATTGCTATAAACTTCCCTCTTAGAACTGCTTTTGCTGCATCTCATAGATTTTGGGTCGTCCTGTCTCCACTGTCATTTGTTTCTAGGTACATTTTGATTTCTTCAGTGATCACTTCATTATTAAGCAGTGTCTTGCTTAGCCTACATGTGTTTGTATTTTTTACAGATCTTTCCATGTAATTGATATCTAGTCTCATAGTGTTCTTTTTGGAAAAGATACTTGATACTATTTCAACTTTTTAAAATTTACCAAGGCTTGATTTGTGACCCAAGATATGATTTATACTGGAGAATATTCCATAAGCACTTGAGACGTATGTGTATTCTGTTGTTTTTGGATGGAATGTCCTATAAATATCAATTAAGTCCATCTTGTTTAATGTATCATTTAAAGCTTGTGTTTCCTCATTTATTTTCATCTTGGATGACCTGTCCATTGGTGAAAATGGGGTGTTAATGTCCCCTACTATGATTGTGTTATTGTCAATTTCCCCTTTTAAGGCTGTTAGTATTTGCCTTATGTATTGAGGTGTTCCTATGCTGGGTGCATAAATATTTACAATTGTTATATCTTCTTCTTGGATTGATCCCTTGATCATTATGTAGTGTCCTCATTTGTCTCTTCTAATAGACTTATTTATTTATTTATTTATTTATTTTTTAAATTTATTTATTTATTTTTGACAGTGTTGGGTCGTCGTTTCTGTGCGAGGGCTTTCTCTAGTTGCGGCGCGCGGGGTCCACTCTTCATCGCGGTGCGCGGGACTTTCACTGTCTCGGCCTCTCTTGTTGCGGAGCACAGGCTCCAGACGCGCAGGCTCAGTAGTTGTGGCTCACAGGCCCAGTTGCTCCGCGGCATGTGGGATCTTCCCAGACCAGGGCTCGAACCCGTGTTCCCTGCATTGGCAGGCAGGTTCTCAACCACTAGCACCACCGGGGAAGCCCTAATAGACTTTATTTTAAAGTCTATTTTGTCTGATATGAGAATTGCTACTCCAATTTTTTTTTGATATCCATTTGCATGGAATATCTTTTTCCTTCCCCACACTTTCTGTCTGTACGCCTCCCTAGGTGTGAAGTGGGTCTGTTGTAGACAGCATATATACGGGTCTTGTGTTTGTATCCTTTCAGCCAGTTTGTGTCTTTTGTTGGGAGCATTTAATCCACTTACATTTAAGGTAATTATTGATATGTATTTTCCTATTCTCATTTGCTTTATTGTTTTGGGTTTGTTATTGTAGGTCTTTTCCTTCTCTTATGTTTCCTGCCTAGAGAAGTTCCTTTAGCATTTGTTGTGAAGCTGGCTTGCTGGTGCTGAACTCTCTCAGCTTTTGCTTGTCTCTAAAGGTTTTAATTTCTCCATCAAATCTGAATGAGATCCTTGCTGGATAGAGTAATCTTGGTTGTAGGTTCTTCTCCTTCATCACTTTAAATATGTCCCGCCAGTCCCTTCTGGCTTGCAGAGTTTCTGCTGAGAGATCAGCTGTTAACCTTATGGGGATTCCCTTGTGTGTTATTTGTTGTTTTTCCCTTGCTGCTTTTAATATGTTTTCTTTGTATTTAATTTTTGATAGTTTGATTAATATGTGTCTTGGCCTGTTTCTCCTTGGATTTATCTTGTATGGGACTGTCTGTGCTTCCTGGACTTAACTATTTCCTTTCCCATATTAGGGAATTTTTCAACTATAATCTCTTCAAATATTTTCTCAGTCCCTTTCTTTTTCTCCTCTTCTTCTGGGACCCCTATAATTCAAATGTTGGTGCATTTAATGTTGTCCCAGAGGTCTCTGAGACTGTCCTTAATGCTTTTCATTCTTTTTTTTTTTTTTTTTTTCTGCTCTGCAGTAGTTATTTCCACTATTTTATCTTCCAGGTCACTTATCCATTCTTCTTCCTCAGTTATTCTGCTATTGATCCCTTCTAGTTAATTTTAAATTTCATTTATTGTGTTGTTCATCATTGTTTGTTTGCTCTTTAGTTCTTCTAGGTCCTTGTTAAATGTTTCTTGTATTTTCTCTATTCTATTTCCAAGATTTTGGATCATCTTTACTATCATTATTCTGAATTCTTTTTCAGGTAGACTGCCTAATTCCTCTTCATTTGTTAGGTCTGGTGGGTTGTTATCTTGCTCCTTCATCTGCTGTGTGTTTTTCTGTCTTCTCATGTTGCTTAAATTACTGTGTTTGTGGTCTTATTTTCGCAGATTGCAGGTTCATAGTTTCCATTGTTGTTGGTGTCTGTCCCCAGTGGCTAAGTTTGGTTCAGTGGGTTGTGTAGGTTTCCTGGTAGAGGGGACTAGTGCCTGTGTTCTGGTGGATGAGGCTGTATCTTGTCTTTCTGGTGCACAGGTCCATGTCTGGTGGTGTGTTTTGGGGTGTCTGTGGCCTTATTATGATTTTAGGCAGCCTCTCTGCTAATGGATGGAGCTGTGTTCTTATCTTGATATTTGTTTGTCATAGGGTGTCCAGCAGTGTAGCTTGCTTGTTGTTGAGTGAAGCTGGGTCTTTGCATTGAGATGGAGATCTCTGGGAGATCTTTGCCGTTTGATATTATGTGGCGCAGGGAGGTGTCCTGTGGACCAGTGTCTTGAAGTTGGCTCTCCCACCTCAGAGGCACAGCACTGACTCCTGGCTGAAGCACCAAGAACATTTAATCCCCACAGCTCAGAATAAAAAGGAGAAACAATAGATAGAAAGAAAGGGGATAAAATAAAATAAAGTTATTAAAATAAAAAATAATTAAGAAAAAAAATTAAAAAAGAAAAAGAAAATGGACAGACAGAACCCTAAGACCAATGGTAAAAGCAAAGCTATACAGACAAAATCACACACAGAAGCATGCACATACACACTCACAAAAAGAGAAAAAGGGGAAAAATAATATATCTTTTCTCCCAAAGTCCGCCTCCTCAATTTGGGATGATTCATTTTCTATTCAGGTATTCCACAGATGCAGGGTACATCAAATTCATTGTGGAGCTTTAATCCGCTGCTTCTGAGGCTGCTGGGAGAAATTTCCCTTTCTCTTCTTTGTTTGCACAGCTCCAGGTGTTCAGCTTTGGATTTGGACCCGCTTCTGGGTGTAGGTCACCTGAGGGCGTCTGTTCTTCGCTCAGATAGGACAGGGTTAAAGGAGCAGCTGATTCGGGGGCTCTGGCTCATTCAGGCCGGGGGGAGGGAGGGGTACGGATGCGGGGTGAGCCTGCAGCAGCAGAGACCACTGTGATGTTGCACCCGCCTGAGGCTCGCCATTCATTCTCCCGGGGAAGTTGTCCCTGGATCATTGGCCCCTGGCAGTGGCGGGCTGCACAGCCTCTCAGGAGGTGATGTGTGGATAGTGACCTGTGCTTGCACACAGGCTTCTTGGTGGCTGCAGTAGCAGCCTTAGCATCTCATGACCGTCTCTGTTGTTCGTGCTTTTCGCCATGGCTCGCACCCCTCTCTGGAGCTCCTTTAAGCAGCGCTCTTAATCCCCTCTCCTCGTGCACCAGGAAACAAAGAGGGAAGAATATGTCTCTTGCCTCTTCGTCAGGTCCAGACTTTTCCAGGACTCCCTCCCGGCTAGACGTGGTGCATTAGCCCCTTCAGGCTGTGTTCCTGCCGCCAACACCAGTCCTCTCCCTTCGATTCAACTGAAGCCTTAGCCTCAGCTCCCAGCCCCTGTCTGCCCCAGCGGGTGAGCAGACCAGCCTCTTGGGCTGGTGAGTGCTGGTTGGCACTGATCCTCTGTTCAGGAATCTCTGCTTTGCCCTCCACACCCCTGTTGCTGTGCTCTCCTCTGTGGCTCCGAAGCTTCTCTGCCTCTGCCACCTGCAGTCTCCACCCGCGAAGGGACTTCCTAGTGTGTGGAAGCCTTTCCTCCTTCACAGCTCCCTCCCACTGGTGCAGGTCCCATCCCTATTCTTTTGTCTGTGTTTATTCTTTTTTCGTTTGCCCTACCCAGGTACGTGGGGAGTTTCTTGCCTTTTGGGAAGTCTGAGGTCTTCTGCCAGCATTCAGTAGGTGTTCTGTAGGAGTTGTTCCACATGTAGATGTATTTCTGATGTATATGTGGGGAGGAAAGTGATCTCCACATCTTACTCTTCTGCCATCTTGAAGCTCCTCCAATTATAGCTCTTCTATTAATTTTTAAGGTAATTCTTTTAAAAGAGATTAGTATTTTAATCAGGATTATTGTTAGTTTTTTGTAGGTTGTGGTTTAAAAGATACGTTTTTAGTGGTCGGGCCCAATACATTCTCCCGTTACAGGTGTCACTTTGCAGAATGCAAGGTTTTTAAGGATCACATAGTGTGATATAGAAAACTCTTACACTTTTCTACCATTTCTCATAACATGGTGCAATGTGGTGTTAGAAGCAGTAGTGTTCACATCAGGAAGCCAATGTTTAAGTCATGTGTTCCTTACTATCTCTGTGCTTACTTATTGTTGTAGGAAATTCTCCTGACTAGATGCCATGCTCCCAGCTGCAAACCTTCCCCACTATCTTCCTCTTCACTCCCATCTTGCCTGGATCTTCCAAGTTCTTTATGACCTCAGAATGGACATTGTGAGTGTCTCTCCTTTGTTTGGTTCTATGCTTCCTCAGAAATGCCATTTCTCAACCCAGGAAACAATGATGTCACAGGCATCTTCCAGTCCAAGCCTCTGGGATTCAAGACCCTAGCTAAAGGGCTGGTTGTTTCCTTCCTCACACTTTATTTCCATGGAATTTGACAATCTTATAACACAATTATAGTTTTTCTTTTTTCTCTATTTCTATTTTTAAATTGCAACTAGAGCTTAGCAATCTTTTCTGTTAGTTCTGGATATTCATTTGGAATGTGAAACTGAAATGATGGAGATACAACTCCTTAGAATATCATTTCAGAAATCTCTCTCTAGAATTGCTATGAATTTTACACCATAACTGACCCATCAAATACAATAAAATTCCAGATTAAACTTTTTTTAAAGATCAGATTTTAGAGCTTTTAATGAGTTAACAAGAAAAAAAAGGAGGAACCATTACAAGATAAAACTTAAAAGAAAAGAAAAAGAGAAATCAGAAAGGTGATATGTGCAATGAATCAGGCTTTTACTCTGAGAAAATTGACCAAACTTTAGTAAATTGAGGATTTATTTTCACTGTCATGTAGGCCTCATGATTTAGGACACAAATCTTAGGGGATTCCCAGGTAGGGACACCCAATAATAGATCCCTACATTTCTGGGATCCCAAAGGGCTACAAACACAATGTAAGTGTGAACTAGATAAAACCTCCTCCAACGTACATCAAAAGCTAGGAGGAAAATTCTCTGCCTAGGATATTTGTGATAGGTGAGGGTTTTTTTAATTACCAAACAATCCATAATTACAGTGAGACCTTTATGCCATTTTGCAGCCCAAATTCATAGTACGTAATGAGCTATCACCTCATGCCTATTTGAGTGGCTCTCATCAAAAAGACACAAAAGTGTTGGAGAGGATATGGAGAAAAAGGAACCCTGTACACTGTTGGTGGCAATGTAAATTGGTGCAGCTACTGTGGAAAACAATATAGAGGGTCCAAAAAAATTAAAAATAGAACTACCATATGATTGAGCAATCCCAATTCTAGGTGTTTATTCAAAAGAATTGAAATCATTACCTTGAAAGACATCTGCACCCCCATGTTCATTTTAATATTATTTACAATAACCAAGACATGGAAAGAACATCCATCAATGAATGAATGGATAAAGAAAATGTGACACACACACATGCACACACACTCAGGGATATTGTTCAGCCACAAAAAATGAAAATCTTGTCATTTGTGACATGAATGAACCTTGAGGGCATTATGCTAAGTGAAATGTCAGAGCAAGACAAATACTGTATGAAAGTGGTTGCCAGAGGTGGGGGGTGGGAGATGGACAATGTGTGAAGGTCAAAAGTTCAAACTTCCAGTTATAAGATAAATAAAACTGGAAGTTTTAACTTTTGACCACCTTCGTACATTCTGGGGATGTACTGTACAACATGGTGACTTTAGCTGACAATAACATGTTGTACATCTGGAAGTTGTTGAGAGTGATCTTAGAAGTTCTCATCACAAGAAAAAAATTGTAACTGTGAGGTGATGCATGTTATCTAAACTTACCATGCTAATTATTTTGCAATATATACGTATATCAAATCATTATGAAATTTATATGATGTTATGTCAGTTATATCTCAATTAAACTGGAAAATTAAAAAAGCGTAATTTAAATCATTTAAAAAATGTTTTTTATATACATTTAAAAGATCATTCAGAAAGTAGGATATACTAGGCATTTCTGAATTTTGTACACATCCCAAAAAAAGACTATATAACATTTTTTTAAAAATCATGAGGCATTTATAGTAATTGATCACTTACTTATAAAGCAAGCTTTAAACATATTTATAAGATTGATAACTTATTGTGTAGATTGATTGTATTAATAGGCTAATAATTCACCCCTCCCTGTATCTTTTGCTATTCCTCTTAGTAAAGAGGCGAACTGCAGTTCACTCCCACTTTAATGTGGGCTGATACTGTGCCTTATTTTGGTATATTTCCACATTCTTTCTTGCCAACTGCCATCACCATGAGAACATGCTTGAATATGAAATATATGTGGGCTAGAGAGGAATCAGCCTAGTGATCCAAGTGAAGATCATTCTAAATAAAAAGACATCAAACTAACCTCCAGAAATGTGAGAAAGTTGAGTCAAGACCAACAAAACTTCTCAGCTTACCTGCAGACCCATAAGCTCAATAAAAGCTTATTATTATAAACCACTTAGTTTGGGAGAAGTTTATTACACAGCATCATTCTGTCATAGATGACCCCCCATGCATACTAAGTATGCTCTCAGATCAAAATGAATATGTCAGAAGTGCCTAATAAAAGTAGCTTTAAAATCTCATACATTTGGAAATTAAGAAACATACTTTTAAAGAAATTTCAAGTCAACTAAAATAATAATGAAAATTTTAAAATTTAGACATAACATAAAATATTATGTTTCAAATCTTGTGAGAAATAAAGACTTTTAACATTAAATGTTATAGTATAAGAAAAGGTTACAATAAAATAATTTTCTAATTTAAAACTTAGAAAAATAACCAAAAAAGATACAAAGGAGGTAGAAGGAAGAGAATGTAAATATTAGAGCATAAAGTATTTATATAAAAAGAAAGCATACAATAGAATCAACAAATTCGTGTGTTCTTTGAAAACAACCAGAAAAATCATTAAACCTCTGGTGAGTCTGACCAAAGAGAAAGAGAACAGTATATTTAAATGTTATTACCAATAAAAAAAGGACATAAAGATAAAGAGAAAATGTGTAAAAAAATCCTTAAGAAAAGGATATGTTGACCAATTTCATGTCATTATATATAAGCTTTAATTTAGATAAAATAGACAAATTTCTAGCAATATGTTACCTACCAAAACTGACACAAAAAGTGAGGAAAAAACCTAAAAATATCTATGACCAGTAGAGATACTAATTTTTCTAATGAAAATATATTTTGAAATCTAAATAAAGATAATTGATCCATATCCAGCAATGTATAAAAAGGTAATATGTCAAGTTAGAATTATTCCAGAAATGCAATTTTAGTTTTCATTAACAAATCAATTAATATAATCCATTACACTTTCAGATGGAAGGAAATTTATTATATAATTAACTCAATAGTTTACATAAACCAAAATCTTTTGGCAAATTCAGAATCCATTCAGTTAAAAAAAAAAATTTAAAAAAAATTAAGGAATCTATTGAAGATGTATAAACTAAGAAACAATAAAAAAACCCAAACAATCTAATTGAAAAATGGGCAAAAAATATTAAACATACATATCACCAAAGATTTTTAGATGATGATTATGTATGTGAAAAAATGCTCACATCATTTATAACTAGGGAATTGCAAATTCAAACAACAATGCAATCTATTACATGCATCTATTACTATGGCTGAACTATAAAAATATTGATTGACAGTATTAGTTGTTGGCAAGGATGTGCAGCAACAGAACTCTTATCCATTGCTGGTGGAAATACAAAATGGTACAACCACTATGGAAGATAATACAGCAGTTTCTTACAAAGCTAAACATACGATAGAATCCAGCAGTTGTATTGTTAGGCATTGCCCAATTGAGTTAAAACTTATATTCACACAAAAACCAGCAAGCAAAAGTTTATAGGAGTCTTATTCGTAATTACCAAAAACTGGAAGCAACCAAGATGTCTTTCGGTAAATGAATTATCAAAGTGTGGTGAGGTCATAGGGTAAAATACTATTCAAAAATTTATAAAAAAGAATAGACTATCAGTATATGAAAAAAGAGATAAATTTTAACTTCATCTTGCTAAATGAAAAGGCCATATACTGTATGATTCCATTTACATAACATTCAGGAAAAGGCAAAAGCTAGAGATGGTAAACAGATCAGTGGTTTTCAGATTTTGCTTTGTTTTGTTTTGGGGTTGGGAGGCTTGAACAGATGAAGCACAAATGTTCTGAAAGGTGAAACTACTCTGTGTGATATTCTAATGTGGATATATGAACTACATTTGTCAAAACCCATAGAATTTTACAGCACAAGGAAATATTCCTATGCAAATTTAAAAAATGATTTAGGAGGTTGGGAGAATCCAAGATAGAAAGCAAAATGTGACAAAATACTGCAACTGTACTACAGATGAAACAACCTTACTAAAGAGGGTGGCAGGAAAAGGTGCTGACCAAGTTCTTTTTGAAAATGAATTGTGTGTCTAAGACTAAAGGCAAATGAAACAATACAACTATACACCTTACTCCAGTTGATAAAGATATTTACCATGTAGGAATGAATTAAAAATCTGATACCACTCTTCTAGAATTGAACAACTGAATGAGTGCATGGCAGGTGGTGAGAGTCAGGTTTCTCAGGTTTGAATGAGAATTACAAATAAGCAAGGAGAGAACAGAATGATTAGAATAATAGAATAATGCATGTTATAGTGAGTTAGAGTTGGAAAAATCAATATGAACTGATGTTTAGCTTAAAATAGATTTAGATGGGTATGTTATATATGTATACACACACACACACACACACACACACACACATATATATATATATATATAGATTAGTATATACCCATATATTTACTTGATCTGTCAGCTGAAGGTCTATAAACAATGACAAAACACACAGCAATGAGTACATCTAGGGCCCACGTTTTGGTTTCTAATGCCATTCTTTAATGAAAGGAACCAAGGTTCCTTGGAGAAATGTCTGATTGTAGGGCTGGGACAGGGAAAGTACCAAATGAGCCTACAGCATCTTGTAGTGGCCAGAAAGTAAGTGATAAACACACATACACCCAAACACACACACACACAATCATGAGGATATGTCAAAGTGATACCAGAAACCAACTCATAGAGCTCCCATAACTAAACTTTGAATAATTTGAATAACAAAATTTAAAAAGTACCTAGGGGATTATAGCCCAAAGTGTAAAATAAATATCCATATACTGATATTTTAAAAATGATAGGATAAATAAATTAGGAATAATAGAAAAATCAATTTTGCAAAAATAGTTCAAGTAATTTATGTAAATATTTCTATCTCAAGGAGGTAGAGCATAATCCTTCAGTTCTTCTGTGTAGACTATGCATTGTGACCTCTTCCCAAGAAGTACAGCATGGAAAGAGGTAGAGGAAGTTTACAACAGAGAAACTGAGCAACCACTACCTCAGTCAGGTTCCAAAGGTCAGCATCAACAATAGGTTACGATGATAAAGTGTGTCAATAGTACTCTGTATATGATGTGATGAGAATAGCACTTTGCTTCTGTGGTTTTCCTTCTAAAAACACCAATCTAATCATGAGAAAAAATATCAGACAAATTCCAACTGGAGAACATTCTACAAAATACCTGACCAGTCCTCCTCAAAAGTGCAAAGGTAATGAAAAACAAAGCCTGAGCCACTATGAGTGATACAGATGAAACTAATATAAGTTGTTAGCAACTGAGGGACCTGGATGTGGGATATATGATAATTCTTTGTACTATCAAAACAATTTTTCTGTAAATCTAGACCTATTCTAAAGCTAAAAGTTTATTTTAAACATATACCACAAATATTTTATACACAGTAAAAGTATGAAAGCTTTCCTTTATTATTAGAAAGTAGATTTTCACTATCATTACATTTTATTTTTTAAATTGTACTAAATATCCTGGCAAGTTGAGTAAAATGAAAATAGATATCAAAGACTTTAATATTGTAAAAGTAACAAAACTGTCACTATGCATCTGTCTTTTAATTGTCCATACAGTAAATCCCCAAATATTCTAGGATAAAATACTAGAATAAATGAAGTTATTTTAGCAATGTTACTAGATATAAAATCAATATACAAAATCAATTGCATATCTTTACATAGGAAAAAATAAGTAGGATATATATATATATATATATATATATATATATATATATATAAAGACCTGATTACAATAGCATCCAAAAAATATAAACACAAAAGAAAGGTGCTTAAACTGTAGCTAAATAAGACAATAGATTTTAAGGATGAACCCTTTTGCATAGTAAAAAGAGTTTCAATTTACCAGGAATATTTAATTAGGGGGAAACTCTAACAAAAGAAGTGTAAGATGTAATGGAAAATATGTATATATAATTTACTGACATATATTAATAAAATTTGAATAAATAAAAATTCACATCGTGTTCAAAAATAAGAAAACTCAACTTCAAATGATGCAAATCATCCTTAAATTAATAAACAAATTCAAGGAAAATCCATCAACATATTGAAGTTGTCTGGGGTGTGTGCATATGTGTATACCCTGAAAGGTTAGCTTTAAAATTTAAATGGAAACACAGAATCCTAAGAATAATCTAAGTACTACTGAAGAATAACATATGAAAACTGAAATACTATAATAATTTATAGAGTGTAAACAAGAATGGACAATTGGACAATCAGAACAGACACCATCATATAGGAAAACTTGTTTTATGAGAGAACCATGAGGCAAAGATGGAGTTCTTAATAAATGGTGCTGATCCATTTGATTATCCATATAGAAAAATAAGTTGGACCTCTGTATCACATGACAAACGCTCCTTCCATGCCACATCATCTGCACAATTCCAGATGGATAAAAGACTTACATATTAAAGGCAATATAATAATTTGAAAGATTATATCTTCATCTTGGGGCAGGGGAGTTGGAATTCCTTAAATAAGAATTTTAAAAGTGCAAAACCTAAAGATAAAAATGTGTAAATTCTATCACATAAATATAAATATTTCAGAAAGTAAGATAAATGGCAAGCCATGGACTGGAAGATGAGCTCTTATAAATTAACTAAAAAATAAAAACAACCAGTAAAGACACCAAAAGATGAAAAGACCCAAACAAGGCCTTCAAAGTAGAAAGCAACTGGCCAAAAAACAGTAACCTCATTAGTAAATGTAAATTGAAACCATAATGAGATGCCTTTTAACATCCACCAGCTTAGAAACAAAATTTAAAAGTCTGACAATACTAAATTTTGTCAAAGGTATGAAGAACCCTCATGTGTTGCTGGTGGATGTGCGAATTGTTCAGCCTCTTTGAAAAACTACTTGTCATGATCTGTTAGTGTTAAAGATGTGCACTGTCACTGTCTATGACCCATCGATCCTACTCCCCAGAGAGACCCTGGAATACGTGTACAAGGAGGTATAAAGGAATGCACAACTGCACTATTTGTAATAGCAAAGAACTGGAAATAAACTGAATGCTAGCCAATATGTCACAACTGAATACTCATACAATTCTAAGGAACATAATATTTTTTTTAAAAGTTTGAGAAGTTTTGTAATATGCAGTATGCTTCCATGTATACAAAGTTTAAACCATGACATGGCAAACAAAACAACATATTATGTAGAGGTACAAGCTTTTTTTAAAGTAAAATTATGAGGAAGTAGTAAGGAAAATTTAAGCATAAAATATAGGAAGGGGCTTACTTCTAGAGGGAAAAGGTAATAAGATGTCCCCTCTGTAAAGTAGGTTAAATATGATGGTGCCTTACACGTGCACACACACACACACCCTAATTTTTATCTGCTCAACGTTAAGCAAAACCTGTTCTTAAAAAATTATTCTGAGAATTTCATCAGACACTACAAAGGGAGCTTGGAGATTGAAATAGAGTAGGAGGTTAATTTTTAGTCCCCCTGTGTTATTACATTAAGCAATAGGCTTCATTTCTTTGATCTGCTGCAGGAATTAGATATGGTTTTTGAATATTTCCTATAAGACATCCTTAATTTCTTTATCAGAAGATCAAAGGAAACATTAAGTGCTGAGAATGAGTCAAACCCAATGACTGATCAGTTTGGACCACATTTTAGTCTTCTTACAAAAATCTGATCATCTTGAGCTTTAAAGCTTCTTCAGCTCTAAAAGTGATAGTTTGAGGCTTTCAAGCTACTCAATCTACTGATGTGATATAGTACCTGAACAAACCTCTTAAAACCATGTAAATGGCTTTTGCTGACATTTTCAGTATCAGGAAGAAATATCTTTTCATCTTCATCCTCATTCTAAAAAGTCATATAAACAACTTTCTACCAGGGTACTTTTATGTGGGAGAGCAGAATTTTATACTCACTGCCCGTTTCTTGGAAGAGGATGTTGAATAAAAACATACATTTAGTGACCACAATTTTATGTATTCCCAAATTTAACTATTTTCTTCATTACTGAATCAAAAGCAGGCAACATATATTGATTTGTAGATATTGTTAAATTACAAACGTGGTTACTGTAACAAGAGACTTCAAAGCTGAGTTGCTTAAAAAAGGCAGAAATTTATTTTCTATGGAGTAACAGTGGGGACAGTCAGTCCATGGCAAGTGTGATGGATCAAAGATGCTGAACCCCAGGCTCCTTTCTTGGATCTCTGCCAGGTCTAAGACATTGCACTCATTCACAAAGCCCAGGGTGGCTCAGAACCTTAGCCACGTCCTAGCTGTAAGCTGGTGGAGAAGAAAGGAAGGAGAGAGCACAAATACTCACATGGTTGATCAGAACGTTGTTAGGTGGCCATGCCTATCTGCAAGGGCAACAAGGGCTCAGGGAAGTCAAGAGTTCTGTTATGGACATAGGGGTCAGTCCACCTCTTTGAACACTCAAATACCCATGAATATTCTTGTTCCCATCAGATACCATACTTATTCCCTCTGCAAGGAACATAACCCAAGTCCCCATCCAGTTACTGCAGGGATCACAGTTTTCAGGAATCACAATCACTTGCTGTCTTATCAGTGGAAAGAAATGCCCATCTAGCCATGCCAAGTTTTGCCCTCTGAGAAGTTGTTCTTGGTTTATTATTCTCCACACCCTAGTAGGAAATGGACATTGGAGACAAGGCTCTTTTTGGGGACTGCTTACCTTTCATAGGCTGTTTCCTAGAGGTGAATGTTTGTATCCTGGAGATCTAAGACCAGACTTGGAATTGCTTCTGAAATCAATTCCTTCAGACATTGTTTATGCATCTACTTTATTTGCATCTACAGACAACGAGATCCCTTCTAAATATAGTTTCCAGTCTTGAAACATCTGGTTTTTAATTAATGGCTTTCCTCTTCCTCTCTCTTTCTCTCTTTCCCTCTCTCTGTCTCTCAATGGTACCTGTCTTAATGTCATCTGAAGCCATAGGCTTGATGGGAATTAGAATCCCTTATCTGATTTATGCCACAGTGATAGCCCCATTGTCTAGCTGAGGGTTTATAACAGGAACTACTACCTAATGGCTTGAAGCCACAACCTATTGACTGAAAAGGCCCTTCTTCAGAGATATTTCTTCAAAGGCTCAATTTTGACTTCCTTGAAAGCTTTGGTGACTATGGCAAGAAACAGATTATTCTTCGTTCAACATTCTGAGTTTCATCAGCAGGCCCTGTCAGAATTGTGATCTCCCTTCCAACGTTTTGCAAGAGACAGTTTTGTGAAATGATTTTCTATGACATAATGAAGGTCATAAAATGGAAGAAATGATTTAACAAGGAGTTAACATGTTGTGGGTCTGAAACCTACTTCAGTTTATTCATTTTGTATGCTGCTCTAACAAGTTACCACAAACGTAGTGACTGAAAAACAACACAACCTTATTATGTTAATGTTCTGGAGGTCAGAAGCCTCGAATATCTGACAAGGCTAACATCAAGGTGCAGTGCTGCCAACCCTGCCAACCTTTCAGGAAACTCCATAGGGGAATCCATTTCTTGTTGTCTCCAGTTTCTACAGGTTACCTGCACTAAGGCAATGCTACATGTGCATGTATTTGGTTTGATTTAGCAGCAACAGACTCAGTAATAAATCTTATATTAATCAAGGTACAGATCAGACTGTAAACAAGAAGTCTCCACCTGCAATGGCTAGAGTAGAAAAAAAATGCATCCTCTCTCATGCTACAGCTGGGTTTGTGGCTTAGGGCCAGTACAATTGTTTCACAGCATCTCTAGAGCATGGCTTTTTCCGAATGGTGAGAGAGGGCTCAGCACCACAGTCACATTCCAGCCAATGAAAAGAGGTGGAGAAGAAGGGGGCCATGGCCATCTCCTCCACAAAATGACTCAGAAGTCTCACACGTATCTTCTAGGCATTTGTAGCTGAAAAGGGACAGGAGTTATATATTTTATTTGTCCACATAAAATTCGGAAGATTTCATGTTAAGGAAAGAAGAGGAACATTAACCAACCATTGATTCCTGAATAAAACAATAAGTGATTGGCTTTCAGGTGTATCTTCAATACACTTCATTCTACACACTTACCTCACAGTTTATACATTAATCTTGAGGAATTCTGCAGCAATGGTGCACTAAGTAATATGCTCCCACTAAGGACAACCATAGAAACAAATTAAGGTATATTTAAAGGCTGTTTGAATACATTGGAGAGACTGAAATAGTGAAGAACTACCATGCAATGGTCTAGGGGAAGATGAGGGCCCAGGGAAGTAAGCATAGAATTTGGGGCATCTTTTTCCCTGGGACTGTTTGTTGATTTCAAAGAGGTGACTCACTGAAGTGTTTTGTTGTATTTTGCTTGTTTCTTTGTTTTACAGTCAGCCAAGATGGAGCCATGATAAACCCCATCAATTTGGGTGGGAACACTAAAGGAATACACTCTAGCAATAAGGATGAACTGAAAGTAAGCTGAGACTGAAACACAGCTTTAAATAATCTCAAATCTTGCAACTGGATTTTGGTTCTTCCATATTACTTGGAAAATTAAAAAATACAGGTCTTTTCTGGAAGAATATAACACCATCCTAGGCCTCAAATCACTTTTACAAATGAACTAACAAAATATACGTCACATAATTAAAAATAAGCAAGCACATGAGGAGACAAGCAATAGGAACAAACCAAACAGAAACTTTATACTTTATTTATTGAAATAAATAAAAGTAACAATGTTGAAAATTTAAGCACAGAATTAGAAACTATCAAAAGGACCAAATAGAAATTTTAGAAATGAAAAATGGAATAACTAAAATGACAAGCTCATTGAATTAGTTTCATAAATGTTTACATCCAGCTGAAAAGGGAAATAAAAGCTACCCAGAAAGAAGCACAAAGAGGAAAAAAAGGTAATGAAAAATAGAAAAGAAATGGTAGAAAGCAGAGAATACAGTGAGAAAATCCAAAATCTGGACTGTTTTAAGTGACAAGTGAAGGGGGTGGAAGCAAAATTGAAGACAGAATGTATAAGAATATTCTAAAACTGATGATATGGACATACATATTTAAGAAGTCTTGTGTACTAAGAAGAGTAGAAAAATTTGCTCTTAGAAATACTGCTGAGAACATTTAAACAGCAGCCAGAAAATTTCCAGGCCTGCTATGACCATGTAAATACATTACAACATATATTTCTTGCTCACAACGAAAATCTCAGGACTATCCACATAACATCTCAGGACTATCCATATCCAGCTACCTCAGAACTAATGAAAGTAAACTGAAGCAGGAAAAATGTGGAAGAGAATTAAAATGTAGAGAAGTGACCTTCATGGAATTGAGGATGCCATTTTCTTCTCATGACCCTGTCCCATGACAGACCCAGTCGTGAGGCGGTACAGCAGGATGAGCAATTAAAACTCAAACAGAAAGCTCTGTGGTCTGAGGGTATTGATGGGGTGGTCCCTGATAGGAGAAAGGAATCCATTATTCTTTACATAAATCCAGACTAGTCTCAGCATCACCAGTGAGTGACACATGCATGGTACACACCAAACCAGCATAAAGGTTTTGAGAACTGAAATAATGTTTAAACCATAGTACAAGTAAGACTACACCCTGAGTGGTACATGTGTGGGACAGACCCAGAGTAGCACAGAAAAATCTTTGAAAACTAAACTCAGATTAGACGAAACACCTGTGGTCTGAAACTACCGTCTAAAAGAGAAGGAATACATTTCAGTTCAGGAGTGACAGCACCAAAATGGCAGTATGTGAGACGCCAGCCTCCAACTCTCCACAAAGATCGGCAGTCGACAGCAATCCACAACAAAAATGGCTCTGGAAGAGCTCTGGAGTCCACTTTAGAAACTTCAGCAACACAGTTCACCTGAATACCAGAAAATAACTGCTCAGAAGGAGGAGGAAGACAGCTTCTTTCGACCTGCATCATCCCAACTCCAAGTAGACATTGCTCAGCACTAAGAGGAAACCCCCACTGGAAAGAGTTCCCCTCACCGGGACAGGAAGAGTGAGGTGAGCAACTAGCTTCCTCAGCCTTTCAGAGCACTGCACAAAGGTCCCTTCATATCACTCAACCCAGACAGGCAAAGCTGAGATGTATAGAGATGGCTAATAACAAGGAAGAAAAGTGAGGCTACCAATAGCAGCCACTCAGCAAGGGTGATCATGCTTCACAGTGACCTAGTCGCAGAAACCCAGCAGATTTCACCACCTAAGAGAGAACCAGGGGTCAGCACAGCTGCTGCAGACACCCTGCTGATTTCACTGGTTACTAGTCCACAGGTATTTGTATTTGCTGACACCAGCCACTTGAGTCCCTCCCTGCCACCATCCCACTCCTCCCCACTGGAGACTGGGAACTGCACTGGAAGCCAGCCAAGGCCTCTGTGACTACCCAAATGCAAGACACCAGCCTAGATCCTCACAGCTGTCCTCCACCACCATATGCACGTGCCAGGCTAGTCCCTATAGCTGTGGACTTGCATTCAGCTGGCCTGACACCATTCATCAGCCTCCACTGTATGCAGGACCCAGGAGGAGACTGTGCAGCCAGCAGCCAGGCTGGTCACAGTAGCTTATGGGACTAGATCAGGACCTGCCTTCTGTCAGTGGCCTATGCCACTGCACTCACCTAGAGCCAGCTCCTCCAGCTGGGCACCCACATGGCACTGATTCAACGCCCATCATCAGCCAACACTACCATGTGCTGATGGTGAGACTCAACCATCACAGTAGTACGGTTAGTCGTAGTAGCTGAGGGGCTCAATAGCAAGGGCCCCTCAGCTACACGTGTGTGTGAATTTGGCCCCAGCCCTTGCTGCCTGGCCTGCCCCCACCACCACAGGTGTGTCAGCAATCAGCCCCCGACAATACACAGCTGTCCCTGGCTGGCCCCTGCAGCTGTGTGTCCATATACAACACCAGCTCTGGCCTCTACCACTGCCTGCTCTGGTCCCTAGCTGTTGGACCTAGAAGTGCCACTGAGGACCCTCACAGCATTTGCAGCTACTGTGGATTCCCCATAGAGTGTTCAACAAGTAGCATACAGTTTTTGATGCTATAGACCCCAGAATCCTGATCCAGACATCATGCCCTCCTGGACCTAGTGGTACTATACACCCCTGAACATGGCGTCCAGCACCACTGGAGCAGGGTCACAGCATGCTCCAGCATGCCTCCACCCACAGGTGTATAGGTCTTTCACCCCCTTGATTAAATTTGTTCCTAGGTATTTTATCCTTTCTGTTGTGACTGCAAATAGGATTGTTTTCTTAATTTCTCTTTCTGCTAGCTCATTGTTATTGTATAGACATGTTACAGATTTTTGTATATTGATTTTGTGTTCTGCAAATTCACTGTATTCACTTATTATTTCTAGTAGATTTTTGGGGGGAGTCTTTAAGATTTTCTATATATAGTGTCATGCCAACTGCAAATAGTGACAGTTTTACATCTTCCTTTCTAATTTGGACGTCTTTTATTTATATTTCTTAATAATTGCTCTGGCTAGAACTTCTAATACTATGTTGAATAAGAGTGGTGAGAGTGGGCATCCCTGTCATGTTCCTGATCTTAGAGGAAACACTTTCAGCTTTTCACTGTTGAGTATGATGTTCACTGTGGGCTTGTCATGTATGGCCTTTATTATGTTGAGGTATGATCCTTCTATACCCACTTTTTTGAGAGTTTTTATCATAAATGGGTGTTGAATCTTGTTAAATGCTTTTTCTGCATCTATTAAGATGATTATATGATTTTTATCCTTCATTTTATTAATGTGGTGTATCATGTTGATTGATTTGTGGATGTTAAACCATTCTTTCATCCCTGTGATAAATCCCACTTGATCATGGTATATGAGATTTTAATGTATTGTTGTACTCGGTTTACTAATATTTGGTTGAGGATTTTTGCATCTGTGTTCATCAGAGATATTGGCCTGTAATTTTATTTTATTTTTTGACTGGTTTTGGTATCAAAAAATTGTCCTTTGAAATGAGCTAGGAAGTATTCCCTCCTCTTCAATTTTTTTGTAATGGTTTGAGAAGTATAGGTATTAAATTTTCATTGAATGTTTACTAGAATTCAGTTATGAAACTATCTGGTCCTGGAGTTTTGTTTTGGGGGAGTTTTTTGACTAGTATTACTATCTCTTTATTAGTGATCAATTTATTCAGATTTTCTATTTCTTCATGATTCAGTCTTGGAAGATTGTATGATTCTAAGAACTTGTCCATTTCTTCTAGGTTGTCCAATTTGTTCATATAGTGCATAGCTCTTCATCATATTCTCTTATAATCTTTTGTATTTCTGCGGTATCCATTGTTATTTCTCCTCTCATTTCTGATTTTATTTATCTGAGCTTTATTTCTTTTGTTCTTAGTGAACCTAGCTAATGTTTTGTCAATTTTGTTTATCTTTTTGAAGACCCAGCTCTTATTTTCATTGAACGTTTTAGTTCTATTTCATTTATTTCTGCTCTGATCTTTATTATTTCTTTCCTTCTACTGACTTTGGGCTTCATTCTTCTTTGCCTAGTTCCTTTAGGTATAAGGTTAGATTGTTTACTTGAGATTCTTCTTGTTTCTTGAGGTAGACCTATATTGCTATAAACTTCCCTCCTAGTACTGTTTTTGCTCTATCCCATGGATTTTGGTATCATATTTTTATTTTCATTTACCTTCAGGTAAATTTTTATTTCTCCTTTGATTTCCTTTTTGAGCCAATAGTTATCCACATATTTGTGATTTCTCCAGCTTTCCTCTTGTAGTTGACTTCTAGTTTCATACCCTTGTGATCAGAAAAGATGCCTGATATGATTTCAGTCTTCTTAAATTTATTTTGAATTGTTTTGTATCCCAACACATGTACTATTCTTGATAATGTTCCATGTGCACTTGAGAAGAATGTGTATTATGCTGCAGTTGGATGAAATGTTTTGCATAAATCTATTAAGTCCATCTGCTCTGTTTCATTTAAGGCTGCTGTATTATTGACTTTCTGTCTGGATAATTTATCCACTGATGTGAGTGGAGTATTAAAGCCCCCTACTATTATTGTGCTGCTGTCAATTTCTCCCTGTCAGTCTGTTAATAATTGTTTTGAATATTTTTGTGTTCCTATGTTAGGTGCATGTATATTAATCACTGTTATGTCTTCTTGATGAATTGTCTATTTTTTTCTCATGTTACCTTTCCTGACATGAAGTCTATTTTGTCTGATATGAGTATGACTACACCGGGTTCTTCTGACTGCAGTTTGCTTGGAGTATCATCTTCCATCTCTTCACTTGGAGCCTATGTTTTTCTTCAGAGCTGAGGTGAGTCTCCTGGAGGCAGCATTAGTTGGGGCTTGTTTTTTTAATCCATCTGGCCACTCTGTGTCTTCTGATTGGGGAATTCACACCGTTTACATTTAGGGTGAATACTGATAGATGAGGACTTAGTTCTACCATTTTGTGCTTTGTTTTCTGGTTTCTCTGTATCTCCATTATTTCTTTTTCCTTGTATTTCTATCTGCTGCTTTGGTTTGATGATTTTCTATGAAATTTTTCTCAGTTTCCTCTTCTTATGTTTTGTGTCTCTGCTCCAGATTTATGTTTTGTGGTTACCATGAGGTTTATATAAAGCATCTCATAGATCAAATATTCCTTTTTCTCCTGATAGCATTGTATCTTAATTTACTTGTTCAGGTTCCATCCTCTTCCCCCTTTGTGTTTGTTGTCTAAAATTATCTATTTTTATGTTGTGTGTTTTTTACCAAATTGAAGTAGCTATAGTTATTTTTTTCTGCTTCTCCCCCTCTTTAATCTTTATGCTACAAGAAAATGTTTAAAAACATATTCTGATGAAGAGTTGTAATTTTCTGATTCTGTCTATTTATCACCTTACTCATAGTTTTGTGTACTTTTGCCTTTCTGGAAGAGGAGCTCCTTTCAACATTTCTTGTAAGGTAGGTATAAGGTTGATGAACTCCCTCAACTTTTGTTTGTATTGGAAAGCCTTTATTTCTCCTTCATATCTAAAGGATAATTTTGCTGGATAGAGTATTCTTGGCTGACAATTTTTATCTTTCAGTATTTTAAGAATGGCATTCCATTCCCTCCTGGCCTATAGGATTTCTATTGAGAAATCTGCTGATGGCCTCATGGGGACTCCTTTGTAGGTTAATATTCTTTTTTCCCTGGCTGCCTTTAAAATTCTCTCTCTGTCACTGACTTTTGTCAATTTTAATATGTGTCTTGGAGAAAGTCTTTTTACATTTAAGGTAATTAGGTGTTCTCTTAGCTTCATGGACTGATATATCTAGTTCCTTCTCCAGGTTTGGGAAGTTCTCAGCTATTATTTCTTTAAATAAACTCTCTCTTTCCTTCTCCCTCTCTTCCACCTCTGGGATACCCATTACCCTAATGTTGCCCTTCCTAAAAGGGTTTATAGCTCTTGTATCATTTTCTCATTATTTTGTACACCTTATTTCTCTTCCTTTTTCTACTTGTATCATTTCTAGATTTCTATCTTCAAGTTCACTACTTCTCTCTTCCATATGGTCTGCTCTATTTCCAATGCTTTCTAATGCATTTTCATCATATTTATTGAGTTCTTCAGCTCCATAATTTCTGTTTGCTTCTTTATTAGAGTTTAAATCTCTTTGGTAAGGGATTCCTTCTGTTCATTAATTTTATTTCTGAGCTCATTGAGCTGCCTTTATGAGTTTTCTTGTAGCTCACTGAGTTTCTTTATGACAGCTATTTTGAATTCTCTAACAGTTAGATTGCAATATTCAGTGACTTTGTTTGGTTTCTGTAGAATTGTCATTTGGTTTTTGTGGTACAGCGTTACTGTGGTTCCCAATGGTGCTTGGTGAGTTGTCTGCCAGCACATCTGAAGTATCAACAGGTTAGAAATTAGAGGCCTTTCTTTTGTTTTACAGTTAGGTGGTGCTATAGCACAAGTTTTTGGTTTTTCTTACCTGAACTAACTGTGGTCACATTTTACTGGTTGTAGCTTGATGAAGAAAGACAAAAGGAGCTTTTTACTCCACCATGTTGCTGACATCACCAATTATAGTTTTTTAAAAATTGTTGCCATACATTAATCACAAAGTTGATATAAAGGCATTTTACTAGAAAAATAAATAATAAAACACTTAAGAATAAATTTAACCAAAGATTTGAAAGATCTGTACATGGAAAACTACAAGACTTGGACGAAAGAAATTGAAGAAGACACAGACAAATAAACAGATATTCCATATTCATGGACTAGAAGAAAATAACATTGTTAAAATGTCCAAAGCACCTAAAGTAATCTATAGTTTCAATGCAATCCTTATCAAAATTCTAATGGCATTTTCAAATATTAGAAAATATATCCTAAAGCTTAAATGTAATCACAAAAGACCCTACACAGCCAAATCAATCTTGAGAAACAAAGATGGATTTATTATACTTGCTAATTTCAAACTATACTACAAACTATACCAACTCTACTTCCTGATTTCAAACTCTACTACTATGATAATATAAATACATATAAAAAATAGACACATATAACAATGGAACAGAATGGAGAGCCCAGTAATAAAACCTCACATAAACAGTCAAGTAATATTTCACAAATGAGCCAACAATACTCACTGTGGAAAGTGTAGTCTCCTAATAAATGGTGGTGTGAAAACTGAATAACCACATGCAGAAGAATAAAATTAGATGCCTATTTTACACATTTCACAAAAGTTAACTCAAAATGGATTATAGATTTAAATGTAAGAGCTGAAACAACAACAAAACTCTTACAAGAAATCAGATGGGAAAAGCTCCTTAACATGGATCTTAGCAGCAACTCTTTAGATATAACATCAAAAGCTGAAGCAACAAAAGCAAAAACGAACAAGTATGGCAACATAATTCTTAAAAGCTTCTTCACAGCAGAAGATACAAATAACAAAATAAAATGTAACACACAGAATTGGAGAAAATATTTGCAAACCATCTATAAGGGGTTAATGTCAAAAATATATAAATAATTCATACAATTCAATAACAAAACAACAAACAGTCCAATTAAAAATTGGGCAGAGGGGGGCTTCCCTGGTGGCTCAGTGGTTAAGAATCCACCTGCCAATGCAGAGGACATGGGTTTGAGTCCTGGTCCAGGAAGATCCCACATGCCGTGGAGCAACTAAGCCCGTGTGCCACAACTACTGAGCCTGCACTCTAGAGCCTGTGAGCCACAGCTACTGAGCCTGTGTGCCGCAACTACTGAAGCCCACATGCCTAGAGCCCATGCTCTGCAACAAGAGAAGCCACCACAATGAGAAACCCATGTACCACAACAAAGAGTAACCCCCCTTGCTGCAACTAGAGAAAGCCCGGGCACAGCAATGAAGAGCAATGCAGCCAAAAATAAAATAAATAAAAAATAAATTAATTAAAAAATAATGGGCAGAAGATCTGAATAGATATTTTTCCAAAGAAGACTTACAAATATTCAACTGCTACACTTAAAAAAAGATGCTTGACATCATTATTTATCAGGTATCAGGGAAATGCAAAACGACAAAGAGATGTCAACTCACACTTGTTAGAATGGCTATTATCAAAAAGATAAGTGATAACTAGTATTGGCAAAGATATGGAAAATAGAGATCCCTGTGCAGTATTCTTGAGAATGTAAATTGGTGCAGCCATTATGGAAAACATTATGGAGTTTACTCAAAAAATTAAAAATAGAACTACCATATGATCCAGCAATACCTTCTAGGTGTTGAAGAGATATCACACTCCAATGTTCATTACAACATTATTTACAACGGCCAAGACATGGAAACAACTTAAGTGCTCAATGGATACAGGGAATGTATATATGTGTGTGTATATATATATATACACACACACACACACACACATACATATATATATATATATATATATATATATATATATATATATATATGGTGGTTATAATTATACTTTCTCCCATATATGGTAAAGGCAAACAAAAGAAACCAAAACAAAACACCTTGAAGTGAACAGAAAAATAAGTATTCTTAGAAAAGAAATAAAAACTATGAAAACAAAATAAAATAAATATTAGAAGTTGAAACTATAGTATCTGAAAAGAAATGCTAGATGAGCTCAATAGTAGAATGAAGATAATAGAGGAAAGAATCTTGAAAATAGATTAATACTAATTATCAAATCTAAACAACAGAGAGAAAAGAATTAAATAAAATGAGCAGAGACTCAGGAATCAGTGGAACAATATGGAAAAAATCTAATATGAATGGCATTTTGTCCAGGGAGGAGAAAAGAAAGACATGGTCCAAAATAAAGCAAAGTAAAGCAGAGAATCCATTAAAAATTATTTGGGTGCATCCAAAGATTCAGATGGAAACACACAATGCCACACCAAAATGTTAAATGTGTATCAACTCAAATTTGATATCTAGTTTTGATATAAATCAATTTTATATATCTACCTTCCAGTTTGCAGGAGATTTGGTTGACAAAAGCACATGCTCAGTGGCATCACAGGGGTGCAATCAGCAAAATCTAAGATGTTGGAAACTCAATAGGATCAATGGTCTACTTAAGGAAATTGAAAGGAAAAAAAGAAATAGGAATTGGAGATGGGGGAGTGAAATGAATAATGTGGATCCTGATTCAAAGAATGCTATTGAAAAAGAAAATGTTTTACTTTTTTTTTTTTTTTTTTTGTGGTACGCGGGCCTCTCACTGTTGTGGCCCCTCCCATTGTGGAGCATAGGCTCCGGGCCCAGCCGCTCCATGGCATGTGTGATCCTCCCGGATGGGGGCAAGAACCCATGTTCCCTGCATCGGCAGGTGGACTCTCAACCACTGCGCCACCAGGGAAGCCCCAAGAAAGAATATTTATAAGGAAATAGGGAAAACTTGAACACTGACTAGTTATTGGTTGATTTTAAAGACTTCATTTTTTTAAAAGTATAATAGTGGCATTGTGGCTATGTTTTAAACAAGAGTCTGGATGAAGCACATGGAATTTTTTTCCAGAATAATGTGGAAGAAAAGGGAGTGTATAGACAAAATAAGAGTAAGTTATGTGGTGAGGGGTAGGGGTTCAAGTCATTCTCTTGCATGTGGATATCTAGTTGTCCTAACAAAACTTGTTGAAACACTATTTCTTCCACTTAATTATTTTAACACCCTTGTTGTAAATTAATTGAACATAAATGTAAGGGTTTATTAATGGACACTTGATAACAGTCAACTGATCAATACTTCTACCCTTATGCTAGTACCATTTAGTTGTTGCTATTGGTGTTGTTTAGTGACTTTCCTGAACTAAATCTGTAAAGTCTGTATTCTTTGTTGTGTGTGGCTACTGAAGTCTCTGCTTAGCTATCTTAGAAGTCAGCTAAAGACTGTACAGATATTTCCCTAAATATCTTGATCTGAGAAGTCTCTCAGCCTTTAGTGAGAGTCTCTGTGTGCAGGTTAGAGCACTGGTTTAACACTCAGCCAGGTAGATGGAAACTCTACCTTAGCTCTCACTTCTTGCTTGGGCAGAGCCTCAAGTTCAACCCAAGGGAGAGACTAGGGCTGTCTCAGAATTTTCCCAGACATGCAGACCTGCGAATACATGATACATACCAGATTTTCATTAATTTGTCAGAGCTTTTCAAGGCCCCTTATGGACATCTCATTCTCCAGATTTTCCTTTTAAGGTTTCTGGTGACTTTCTGTTAGCTCCAACTGTTGTTACCACATAAAGCAGCTGCAATGTTAATCAATTTACATGGGTTATTATAATAGACGACCTTGGGAAAAGGTTGTTTGCACTGAATGTGCTCTGGGTCAAGTCAAATAAAAATGAAACCTGAGAGTGGGTTTTTTCAAGGGGACTGCCAGATCTTTTAATAATGATAATTCTGTGCATTTGGCACTTTGTGGGGGACCTGTAAATCTAACCTGCCTGTTGTTTACTACTACTAGCCTGTTGTTTACCAAGACTACTATGATTGCAAGTTTGTCAGTTTTCAAGTTAATGGGGAGAGCAAGATGGTAATAAGGTAAATTAAAATGCCACAAACTCTCTGTTATTACTGACATTTAGCCATTTTCCTTGGGTGTTGAAAGCTTGGGTTAATTTCCAGGGTTTTGAAAAAGTTGCCTTTAAAAATTTTGCTGGTGTTCTCATTATTTTATGAAGGAATAGATTTTCATTGATCCTTACTGTACCATTCTGCAAGTGTTTTCCTCGTAGCAGTTTTCTTTTTAATATGTCATATTCAGTATCCATTAATTCAGCAAACTCATGAGTCAGAGTAAGAATGACTGACACGCCATATGCTTGGCAACAAGACTATCTATTTTAGGTTGCCCTTTCAGGACACGCTAAAAATCTACAAGCTCTAATGTATGTCCAGATATTTAACTAAGTTTTTACTTGTTTGGTTGCTCCAGGATTATGAAATTATTTCCTAAGTCTGTAATCTTTGAACCCCTATAAGAAGCTTTGATTGAGCACAAGAACCTATAGAGCTCTCTTTTCTATGAGATCCTACAGTAGTTATAATAAAAAGTAAGCCATCTCTCACAATGTATACATCTTTGTAAAGGTGCTGAGTAGGCATTTTCTCTGCATTTGATGACCAGGACACACAGTAGAAAAAAAAAGAAATACTAAGTTCTCGTGATCTAAATTGGTGCCTGGTACCTCCTCCAGGCTTTTCTAAGATTGAACTACTGCTTCAGTGACAGAGAGTGCTGAATAACATACAACACTCCCCCTAAAGTAATCCCACACAACATCTATATGGGGAATGACAAGTACCACACAAAAACAGACCACTAAAGAGGACGAAAATGGCTTTCCACCAATATCAGAAGCAAATTACATAAGAAGAGTTGGCTTCTTCTACCTATAGTTCCTTTTCCTAATATCAGAGGAATTAAATACAAGGAAAGAAGATTGAAAAGTTTCACCAAAGGAATGGCATTTGGTGAAGTACAATGAGGAGAAACTTCAAAATCAAAATAACATTGAACTCTTTGCTATATATACTGTGAGAATGAAAAGAATCTTAGGAATCACCCCAGAACATATCAACATCAACCTAAATTGGCACACAGTTATTGTGAAGAGCCCTAAAGGAACCCTGGGGCAGGACTTCAATCACATCAAAGTAGAACTCAGTCTCCTTGGAAAGAAAGATGATACAGCTTTGGGTCAGCAAACAGAAGGGAAATGGCTGTAGTTTGCACTGTTTGCCCTGGGGGCAATGCTGGACTTGGTCACTGCTGCATCTACCTTGTTTTTCAGCAGACTGAATCTTTTATTGAAATCCAAAATTTCTCATGAGAAAAATATACTCATAATATTTGAAATAGGTCAGGTGTGCTGTGTTCAGAACTTTAAGCCCAAAACGATTAGTTAAATCTTGAAGGAAATGACATTGAACTTACATCAAATCCAGATGTTTTGAGTTAAGGAAGATATCAAAACACCATTATGTCTCCACAAAAGTAAAAGTTCAGTAGGCTGGTAGATGAGATCTAGCCGTTGCCCACCTTCAGAAACAAAAGATGCCAAATGGTATCTAAGACCTTATATTTTAAAGACCTAAGATATTAAATTTTAGAATAAAATTATCTATTGTTTTGTTTAAATTTGAGATTTTAAATCAGACTTAAATATTCATTTTAATAAGTAATAAAAGGATACAAAGGAAATAAATTCAAGAGAAATTAATTTTTTAAATCACGTTTTTTTTTGTTTGTTTGTTTTTTCCGTACTGAGCTGTGGGTCCTCATTAACCACTGAAATGATTTGTGTATTATTTTCTATCTAGATTGTATTTACTCCAAAACTGAGCCTCTATACAAGGGACATATTTGTCTGTCTCATCTCCCCTCATCTGGTGAATATCAACGCTGGGTTCCTAAGAACCACTAAGTAAAACCTTAGTAGAATGATAAACATTTGGCTCCTAATATTGCAGCCCAGTGTCCCTGAGACCCAGCACTCTCTCGGCTTCCTCTCTTGGAGTGTGATTTGTCTCAATAAATTAGTCATCTTCTGAGTTGTCCTACAGCAATGAGGATACTAGAAAACTGGGTGAAATTATGGCACTTAGAGAACTATAATAGTGCATATCGTTATGTGTGGGGTTACACACTGTGGAATATATGTCTGCACAATTCACAGCATGCATTTCACCAACCATCCCAGAGGTTACATGGATTTCCATGGATTTCAGAACGGAAGAGAGGGCAGAGTGTTGTATTAGGGGAAAAACATCAGGGTCACTGTGCTCCTGGCTTTGCTTCTAAGCCCCTGTCTTGCTCCATGTGGCCTGGATAAGACATTCGATCTCTATGGCCTCAATGTTTCTGTATTTCAAAGCAGGATGGAAGTTCCTGGACTGCTTCTCAGGGGTGAGGAGAGATCACATGGATCACAGTAGCAATAATGGTTACAGTGGACCTTTATCATTTGGGGCTGCTCAGCATCTAGATAACCCCACCACCACCATGGAAGTTGGAGATACTGGATGCTGCTGCCCCCTCACTCTGGAAGACAGGCCTAGATGGTTGAAATCTGGAGGAAGATCTGAGTTCAGGGCAGATAATGAGCTGTAGGGTGATGAGAACAGGGTGTAGCATTGAGGGTCTTGTTGGGGTAGGAGGAGTGTGATCCTCAACTGGCTGGTCTCCAGACTATGACATCACCTGTTCTTGGCTGGGCCCTGCCTCCACTTGTGCCTGCCTGTTTGCTAGGTGTGGTACCCCAACCTTCCTACTCATACTTTAAACTATGCAATCTTATTCTGATCCACTACTTTTCTAAGCTATCCAGCCTGAGTTCTGTTGTTTGTGGCTAGAAATCCCGGAATAGACAAGTATTTTGGAGTTTACAAAGTTACTTTCCATTATAATTTTCTATTTGAGCCTTAAGATACTGAAAATTGGATATTTTTCAAACTCAGAGGAGTGACTCACCTAGTTAACTCAGCTAGTAGGTGCCAGAATCTAGACTTAAACATTGAAAGTCTTTGAAAGAATTTATGTGCTTTCTCAGAGAATTGTGTGTCTTTTAAGGATGAAGCTAATAGTAGGTTGAATGATACTTTCCACTGGAAACACCCAGACCTGGAAATCTGGAGGCCTGACCCCAGCTCTGGCAATCTCACTATGGGTACCACTGAATTTTCACCTGTAAAATGAGTAAATTGGTGTAGAATATGTTTAAGTAATATCCCACTGAGATCTAGATTCATATGCTATCAGAATTTCAATGCTTGAGAACTTCTCTTAACCATTCTGTGCTAGCCATAGTTGCATACTGACCAGAGTTTCTCATGTTGTTGGAAGTGATGGAAATGTCCTTTCTCTTCAGAGGAGATTAAGTCTTTCCTACATCTCAGGTTAAGTGGACAGACACCCTTCTAATGACTTGTGTACAGTTTATGCTTGTCCTTGTGAGCTCACTCCTCAGAAAATGCCCAGATTTTAATGTGTATGTTGTTAATTGAGGTTTTGTTTCAAAACAGAAATTCTGCTTATTGTAGAAAAGTAAGAACTTATTTTTAAAGTATTAATAAGAAATAAAAAATTGTCTGTAATGGTGTAGGTGGCTTCCTGAGTGGCAGTATGAGGAGTTCTGTGGACTCTCCTCAGGAAAATAACCATAAATGGTGATAATTATTTTAGAAAACATATTTGAAGACTATGAAAGTTACCCTAAGGACATACAGGAAATGAGGAAACATTATTCAAGAATATCTACTAAATTTCATTAAGAAAATAAGAGAACTGTGACACTAGTCCAATGTGATGGAAGTTCTATTTCAGGAGAGTTCAGCAAAGAACACAGGGCTTCCCCTCTCTCAACTCCAAATCTAGGACTATAGTGTCTTCCTTGGAGAAGCAGGCGATCAGAATTTCTCATCCACCAACTTCCATGTTACAAAAGTTTTATTCTAATCAAGAGTTGCCAAGAGGTCTGAGAATCTCTTTAGCTTCCTAGCCCCCAACTGGAGGTTGAAAGTTTTATCTGAGATAAGTATACTGGGCACCAATATTCCATGCCCCATCTCACTCATAGGGTGGAGTTTCTATGCTGGAAATGGCAAGCTGAGAAGACCAGAGGCTATTTTCCCTGACCCATTCCCTGATGGTGAAAAGGGGTGTCACTTTTCTAGAAATGGGCCATTATCCCCATTTCTGAAACAGTGGCACAGAGGATTTGCACAGTGAGAGAAGGAGGCAATAAGAACAAAAAGCTCAGTCACTCTCCCCAAAGAAACTAACTTTACTTGAAACAGAACACGGGGAAGTTCAAGCCTAAAATCAGTGTCAAAAAACAATAAATATTTTGGTATTAAGCAATGAGTCTGGTATTTCCATGAGATCAACAAGCTAAATTATACTCAAGCTAACAATTTAACAGTGAGAATCCAGAAAAAGACCACTAAGTAGAGCCTGCCTGAGTTAGAGTAAACCTCAAAGACTAAATTCAAGTAGGACTCCAAAAATAGGGAAAAAGGGGTTCAAATTTAATTGGATCAGACTGTGGATCAACATATGTTGCAGGTCATTGCCTAAAACAATAGAGCAATCATCCAACAACTAGTGGAGATTAAAAGCTGTGTGTGATACAAGCAGAGGAAGCTTAATAAATAGATCAGAGAAAGAGGCAGTAAAAGAAACCCCTACAAAAACCACTGTCATGACAGGGTGACTGTATGTCTAAGGCTGAAGCCTCTGAAGAAGGACATTAGAGATTGGTGCAGAAAATAGATTCCATTGAAGTAGACCAGTGGAAACACTAAACAAATAAAGAACAAATAATATGTCTTATGGGGAGGAGGAATTATCTAGACTGGCTACAATATATTATCTAAAATATCTAACTTTTAACTAAAAACTATGAAATATGGAAGGAAATAGAAAAGTGTGACCTATGCACAGGGAACTAAAAAAAGGCAACAGAAACTGCCTGTGAGAGGGCTCAGATGTTGGATTTAGAAGATAAAGACTCAAATCAGTTATTGTAAATGTATTCTAAGAACCAGATGAAACAATGCTTAAAGGTGAATTAGGTAAGATAATGATGTCTCATTAAATAAAGAATATACATTAAAAGAAAATACTCAAAAGTTAAAATTCTGGAGTTGAAAAGTATGATAATGTAAATGAAAAATTCACTAGAGGGGCTCAAGAGTAATTATGGTCTGGCATTAAGAGAGAATCAGCACACTTGAACATATATTAACAGAGATGATGCAACTGGAATAATAGCAAGGGGTGAAAAAGAAAAATGAACAGAGCCCAAGAGAAATATGGGATGTGGTTAGTGCAATAACATAAGGCAAGAATCAGAAAAAAAAGGAGAAGGAGAAAGGAACAGAAAAATATTTTTAAAATAATGGTTTTAAAATTCTTATATTTGTAACAAAAACATTAACCTACATACTCAACAAGGTTAACCAATTTGAAGTAGAATAAAATAAAGAAATATATACTCAGAAACATCATAGTAAAAATATTGAAAGACAAAAACAAAGAGAAAAATCTTGAAAGTAGCAAGAAAATATTGACTTGTAATATACAGGGGAAATCAAATAGTAATATAGTTGACTTCTCATCAGAAACAGTGGAGGAGAGAAAACAATGGGATGACATATTTAAAGTGCTGGGGGGGTGGCTGCTGTCAACCAAGAATCTTATATGCATTAAAATTATCTGTGAGAAAATGAAGGAAAAATAAATATATTCCCAAATAAGCAAAAACTAGCAGATGTGTCTTACAGAAAAAATAAATATTGTTCAGAAAGAAAAAAGTGACCCAGAGAGTCATTTTAATTTAAATAACAAAACAAAGAATATCAGTAATTATAAAAGACAATATAATTGGATATTTTCTCTCCAATCTTCTTTTACTGATTTAGAAAGCAATGATTATTGTGCCTGTAAAATATTTGACAATAAAGGTAATAATACAAACAACTCAAGAAAAAATAGAAAATCTGAATAAAATTGAAAAAGGAAAGAAACTGATTAACAGTAATTAAAAATATTCACACAAAGAATAACCCAGGTGCACATAGATTCATTAGTAATTTCTACCAATTATTTAAAGAATAATTAGCACAATCCTTTGCAACATGTTCCAAAACATGTAAGAGGATGGAACACTTTCCACTTAACTGTATATATTAATTCAATATAACCCCAATATCAAAACCAGAGAAAAATATTGCAATTAAAAAAAAGAAACTATAGACCAATACCCTTATGAATTTGGACACAAATATCTTCAACATAATATTAGCAAAGCAATTCCAGCAACAAATAAAAAGGGTCTTACACCATTACTAAATGGGGTTAACCCCAGGAATGGAAAGTGTGTTCAAAATCCAAAAATCAATTAATGTAATACCCCATAACTATAAAGACAAAAACCACATGATCACCTAAATAGATCCATGAAACACATTTGAACAAAAAAAAATTTAACATCTTTTCATGAGAAAAATTTCAACAATTAACTTTCTCTACCTGATAAGAGGATCTATGAAAAGCCCAGAGCTACATCATACTTAATGGTGAAAGACTGAATGCTTTCCTGTTAAGATCAGGAATAAGACAAAAATGTCCACTCTTGCCACTATTCAACATTTTACTGGAAGTTCCAGTCGGGATGGCTATAGGCAAATAAAATGCATCCAGATTTGAAAGGAAGAAGTAAAACTATCTGTATTTGTATATGACATGATCCTGTATACAAAAAATTCTAAATAGTGCACTAAATCACTACTAGAAACAATGAGTTCAGAAAGAAAATAAGTTCAACAAGTTCAGTAATTAATAAAAAGTTTATTGTATTTCTATACACTAAAAATGAACAATCAGAAAATGAAATGAAAGAAACAATTCCATTTATAATAGCATCAAAATGAATAAAACACTTAAGGATAAATTTACCAAAAGAAGTACAAGGCTAATACCTTGAAAAGTATAAAATATCATTGAAAGAAGTTAAAAATCTAAATAACTGTAAAATCATCCCATGTTTATGGACTGGAAGTTCTGAAATTGTTTAGAGAGCAATTCTTTCCAAATTGATCTACTGATACAGTACTTCTTTATCAAAAACCAGCTGGAATTTTTTTGCAGAAACTGACACAATGATTCTAAAATTCATATGGAAAGTCAAGGTGTATCTAATGGTCAAAACAATCTTGAAAAAAGGATATCAAAATTGGAGGACTAGGATTTCATCAAAATGTTGGGCTAGCAAGGTCCAAGTTCACCACCCTACACAAAAAGCCATCTGAATCAACTTTGTAGGACCTTTGGTAAACAATCAAAGGCTTAAAGACACCCAAGCAAGAAAAAGCCATGTTCAACACTGTGGTGTTTTACTCACACTTGCTTCAATGCTTCATAGTGCAACCATGGTGATCTTCGTCTTGAGCAGCAGTAGCCCAGTTTTCAGTTCCCTCCCTCAAATCAGAGGAAAAAATGAAGATCTTATATACAAACTATTGTGTATATCTGTTCTAACCTGTCTCGGGGTTACCTAAAATTTTGGACTCCATAAACATTAAAAAAATATATATTTATGCTGTGAATTACACCACCAAAGGAAGTTAAAAATAACCAACAGAGAGTAGCACTTGAAAAGGACTTTTACCCATAATATACAAAGAATACTTACAACTCAATAGTAAAACAAATAACTCAATTATAATTTGCAAAGGATATGAACCAACATTTCTCTAAAGAAGACTTACAGATGGCCAATAAGCACATGAAAAGAGGCTTACTATCATTAGTCATTATGAGACAGGAAGAAAGGGGGCAGGGCACAACCATTAAAAGAATGACACAACCATTGAGAACAGGATAAGACATAAACTGGTTAAAACCAACTAGGCCCAAGATGGCGGAAGATCCGATTTCCAGTAGAGCTTGAGACTCATCATATGCTCATTGTAATACGTTTGCTAAACGACAAACCCACAGGCACAATGACAGTTTTGAGGCTGACCGTAAAAGGCCAAAGAGTGGGCTGTGGCCCAATTCCTGGAACTCCCTGCCCTTCCCCCCAATAGTTGGAATAATCCTTCCACTTGTTAGCCTATGAAATTACCCAGCCCATAAAAACTAACCACCCTAGATTTTGGGGGCATTCTTACGTTCCAAGATGGCCCATGTCCTCAGGGCGCCTCTTGGCCTTCTGAGACTCTGTCTAAGGAGTGTGTATCTCTTTAAATAAACTTGTTTTCAGTTTACTCTGGGTCACTTTTGAATTCTTTCCTGTGTGAAACCAAGGACTCTCACTTGGCAGACCATCACAGGGACTTACCAGAGACCTGGGACATGGCCATCCTCTCATGCTCCATTTTCCTACAACAATTAGGGAAAGGCAAATAAAAACCACGAAATACCATTGCACATTCACTAAGATGGCTAAAATAAATAAAAGCATAAAATATCAAGTGTTGGCAAAAATTGAAATATGAATCCTCATATATTGCCAGTCAGATTCTAATGGCACAGCAATTATTAAATGCCAAACATCGATTTATCATATGGCCCAGAATTTCCGCTCCTAGGTACATACTCAAAAGAAATGAAAGCATACGTCCACACAAAAACTTGTGCAGAACATTCTTTACAATAGCCAAAAATTGGAAGAAACTCAAATGTCTATCAGCTCATGAATGAATAAATAAAATGGAGGTATATCCATACAGTTATATATTATTTAACATTTAAAATGGATAAGGTATTGATACATGCTACAAAATGGGTGAACTTTGAAAACGTTTTCTAAGAAGAGGGTTACAGAAGACCACATAGCATATGATTCCATTTCTGTGAAATGTCCAGAATAGTTAAATCTATAGAAAAAGTAGGTTAGTCGTTGCTTAGAGCTGAGGAGTTTGGGGCAAATGATGAGTAAATGCTATTGGGTATAATGTTACTCTTTGGAGTGATGAAAATATTCTAAAATTAATTATGGTGATGGTTGCACAACTCTCTGAATATACTAAAAAATCATTAAATTATACACTTAAGTGGATGAGTTATATGTTACATGAATTATATCTTAATAAAGATGTTTAAAAAAATTACCTGTAAGGTCACTGCCTAGATACAGCTTCTAGAAAGGAAGGATACAAAATTTTTCTCTAGCCTGGAAAGTAAGAGGAAACTACTTCTTTTAGACAAGTCATATGCTTGGGGAGTATGGAAATCCTGAATGACTGGAGAGCCAAAAGGAGTAGAGTCTGTGTTCAGCTTCCATTCTGGGTCCCTGAGAAGCAATGCCCTGACTTGCAGGCAACCTTACACAATCAATAGCATTCCCAGTGATATTCCACCACTTGATAGCAGAGCTGGTTTGCAAGGGGGTGCCTAAGAATACATGTCTGAGCTGAACAGATATGTCAGTGATAGATCATGGACTCCTCAGATTCTCTGTCTCTCACATCCCCTGGAGTCTTGGCTGATTGCTCTTTGTCAGTTCCACTGTGATGTCAGAGTATTTGTGAACCATTTGATTCCATCTGGGAGGCTAGGGAACTCTGCTCATATGACTACTTCTGGACTCAGCAGGTTTAGGTACAGTTGACAAGCTAGGTGTCCCGGGGAAAAACTCTTACCAGTTGGAAACAGGAGATGGTAAGGAGCTGTCTGGTACATTTTTTCCTTCTTCTTGTGGATTGTTCTGAGGTCCAGGTTTTCTATTTAGCCTTTTCAGAGATATCTCACAGCTGCTGTGTCTGTTTGTGGCTAATCTTGAAGTAGAAGTACAGCAAGCACAGGAATGAATTACTTCTCTTCCTTTTCTTTGCCTCCCCTTCCCTTCCTCTCTCTCAATTTCTCCCTCTCTCACATATGTATAGAAAATTGAAATCTTGCATTATTATTTAGTATTAATATTATCAATAGTTTTCCAATCCCATGAAATATGTGTGAATGAAAAAATGTTGCCTTCCATATCAAGCCACAGCTCCTGATGGTGAGTCCTGAGGGAACTCAGGATGGAGACAAATGGGCTGCCCACTGCCAAGCCGTCAGCCACTGCAGTCACCCCCAACTGTGCACCATAGAGGGACTCAGGATGGGAAAGCACAGGATGCTGGCACGAGATAGCTAAGGTGCATATCAAAGGAATGAGTTCAGTGAGCCCAGACTCTTGCATCTTCCCATATATAGAAAAGCACTAAATTCCTTAACTTGAGATGCCTGGTTTTCTTTAATTAACAGTAATATTTTGATGTTCCTACTACCTGGTCTTTTTTGCAAAAACCTCTATATACCCTGGCTCCTCCTTTAGTTCTTCAGAGCAGTCCCTCAGAGCATCTGAGAGGCAGCATCCCAGGCTTGAATCCTCAGAAATTCTGCCAAATAAAACATAATTCTCAACTTTTAGGTTGTGCTTTTTTTAAGTCGACATATGTTTTCAAAATTATGGATTGTAACGAATGCGTTATATTTCAGCAAGTAGATTGTCATAAATGAATCAATCAATGTCTAATTATGGGCTATATACAGAGTTTCAAGTTTTTCACTATTTAAAATAATGCTACGATGACTGTATGTTTTACATTTTGTCCTCATTGGTTTATTTTCTTAACACAAATTTCAAAAATTGTAGAGTCACAGTATTTAAAAAATACTTGAGTTTAAAATATGCCTTAGTAGTAGATCCTTATTTTCATGACAATTAAATAAATAGAATATAAAGATAATAAAATGTATACTTACGCTTTTTTAAAATGTGCCACAGTAAAACTGATTGTTTCATGGAAGCCTATCTTTGGGTTATCACTATGTCAAGACAATTCCTTGTCTTATGTGACTCCATGAGTTTCGTGGATGATTAAAGGCTTTTATCTAAGTACCGTCACAGTGCAAACACTTTGGCTAGTCCTTGTTTCCTGATATGCAGATATCCTGAATAAAAAGATGTAATTTGGAAAAGACACATGGAATTAAAATATTAAATGGATAAATAGCATTTTGACAGTAAAAGACTATAATGAAAATCATTCACATATTTTAATAAAAATTGTATACATTTAAGTTTACATTATGATTTGTAACATACCAATATGCCATATATGTATCATAAATCACATATATGATTACTGCAGTCAAGTTAATTAACATATCCTCTCAGATAGTTACTTTTTTCTTTGGTAGTGAGACCACCTGAAATCTCTTAGCAAATTTCTAGCATTCAATACAATGTTATTAACTATAGTCATCACACAGTACATTGAATTTCTAGACTTATTCATTATACATAATTGCAATTTAGTACCCTTTAACAAACATACCCCCATTTCTCCCACCTTTCTGCCTTTGGTAACCACTATTCTACTTTCTGATTCTGTGTATTTGACTGTTTTAATATTCACTATAAAAGCGAGATCATGCATTTTTTTTTTCTGTGTCTGGTTTAGTTCACTTAGCATAATGTCCTCCAGGTTTATCCATATTCTTGCAAGTGACAGGACCTCCTCCCTTTTTAAGACTGAATAATATTCCCTTATATATATGATAAATAAATTGTGAAATGATAGATAGATAGATAGATAAATAGATCTCACAATTTATCTATTCATTCATCCATGGACCCTTGGGTTGTTTCCTTATCTTGGCTATTGTAAATTATGCTGCAGTGATCATGGGAGCTCAATCATCTTTTTGAGGTAATGATTTTATTTGCTTTGTGTCTATATCCAGAATACCCAGAATGATAGTTCTATTTTTAGATTTTGAGGAACTTCCACACTGTTTTCTGTAATGGCTATACCAGTTTACACTACCACCAAAAGGGTACAATAATTCTCTTTTCTCCACACCCTCACCAAAACATATCTTTAATTTATTTAATTTTTGATAATCACCATCCTAACAGGTGTGAGGTAATATCTCAGTGTAGTTTTGATTTGCATTTCCTTGATGATTAATAAGGCTGAGAACTAGTTTTATATACCTATTGGCCACTTGCTTTTTTTAAAACTGTTTATTCAGGTCCTTTGCCTATTTTTAATCAGATTTTTCATTTTTATGCTGTTGATTTGTATGAGTTACTTATGTATTTTGAATATTAATCCCTTATTAGATATATGGTTTGCAAATATTTTCTCCCAACACATAGTTTGCCTTAGGAATAAATTTAACCAAGGATATGAAAGATCTGTACCCTGAAATCAATAAAGCATTGATGAAAGAAATTGAAGAAGATACAAATAGATGAAAAAATATTCTTTGTTCATAGGTTGGAAGAATTAATATTGTTAAAATGTCTATACTATTCAAAGTGATATACAGATTCAGTGCAATCCCTATCAAATTCCAGGGACATTTTTCATAGAAATAGAAAAAAATCTAGAATCTATATGGAACTACAAAAGATCCCATATAGCCAAAGCAATCTTGAGAAAGAACAAATTTGGAGGTATCACATTTCCATAAAAACAGACACATAGACCAATGGAACAAAATAGAGAGCCCAGAAATAAGCCCAAGCACATACAGTCAACTAATTTTTGACAAAGGCACCAAGAATTACACAATGAAGAAAGGATAGTTTCTTCCATAAATGGTGCTGGGAAAACTTGATATCCATATACAAAAGAATGAAATTGGACCCTTATCTCATACCATACACAAAAATAAACTCAAAATGTATTAATAACTTAAGCATAAATACTTAAATTCCTAGAAGAACACATAGGAAAAAAGCTTCTTGACGTTGGCCTTGGCAATAATTTTCTTGTACATGACACCAAAAGTTCAAGCAACAGAAGCAAAAATAAACAAGTTGGACTACATCAAACTAAAAAGCTTCTGCACAGCAGCAAAGGAAACAATCAAAATGAAAAGGCTATTTACAGATTGGGAGAAAATTGCAAATCACATATTCTAATATGAAATTACAATGAAATATGACTTATTATAGTCATATAATAAGTGAAACTGAAACTCTTTCTAAGAACAAAATTTTGGAGTTTGCCCCCAAAGAGGAACTTTGATCTTGTTATTTTTTGTAATGCTTACTTAAAAAATCTCACAACTTTGATTTATCTCATTCTAGCATCCCTGTAAGGCCTGGTCTTTTCTACAGCACATTCATAATTTGAACAATCTTTTGTGTTAAGAAATGAAGACAGCCTAGCATAGGAAAAAGACTGAAATTCAGCATGAAACAGGCTTGCATCTGACTTTTCGTTCTGCTACTCATGAAAACATGAACTTGGACAATTTATTTAGACTTCTTTTTTTATTTTTTATTGAGGTGAAATTCACATATCATTGAATCAAGTATTTAACTGAATACTTTAGTGGCATTTAACACACTGACAATCTTCTGCAACCAACACCTCTATCTATTTCCAAAATATTTTCATCACCACATACCATCTGCCCATTAAACAGTTGCCTTTTTATTCTTTCCCATCAACTCCTGGCAACCAACATTATGTGTTCTATCTTAATGGATTTGCCTATTCTGAATATTTTATATGAATAGATTTATTCAATAGGCAACCCTTTCTGTCTGGCTTGTTTTACTTAACATAATGTTTTCAAGGTTTGTTGTAACATGCATCAGTATTTCATTCCTTTTAATGATGGAATCATATTCCACTGTATGTATATACTCCAATCTGGTTTATCCATTCATCCATTAAAGGACATTTGGGCTCTTTCCACCTTTTGGCTATTGTGAATAGTTCTGCTATGAACATGTGTGTACATGTATTTGTTTGAGTACCTGTTTGCAGTTTTGGGGGGTACATATCTATTCTGGTCTATATGGTAATTACATGTTTAATTTTTTTAGGAACTGCCAGTTTCCATAGTGGCTGAAACAATTTCCATTGCTACCAGAAATGTATGAGTGTTTTAGTTTACCTATGTCCTCACAAATGCTTGTTACTTTCTATTTTTTGACTGTAGTCATCCTAGTAGGTGTAAAGTGGTACCTCACTGTGGTTTTAATTTACATTAATTTCCCTAGTGACTTATGATGCTAGATATCTTTTCATGTGCTTGTTAGTTATTTGTGTGTTTTCTTTAGAGAAATGTCCATTTAAGTCCTTTGTCCATCTTTAATTGGGTTGTCTCTTTGTCATTGAGTTGTAAGAGTTCATTATATATTCTGGATGCTAGATCCTTATCAGACATATGATTTGCAAATATTTTCTCTCATTCTTTGGCTGTTTTTATATGTTCTTAGTTGGCTGTTTTGAGTTGGCTGTTTTTACACGTTCTTAATAATGTCTTATATTCACAAATACTTCAATCCAAGTCCAATTTATCTACTTTTTCTTTTGGTGCTCATACTCTTTTGTCACATCTAAGAATTCACAGCCATAGCCAAGCTATAGACTTGTCCCTATGTTGTCTTCTAAGAGAATTATGGTATTAGTTCTTAGAGTTAAGTTGTTCATCCATTTCGAGTTAAATTTTGTATATGATATAAAATAGGGATCCAACTTCATTCTTTTGTGGGTGGATATCCAGTTGTCCTAGTACAATTTGTTGAAGAGACAGTTCTTTACCCCACAGAATGGTCTTAACACTCTTGCCAAAAGTCAATGTGTTATAGACATATGGACTTATTTCTGGATTCTCAACTCTATTCCATTGATGTATATGTTTATCCTTTGGCCAGTACCACATGGTTGTGATTACTGTAGCTTTGTAGTAAGTTTTGAAATTGGGAAATGTGAAGTCTGTTTGCAGAATTCCCTCTTCCTCAAGGTAGGTCAACTGTTTCCTTAATGTTTTCAAGTGGTTGGATGTGGCCCATCAATATTATAAAGAGCAACTTGCTTTATTCAAAGTCTACTGATTTAAATATTTATCTCATCTAAAAAATGCCTTCTCAGCATCAAATATCTAGGTACTTAGATACATAAGTATGTATGTATCTAGGTACATTACATACATACTTACATACATTTTAAGTTGATACATAAAATGAACAATCTCAAGTATTGATATGTGCTATAAATGGATGAATCTTAAAAATATCATTCTAAATAAAAGAAACCAGAGACAAAAGTTGCATATTGTGTGATTCCATTTTATAAATTACCCAGAAAAGGCAAATTCATAGAGAGGAAAAACAGATTAGTGGTTGTAAAATGAATTGGGAGTGATGCTAGTGGGTATCCTTTTGGTGTAGTAAAATATTCTGGAACTAGGGCTTCCCTGGTGGCGCAGTGGTTGAGAGTCCTCCTGCCGATGCAAGGGACGTGGGTTCGTGTCCCAGTCCGGGAGGATCCCACATGCCGTGGAGCGGCTGGGCCCGTGGGCCGTGGCCGCTGGACCTGCGTGTCTGGAGCCTGTGCTCTGCAACGGGAGAGGCCGCGACGGTGAGAGGCCCGCGTATCGCCAAAAAAAAAAAAAAAAACTTCTGGAACTAGATAGTGGTAATGATCATACCACATTGTGAATGTACTAAATGTCACCGAATTATATACTTTAAAATGTTTAAAATGCTCAAAATCACAATTCTATGTCATTTCATACCCATTAGGATGACTGTTATAAAGGAAAAAAAAAAGAAAATAGCAAGTGTTGGAGAGGATGTAGAGAAATTGGAACCCTTGTGAATTCCCAATGAGAATGTAAAATGGTGCAGCCACTATGGTAAATGGTATGGTAATTCCCAAAAATTTAAAACTAGAATTATGTGATCCAGGAATTTTACTTCTGCATGTATATACAAAAGAAATGAAAGGTTAGATATTTGTACACTCAGGTTCATAGCGGTATTATTCACAATAGCCAAAAGGTGGAAGCAACCCAAATGTCCATTGATGGATGAGTGGATAAACAATAAACACATGACTACCTAGATTAGTCAAATTCATAGAAACAGAACGTAGAATTGGTTGTTGCCAGGTGCTGGGTTGAAGGGAAAATGGGCCATGTTTAATGGGTACAGAATTTGACTAGATACGTCATATAAGTGGAATCATATAATATTTGTCCTTTTGTGATTGACTTATTTCACTTAGCATAATGTTGCCAAGTTTCATCCATAGTGATGGTTGTTCAAAAGTTTAATGAATGTCCTTGAATGTCCTTAAGGCCACAAATCTGTACACTTAAAAATAGTTAAAATGAAAAATTTTATGTTACGTATTGTATTGGCCAAAAAGTTCATTCGGATTTTTCTGTATTAGGTTACAGAAAAACCTAAACGAACTTTTTGGACAACATGATATATTTTATCACTTTTAAAAAGATGTTTAAAATAATGATTTTTATGCATATTTTACTCTTCCCCACCCCAAAAATTTGAACTGGGACATTGTTGAGCAAGGTTTTATATATGAGGAGTGGAACACAGATATAAGTACCATAGTGATATTTGTATGACTTAGGGTTCAGTTTTATCTCTGCTATTTGGCACCCTGAACAAGCCAAGTACAGTCTCACAGGCTCAGTAACATCATCTGAAGAATACTGATATTTCCTTGTGTATGTATCTTAGACCTGGAATATGGAAACATTCAGAATAAAAGATAGCTACTGATTTTTATCATTATCATCATCATCACTGTCACATTGCTGTCACCATATTTTCTTGTGCTGCCACCACGGTCATTACATTTGAATGATGCATTATGATAGCATATGAGTGTAAGATGATGCATTCCATAGTAGTGTTTTTTTTAATTTATTCAGGAAACTTCCTGAGTGCTTACTCTCTACTACACTCTCTATGATGGGTAGGCCCTAGTTTGGGGAAGACAGATATGAAAAAAACAACTGGCTAAAGCACTGGGTTGAATGAGTGTGAAAGCATAAGGGCAAAATGGAAGGCATTATCATTTTTTCCAAGCACCAGGGGATTTTAGAGAAGGATAATGTTGACATGGTCTGAAGCTGTTAGAGACAGCTTCAAGGGGGAAACTGAACCCACACTGTGCCTCACAGGAGGGGGAAGAGACAAACTAGTTGTGAGAAGGCCAGTAACTGTGATGGTACATGGGTGGGGGCACGAGGCCATGGTGCATCACACAAAAGCAAGATCCTGGTGGTAGTGAGGGATTCATGCAAAGCAGATAGAGACAAGTAGGGAAAGGATGGCTGACATAAGCTGTGGAGAACTTTGAAGACCACAGTGAGATATTCTTTAGGAAGTAATGAGCCATTGAGTGTTTCTTAGCAGAAGAGAGGCCTTAGGAAGGTCAAGTTAGAGGAAGATTAATATCAGATATTTCAAGATCAAAAGAACAAGACTGTTTAAATTTGAATCTTAGCTCTACATCTTACTATCCTAGTTAACTTGGGCAAATTATTTAAAGCCTGTGTAGTTCCAAATACTTATACGTAAAATGAAACTAATAAAAACACCTGCCTCAAAGGGCTGTCATGAAGGCTAATTGAGATCATACATGTAACAATCTCAGAACAGTCCTGTAAAGAGTAAGAGCTCAATAAATGTTAGCTGGTATTATTGTATGTGGAAAGAACTAGAAAAAGGAAAAATGAAGCAGCCAACTGAGATATTATTTCTAGAGTTCCATCTGTACTTTGATTTGGGGCAATGGGAAAGAGAAAGAAGGGCTGGAGAGAAAAGGTAGAAGATTTGACAGTTTTCGATAAGGAGAGATTTGAGGCATTATTTCCTTGTTTTGTTTCCTTTTCCCATCTCTTTATTTTCTTGACCACAGCCAGAGAGAAGTATGCATATTTCTCTGAATTTCTTATGTCTTAATGAGGTGGATAGACCTAGAGTCTGTCATACAGAGTGAAGTAAGTCAGAAAGAGAAAGACAAATACCGTATGCTAACACATATGTATGGAATTTAAGAAAAAAAAAAAAAGTCATGAAGAACCTAGGGGTAAGACAGGAATAAAGACACAGACCTACTAGAGAATGGACTTGAGGATATGGGGAGGGGTAAGGGTCAGCTGTGACAAAGCGAGAGAGTGACATGGACATATATACACTACCAAACGTAAGGTAGAAGTGGGAAGCAGCCGCATAGCACAGGGAGATCAGCTCGGTGCTTTGTGACCACCTGGAGGGGTGGGATAGGGAGGGTGGGAGGGAGGGAGAAGCAAGAGAGAAGAGATATGGGAACATATGTATATGTATAACTGATTCACTTTGTTATAAAGCAGAAACTAACACACCATTGTAAAGCAATTATACTCCAATAAAGATGTAAAAAAATAAAATAAAGCAGGGGTTTCCCTGGTGGCGCAGTGGTTGGGAGTTCGCCTGCCGATGCAGGGGACGCGGGTTCATACCTCGGTCCGGGAGGATCCCACGTGCCGCAGAGCAGCTGGGCCCCGTGGGCCGTGGCCACTGGACCTGCACGTCTGGAGCCTGTGCTCCGCAACGGGAGATGCCACGGCAGTGGGAGGCCCGCATACCGCAAAAAAAATAATAATAATAATAAAATAAATGAATAAAGCATATTGGTAAAAAATTTGACAAAAATTCAGATTACCCAATAAGCCGATCATGATACAGTAAGTTGAGTTTTCATTATGGATCTGCCTGTATGAATTTGGCCAACTAACATAACTTCTGAAAAGTCAGGCTTCAGCTTCCCCATACATAAAAGTACAAGTTTGGTTTACACAGTATTTACCATGTTGCTCTTAAGAGATGTTAATAGGAGTACCAGAAAAGTGGCCAATGTTTAAATAAGTTTACAAGATGTTTTATATTATATTTTCTTCCCAGAAGTTTAAAAAGTGCATTGGCATATTAACAGCTCTGAGAATTTTTCAAGTGAAAATGCCTGTGGAATGACACTCATCTCAGCACCTCTTAATTTACTTTAGTATGGCACATACAATCATCCCATAGAGCTGTGTGCCAAGGAGCCAGAAAACCCTTCTAAGGACTGCCCAACGCAAACAAGCCTCTGTCTCTAATGCAGTGTTACACAATGTGGTTGCAGTGGGCTGTTAAGGCTACAGTGATGGAATAGGTGGCTCAAGCTAAGAGCTAAGTAGTTCTTAGTAGCTAAGAACTTTTCTCCCTCCTCTTTTACCTCTGCATATTGTACTTGCAGGTGAGAACAGGATACTTTCAAAGAATACTTTCAAAGTTAAAAATGCAAGAAGGGGCCCTGGAGACAATGCTTAATTGCTGGCTTGGAAACAGGGAAAGAAAGTCCTTCCCTGAAAATGTCAAATGCATCCCTCAGATATTTCCCATTATGAAGGTTCTCGTTTGGGGCAATTTCAAAATCTAGGAGGAAGGGTGAAAGGGAATTTTCTAATTTCTTTTCATCCCCCCAGGTAATAACAATCCGGAATGAGCTACTGAGCTGCCTCTTCTGCCAGGCTATTAACCTATGAGCACTCCTGCTGAGCTTCCCTCTCAGCTCAGAGAAGGAATTCTGGATGGACCAGGTGCCAGGCAAACAGTGCTTCTCTCTGCCAAGGAGCTGAGCTGCCGCTGATATTACTTCTCTTTACCTTTACTCCAAGGGCTTATTTTTCAAAATGAGAAATAGGCTGCGAGAAAAGACCTCTCCAAGAAGGTGAAAGGAATAGACTTCTTTCAATCTGGAGGGTGACCAAAGAAAGAGTGTGGAAAAGTAACTATCTATAAGGGCCAAGAGAGGTTAGACAAAGAAGAGGCTGTTTGTTCTCATTAGGAAGTGGAAATGGACTTGTAAGAATTGGCTTATAGGAAGAAGTATGCTTTGAGGTTAAATATGAAAAGAAAGTGAAAGGAGAACTACCAAAATATCAGCACAATGACTGGATAGTTGGATGGACAGACAGATGGACAAATGGATGGGTGGATGGATAGATGGAGAGATGGATGGGTGGAGAGATGGAGATCACATCTGAAATCTGATAGAAAATTGACTATGTTTGGGGTGACAAAGAAGAAGTTTAGGTTAAGAGTAAAATTGTCAAAAATTGTCCCCTTCAACAATGGGGACTTTAAGCTAGTTTTCCATGTCAATTATACTCACTCCAATGATTAAACTATGGAATGCTTAATAATAATACCCATGTTTTCCTTTTTTGGCATATATGTCATCTCATGTTGTCTTATTTTATTTCTCTTATGGATTTTGTGAGCTAAGTACCACCTCCCACATTTTACATGTAAGGAAATTGAGGCTCAGCTCCCTTGTCCATTGAAGTTGATACCAACAATTGTAAGACATACTATTATTTTATGAACCATTGAGAAACAAAAGTCATGGTTAGTATAGAAGTAAGATACATCCCCAATTCAGAAATGTTTATAAAGGGGGGAAGCAGTGTGTCCTGATGGATGGAATATTGTAGGTTGGGCAGGTGAATATAGCCTGCCCAGCAGGCATGAGAGAGCTCTGGGTTATGAAAGCTGGCCTGCTCCCTACACTCACAGCAGTCTCCTCAGCTCTTCTCCCTCATCCCACTCATCCTGACCAGCCCGGGCCCTGCATCCTTCCTGAGGATCGACACCTTTCTGGTTCACAGTCCTGCTCTGTGTTTGCACATAGCTTTTGATACCTCCTCCAGCCTTTGTGTGTGTTCTCTTCTCACTTTGACTATCTTGGAACCAAACCTCATGGATGGACAATATCTTGGGGATGATCAGAATGGAATATGTCAGGTGGGTCACCCAAAACCTGGATGAGAAAGGAAAGAGTTTAATGGAAAGCCAGCATTAGATATGAAAAGTATTAGATATTCGCCATCATACTTAACTCTCTTTAGGTCTTGAATATAGAGACCAGAATGTTTAGCTGCACATAAGCAGATTGTGTTGAACTATTCACATCTACATTTAACTAGTCTTGGCAGTTAAAAATTCCATCTGTGACTGGGGCAGAGGAATAGTTCACATAAGTCTTATGTGGATGCCCGTGACTCACACACAGTTCAGGCATCTAGCTCAAACACAGACAAATTTCTCTTAACAATTCCTGATAATTCAGTTATCAATTAGTTTAGTACAGTAGCTTACATCTCTTAATGGTGTCCAACTTCTGTTACTTCTTTTTTTAAATTAAAAAAAAAATTTATTGAAGTATAGTTGATTTACAATGTTGTGGTAGTCCCAGGTGTACAGCAAAGTGAATCAGTTACACAGATACATATATCCACTCTTTTTAAAGATTATTTTCCCATATAAGCCATTGCAGAGTATTGAGTAGAGTTCCCTGTGCTATACAGTAGGTCCTTATTAGTTATCTCTTTTATAAATAGTAGTGTGTATATGTCAATCCCAACCTCCCAATTTATCCCACCCCTCCTTATCCCCTGGTAACCCTAAGTTTGTTTTCTACATCTGTGACTTAACTTCTGTTTTGCAAATATTAAGTTCATTTGTACCCTTTTTTCAAATTACACCCATAAGTGATATCATATATTTATCTTTCTATGTCTGACTTACTTCACTCAGTATGACAATCTGTAGGTCCATCCATGTTCCTGCAAATGGCATTATTTTGTTCTTTTTATAGCTGAGTAATATTCCATGATATATATGTACCACATCTTCTTTATTCATTCCTCCGTTAATGGATATTTATGTTGCTTCCATGTCCTGCCTATTGTAAATAGTGTTGCAACGAACATTGAGGTGTATGTATATTTTCAAATTATGGCTCTGTCCATGTATATGCCTAGGAGTGGGATTTCTGGGTCATATGGTAGTTCTATTTTTTGTCTTTTAACGAACCTCCATAATGTTCTCCATAGTGGCTGTATCAATTTACATCCCCACCAGCAAGAGGCTCCCTTTTCTCCACACCCTCTCCAGCATATGTTTGTAGATTTTTTGATGATGGCCATTCTGACAGGTGTGAGGTGATACCTCATTGTAGTTTTGACTTTCATTTCTCTCATGATTAGTGATGTTGAGCATATTTTCATGTGCTTTTTGACGATTTAAATCTTCCACAAAAATAGAAATATAGATCAATGGAACAGGATAGAAAGTCTAGAGATAAACCCACACACATATGGTCACCTTATCTTTGATAAAGGAGGCAAGAATATAAAATGGAGAAAAGACAGCCTCTTCAATAAGTAGTGCTGGGAAAACTGGACAGCTGCATGTAAAAGAATGAAATTAGAACACTCCCTAACACCATACACAAAAATAAACTCAAAATGGATTAAAGACCTAAATGTAAATGCTAGACACTATGAAACTCATAGAGGAAAACATAGGCAGAACACTGTTTGACACAAATCACAGCAAGATCTTTTTTGATCCACCTCCTAGAGTAATGAAAATAAAAACAAAAATAAACAAATGGGACCTAATTAAACTTAAAAGCTTTTGCACAGCAAAGGAAACCATAAGCAAAACAAAAAGACAACCCTCAGAATGGGAGAAAATATTTACAAATGAAGCGACTAACAGGGGTTTAATCTCCAAAATATACAGACAGCTCATGCAGCTCAATATCAGAAAAACAAACAACCCAATCAAAAAATGGGTAGAATAGGAACTCTAAGATTTGGGATAAGGAAAGGACTCTAAGTCCATGTCCTTCTCTTTATGTCCTGCATAATTCTGTAAACCTCTTTCCTCCTCCTTCCTCATGAATTGAAAAGTCTGAACTCTTTACTCAGGTACCCAAATTTCCTCCAAGCAACTGTAGAGAAATATTGTAAGGTAGTAGAAAGTTGGAAGTAAATCCAACTAGCTAGATCCCTCTTCTAGCTCCCTTTGCTATCATGAGCTTATAAGGGTCCCGTCTAAACCTCAAGGTTACCACCCACAACATGGGACTGTTAATTCTTGCCTGGAAGAGCTGTTGGCATCACCTAATGGCATAAAGCATGTGAGACTTCTGGCATATGGTAGGTGATCAGTAATTGCCACTTACTGGGATTTCATGGGGTGGGGGGGGCTTGAACAAATAATTCTAGGCATAGATGTTCCAGGTTTGTATGATGCTAAGATTGTGTCTCCTCATTTCAAAACAATTTGGAAATGTGTATCCTCATAGGAATGCAGTCTTGGGAATTATTAGAGAAAGTCTTTCATTTGTAGTAACCACTTGACTATAAGAATTCACTCAATCTTTGAGTTGAAAGTTTTTGAACTAAAAGGCGATTTTCCTCCTATCGTAAGCCACCACCCTGTTTTCAGTCACGTGTCTGGAAGGAGTTGCTTACACATTAACCACAACCTCAGCACCCTTACTGCGTGCTTTTTGCAGTCTAGCTCTGACCTTTGCCTCTGAAGCAGTAGCGCCTTGTCAACAGGCACCTTCTGATGCCCACATCCCATCTTCTCTAACAGACACTGGGTCACTCTTTCCAATGGACTGACTCTTCAGGGCCCCAGAGTGACATAAGTTCAGACAAAGGTCTTTGACAAGCAGAATTTTAGGAGAATTTATGGAGCCACAGAGTTCATTATGCCATGAGGGTTGAGCACTGTTTTTTATGCCAATATTTCATTTAAGTCCCTACTCTCTGTGCTTGGCCATCTATTAGGCACATAGCATTCATTGTCTACATTAATCCTCCTCTCAGCTTGCAGGGCAGTTCCTCTCAGCCTTGTTGTTGTGGAGAGAATATCTCCAGGGGACAAGGAAAATGAACTTTCAGCCTTTGCCCTTTGTTCTTCTCACCTCCACTTTGGGAAGAAAAGGAGGTGTGATTCATTTGTGACACTAACTACCCAGAGCGAGACCCAACTTCACAGGTTGAAGGTTCAGTTCTCCACAAGACTGCCCTTACCTCAAACTCTAGCCTCATGCTCAAAGGTTCTCAGGCAACCCGCACTTCTGACCACTGGTTAAAAATCTGGGGGCTCCTATCACCTCCTCAGGGTTGATAATATGCTACAACAACTCACACAACTCAGGAAATTACTCTATGTACAATTCTAGTTTTATTACAACAAAAGGATACAAATGTCTACCAGCCAAAAAGGAGAGATGCATAATTTGAGGTCTGGGGGGTCCCAAACATAAAGCTTCTGTGTCCCCAGAATATGTCATTCTCCTGGCAAATCATTGCGTAGCACCAACCAGAGAAGCTCACCCAAGCCCAAATGTCCAGGATATTTATTATGTGGGCACGATTGACTGAATCATTGGCCACATGTTTGAACTCAGTCTCCAGCCTCCTCCTCTCCCAGGAGGTAAGGCTGATATCTGTGGCTCAAAGCCCCGATCCCCTAATCACACAGTTGGTCCTTCTGGTGTGGCCAGTCCCAAACTTAAAACTATCTAGGGGCCCATCATGAGTTAGCTCATTAGCATACACTTAGGTGACAGGGATCTGATGGGCCCAGCATAAATAACAAACACTCCTGTCACTCAAGTAATTTCAAGGACTTAAGAGGTTACTTCCCAGGACGAAGGTCAGCCAAATTCTTTATTATACAACAGATTTCTTTTTTTTTCCTGTTGAGTAACTTTATCTCATTCCTTAATATTCCAAATAGGCTATGGTTATTCTCCTTGGTACCCAAGTCAAACTTAATTAGACCTTAACTAGCCAGATACTACATGGGTAGTTATTTATTTTTTCAGTATTTTCTTTCCTTGATCCTGGGAGGCACCTGTCATACAACTCAAAGGAGCATTTGTGCATTAGAAATATTCATGTACAACTGAGAACAAAGAAACAAGAAAAAAGCAGTGATGCAGGTATGTGCCATTGTCATTCCAGGGAAGCCTGCCTTATGGAGCATCAGAGCAAATGGAAGAAGTTCCTGGATTTCAAGGTTTGAGTTTCAGTTCTTCTCATTTGTAAAAGGTGCACTTTACAGGGCTGATATAAAGACTGAGATAGTGCATGTAGGTCCCCTAGTATACAGCCTGCTACATAGCAGGATATTAGTAGTAGTAGCTGTTAGTATGACCATTATTATAGAACAGTGGTTAAAGATGCAAGCTCTGGCACAAACTTCTGAAGTAATCTTGGCCTTCTTACTTCGTAGCATCTAAACGCAAGTAATTGCTTCAAACTTTCTGTGCTTGAGGTTTTCCTCTGTGAAATGAGGTTAAAGCATAAGATTACCATATTGAGCTCTTAAAAAAAGATTTGTATGGTCTGATACATTCAGCCCCATGCTTAGAAAAAGTGAATACTTCAAAACTGTTAGTTGTAATTGTCTTCAAGTCTCTTTCCTACATTTGGAGTTTGGAGACCTGCTTTCCAAATCAGATGCCTCATCTAAGCTGCCAAGTAGCCGTGGGCCAGACTCTCTCTACTCAAAACCCCAGGTTCTCCATCTGTGAACAGAGGCCTTTGGCTTAGATGGTGTAGAGGATTTCCAAACGTCCTTCTACTGCTATTAAAGCAAAAGTAATATTCTAACTGTTAAAGGAATTATTCATGACACTTAAAAAAATTTTATTGGAGTATAGTTGCTTTACAATGTTGTGTTAGTTTCTGCTGTACAGCAAAGTGAATCAGTTATACATATACATATATACCCTCTTTTTTAGATTTCCTTCCCATTTAGGTTACCACAGAGCACTGAGTAGAGTTCCCTGTGCTATACAGTAGGTTCTCATTTAAAGCATGTTAAAGCAGATTTTATTTAAGGGAGGCCATCATGATGGGTGTAGAGACCACTGCGATAGGGTGTTGCAGTAGGGGAGAGAGTTGGGTCTCACCTCCAAATACAGCTTGGGCAAGTGGGAGTTATAGCCAAGGAACAGGTTGCAGGCCAATGGGTGGAAAATTACTAAGAGGAAACTTTGGGGGTAAAGATGGATTCTGGCTAAACCAACCTAACATGATTCTTGCTGAAGACAGGCCGAGGTGATCAGATATCAGCTGGGAGATAGCAGAGGATGAGGAACTGATGAAATATCTAGGGTGATATGGGGCTGGAGGGATTCTAGCTAAAAAACAGCTGAACCAAATTCTTACTAAAATTAGGTAATGCAGAGGTGAACATGGAAGTCCAAAAGCTGAGGCCCAGTTGAAAAATTTGCGAGAGCCTGAGTAGAGTCTGGTCAAGGAGAGAACATCTGTCATTGCTCGGTGGAGACCAGCCCAGGCAGGTTTTGAAAGTGAAGAAGTCACATCTGAGATGGATACCTGGCAGCCAGTAAGCTGCCTGGTCCTGCCTCCTTCACTGCCCAGCTGGCCCTGTCGTTTTCTCAGCTGTTTAAAACCTGGAGCTTGGCCGACTTGCTTCTTCTGCCCATCATCTTCCTACAACCTCCTACCTGACTAGAAAAAAACAATGAAACAAAGCAGTTAATCAGTCAATTCATTGTTGGTCTCTCAGTTCTACTTTTGTAGCATTTTTTTCCCCCAGAAAAACCCCTGAAAAGATTTTATGAGAAGAGTAGGGCACAGGCAGGAGTCGTTAACAGGTGAAGGACATGCATAGAGCCTTTATCATTATGAAAAAGTACCATTCAAAGACTAGGTTTCCTTTTATTAAATTCCCATTTTTCAATTCTCTGGGCTTATAGCTTGAGAACCCAGCCTGCTCAGCCCTCAGGGAGGTAATTAAGAAAAGAAAGACGTTTATTCAGTTAAGAAATAGGACAGAGGGCTGAAGGCTTGGCCTTGGGTATTTTCACTGGATCTGAACCTTCCAGAGGACAAAAAGTGCCAGCTATTTCTACACTGGGGTCCCTTAGGCAGAAGTTTCCTTGTAGAAAGCCTGCAGTGGGGCTTCCACTGACCCCCTCTCGGGTGTAGTGCTGATCACAAATAACAACAGTTCCTACTGCTTCCAAACCAAAATCCCAAGCCACTCACTGAATTCACATGGAAGTCCACAGGTAGACATCTTTTACAGGCAAGTAAACTGGGATTAGGAAAAGTTACTTTCTCAAAATACGTTTTTTCTTTTTCCCATTGACAGTTTCTGTCTACTGTCTTTCTCTTACACACACATGCACACGCTCTTTTGGGCGCGGCAAGATAAAAAAAATGACCTTCTCAGTTAGTAATATCTGCCAAAAACTCAGAAGGAGGGGGAATAGCAACACAGGACAAAGGCATTTGCTGTCATTGTCCTAGAAAGTGCCTCCTCTTACCAGGAGAAACACCACCTCATGAATTGGATTTAGGGTTAGAGAGTTAGGGAAGGTCAAAAGTGACAATGAGTCAGGGTATGTTTCCTTAGGTTGGATTCACATCAGTCACCCCCAGCCCTGACTTGGGTTCTCTAAGGTTACACAGAGTGTCAAGCCCCAATGCCCACTTGGTCACTAAGCCCATTCGCAGGCTCACCATCGCCCTCACCAAGGAGTGAGCAGTTTGCTTTGTCCACTTCCTGTTGCTGTGCAAAATGTGGCAAACATTGGATGACACTGATCCTCTGGGCTTATTAATGATTTGGAATGTGACCACAGCATTTGCCCAGACAGACCAAAGCCTGAGGGATGGTGACCCTGTTTAATGGTGACACTGTTCTCCCATTCTGCAGGACCTTGTAGAAGATACAGATCTGGTGTCATCTGCAAGCCAGGCTCTCTGGACACGTGCATTCTGGGCAGCATGGCCCTGGCTCCTGAACCCCTGTTTTGTTTTCTCTGTGGATTTACAGTGCATGGGCTTTGTAAGAACTCTGAGGACTTTAAAACACACCTGAAAATCATTTGCCATGCCTTCCTACAAGAGGTGGAGTCTAAGTCCCCTCCCCTTGAATATGGACTGCCTTCAGTCATCCACTTCCACTGAATACAATGCGTGACCCTGGGTGACATCTAAGGCTGGATCACAAGAGGGGTACCACTTCCAGCTGGCTTTCTCCACGCTGTGATACTTGCTGTTGGAACCCAGCCACCACGCTACGAGGAAGCCCTGGCCACACACAGAAGTCTCGTTCCGGCCAACAGACCCCTCCCCTGTCCCCTGCCGAGGTGCCATGCAGCATCATCTCTGGGCATGTAAGTGAGTGAGGAAGGCTTTAAGATGCCTCCGTTCCAGACACCACCTGATTTCATGGGCTCAAGAGACCTTGATAGAACCACCACTGAGCCTGGCCAGTCCCCAGAACTCTGGGGGATAATAATAAACAATTTCCCAAGCCACTAAGTTTTAGGTGTAGTGTTAGAAAAAAGAATGTTTGGGAGCCAGATGGCTGATGGTGCCCATGTTGTGTGCCCTATTACTGCTCAAGAGTATTTGGATAAATGTAACAACTCAGCTGTGATTGAAGTACAGTGGTTAGGGCTGCTCCTTCTTGCTTTTACTAGCCTAAAAGTTGTGGAGCAAGGGGATGCTGAAACCACAGGTTCAATGGGGGAAGAATGGCATGCCACTTAACACATTACCTTCTGGGCTGACTCAGGATGGCAGAGCATGCTTTGGGTCAGAAATCTCCTCCAGGCCACACTGGTGGGCAGGTGAGGCCTCACGGCCTGGTGCTGCCTGCGTGCCCAGAATGGCATGTCACCAGTGAGCCTGGCCACACAGGATGCAGGGAGCAGCAGGCATTACCTCACAGTCGGGTAGCATGGTGCTCTGACTCCAACTCCTTCCAACTCTTTCCGGAAAGCTCTGGGCATCCCGGAGTGGCGGTGGGAGAGAGGATCCCGTCTGATTACTTTGTGATGGCATCTGTCCTGTTTCTCTTCCCTGTTCCCCCGCCCCCCAACAGCTGGTGAAGACACCTCCTGACACCCTCTACCGGAATGAAATGCCTTCTGTCTGGTTATGGTTCAGAGTGGAGGTGAGACTAGCCCCTGCAGCACTGTGTCCCCAGGATCAGAAAAGAGCCTTGATTTCTTTCACGTCACACTCCACACTCTGTTTCAGGGACTTTCATGGGCTGTTCTGTGTAGTCTGTGTCTTTAGAAGATACTGTTCTGAGAGTGAGCTTTGCTGTCAGCCTCCTCTCCTTTGGACTCGGGTATAAGTCTATAGGGCCTGTATCAGTAGGTGGTCTATATGACAAGAGGCCCTTCCATCTGACCCTGACCTCTGCTTTCATACAGACTCATACACTTCATTGTTCCAGACCTGATGGGCTCTCCCACATTCACCCAATGCTTCCCAGTGACACTGAGCTCAGGACCTCAGGGGGAAATCCTTGTGACAGGCAGTGGACTCGCTATATGAACAAGGGTCATCTTTGAAATTCACCCTTACCTGAAGCCTGGTTAGAAAACTTTCCCCTCCTCCCTTTGACCCTGACACCTGTGTCCTAGTAAATTAGCAATGACATAGTTCACTGACTCTAATAAGCACATTTTCCCACATTTAACATCTCTGAAATAGGCATTTTCTTGAATAACCTTTTCTTTTTGACACACAAAATAATTTTATGATGAACAGCATCTTAGACTTGATGGCTGGGCTATCAAAAGACCAAATTACCTCAGCTGAGAGGAGGTTTGGACAGAGGCAGTGGTTCTCCACTGTGAACCTGTATCAGAGTCACCTGGAGGGTCTGCCAAAACACAGATTGCTGGCCCCGTCCCACAGTTCCAACAGGCCAAGGGAGGGGCCTGGGAATCTGCATGTCTCACAGGTGCTGCTGCACTTGCACTTTTAAAAAGGTTTCTGAGAAAGGAAAGCACTTTATTCATAAAATGTGTGGGGTGCTATTGTCAGCTCTCTGAGGGTCTTGTATGTTGCAAGTTTGTGTTAGGCTGTGGAGAAGGAAGTGTGTTTCCTCTTTGGGTATCTCACTTCATAGTCAGGCAGGTGGTATTTTTACCCACACACAGGTACTTGAAGGTGGCAGCCACACACTCAGGATGACACCCACAAACACCTTGCACCCTGCTCAGGAGCTGGCAGAGCCTAGCCCTTACCTCCAAACACCCTTGATGTGCTGAGTAAAAAGCATGGACTCCACGGAGCACATGTGCATCTATGTCAGGCCGCTGATGAAGAATGAGGAAACGCCATACTTTGAAAGCAACAAGGCTGGAGTAAAAGATTTTTCAGGAGGTTCTAATTGTGCCTTGGTATAGGTTTATTTTGTAAACCAGAAAGCCGTGCTAACATGACAGAACCTAAATGGGAAAATCAGCTGAAAATGCTTTGCAGAGATTTATTTTCTTTATGCTCCAAACCAAATGTCTGTGCTCATTAAACAGACTTGTGGAGTCATTTATCTTAGGCTCTGGGCACAGTCACTCTACTAGAACAACTGACCATCGGTGCAACCGACTGTGGAAAGAGGAATGTGTTAGTTCAGTCCTGCATCCCACCCAGTGCTGACCTGTCTCCAGAGAGGTTGGAGTGAGGTGAGGCTCCCATGCTGGTCTCTGCTATCGGGTCTTTCTCCTTTCCCTATCCCCCTGCCACTGCCTCATTCAAGGGACTCAATTCAGAACAATTCACAACTGCATCACCCCTCTTGGGACTGGACCACCCCAATCACATGGGGTGTGGGCCGTGTGCCCATGGCTCCTCATCCCTGCACATCACACCTGCAGTCTCTCAGCCTGCTTACTGGCCGGAGCTCTGGTTCTGAGATGGACTTGGATTCCAATTATAGCTCGGTCACTCACTATTGTCATCTCTACTATGGGGAGGGAAACTCCACTGATTCCATTGAGGACAAGGCCAAAAGAGGAATGAATGCAAATTGCCTAGCACATTTCCTAGTCATAGTACATAAAAACAACAACAGCGAAAACAGCAACCATTCCAAGTTTACTGTGTGCCATTTATCATTCCAAGTTCATTATTTATTATCTCACTTTTTCCTCTTAACAATCTCACAAGATTTTTTTTTTTTTTTTTTTTTTTTTTGCGGTACGTGGGCCTCTCACTGTTGTGGTCTCTCCCGTTGCGGAGCACAGGCTCCGGACGCACAGGCCCAGCAGCCATGGTTCATGGGACCAGCCGCTCTGCGGCATGTGGGATCCTCCCAGACCGGGGCACGACCCCGTGTCCCCTGCATCGGCAGGCGGACTCTCAACAACTGTGCCAGCAGGGAAGCCCCCACAAGATCTTTTGGGTGGAAGCCCTTAACTGCTCCTTCCAGACATAAGGGGCTACACTGAGTTATGAGTTAGCCCCTGCAATGAAAGAAGTGAATTAGCTGACTGACTGGTAAACTTGGGAGCAGGAACTGGGCGTGTCATGTGCCGTTTAGTTATTTTCTCCTGGGAACCTGCCCACTGGTGAGAGCTGTTATTTGGTTCCAGCCCTTCATGCCATGGCTCCCAGACACAGGCTCTGCCCAGGAAGGGAGTCCTGAAGCTTGGCTCCTTCCTGCAACTGAGTGGGTCAGTCCAACCTAGGATTCAGCGTGAGAACGGCCCTCACCAACAGCTCCGTCACTGCCAGAAGACACTCTTATTTATGTCCATCCACACAGCTTCCCTCTCATTCAGAGACGCCTCTCCCATCCAGAGAACACAAGAGTGAGGAACTCTACACCAAAGAGGCCAGCAGGTGGTGGGGTGGGCCCTGTCATAACCAGGGGTGTGGCCCTGAGCTGGCTTTGCTATGGTCTCCATTGTGGGATGGGTAGAGGGCCAGGTGCCTTTGACAAGTGGAGGTGGAACAGGTCCTTTGGAGACTTTGGGGAAGGGAGAGGCCTGCAGGGCAGAAAATAATTTCATAAAGGGAACAGCTTGGGCTGGGCCTCGCTGGATGGCAAGTGTACTATAGGTCGAGGACTCTAAGCCATTTATGATGGAGGTGATTCCCTCTAGGTTGGTGTCAGGCCTGGCCAGGTTGTTCACGGTCACGTGAAATTCTGCCAGGTGACCTGAAGCCTTCCTTGTGGTCTCCCAGCAAACACCACAGGTGGATATCCAGGAGGTGTACAGCCCATCCATACCTGCCCTGCTGCTTCCTCATGCCCCTCCTGGCTCTCCAAAGGGCTCTACTCAGTAGGAGACGAAGTAAGATACGCTCTCTGCCTGCTGCATCCAATGAGCCTCCACGGCAGGAGCGTCACTGACGAGCTCACCAGGAGGTTCTACATCAGAGGTTTTTGAAACAGAGCACCAGGGACTTTAGTGTTTATATTCTTGCTCCTTCTCCTCATTGTTTTCTCTTTTTATTATGAAATATTGCAATCGTGTGAGAAGTTGTAGAGAACGATATAATGAACCCCATTTACCCACCACCAGCCTTGGTAAGTTTTAATATGCTGCCCACCAGCTTCAGAGTTTTAAGAAATGAAGTAATCCAAGGTGCCTGTTTATCCCACCCTGAGGCCATTCCTAACCTTCATCCTAAAGATAGTAACTTCTGTGAATGTAGATTTGTGTCAAATATCAATAAACAACTTGCCTGAATATATTACTATCTTCAAAACATAAAGAGCTACTTTGCAGTTTAAAAAATTTTAAATACATAGTATGATACTCTAAGTATTATTTTGCACTTATTTTTTTCGGTAGAATTTTTTAATATATAATAAGTTTAAATATATTCAAAGATGCACAAGGTTGAAATCTTTGAAACTGCTTTTTTGAAGGCTTAGAACAGTATAGTATAGGCATTGCATATTGTTCAACCTAATAACTCTGGTTAAAAATTTGTAAAAATTATTTATATTTCCACACAAATTGTAAAATTTTTTCTTCCAGTTCTGTGAAAAATGGCATGAGTAGTTTGATAAGGATTGCATTGAATCTGCAGCTGCATTCTCACATTACTGAGGTGAGATGGCTTTAAATCAAGCTTTTTGATTGTATTTTTTAATCCTGTAAATTTGCTACTTTTTTCCCATGAAGCAAATCAGCTACTGAGAGATTTGTTACAATTTCTCACTGTTATTTTGAATTTATAATTTTCTGCTAAATCTATCAATGCCTGATTTTTCCAACTAAAGGTTATGTAAATTAACAAGTACAAGTTCAGAATTCTTATATCTTCCTGGATACTTTTTCCTTTTATCAGCTAGCAAGCTTCTTTATCCTTAATGTTGTTTTCTCAAAATAAAGTATACTCTGCTGATGTTAGTATTGCTCAGCAATTTTATCGGTGATTTACTTGAACACATTTTTCTATGTTTTTATAATATTTTAAACTTTTCTTTGTCCTTATGTTTTAGGTATGTTTCATAACTAGCAAATAGATTTTGTTTTAATGTATAATTTAAGACATTATTTTTAACTAGAAAGTTTAATCTACTTTGATTACTGATAATTTTATAACTATTCTTATGACTATGTTATTCTGAGCTATTTTCCCTGAAATTTCTATAGCTCCTCCTTTTCTCCTTTTTGGCCTTCTACTAGATTGATTAAGGTTTCTATATTTCCTCTATAACTTCTATGGATGTAGTTTTTATAAATCTCAGTTTTGTTCTTTTGGAGGTCACATTTAAGCTTTGAAGAGGTATACTTCATTTCAAAATGTATAAAGCTCACCTATAATTTCCACCTTCAGTCAGAAAAATGCAAGAAATTTGAAACCTGTTTCTTGAAGCTCTGAATAGTCACCCCTCCCATTTTGCATGTTCTTACCATTTCCATTCCACTTTGTTTCCAGTTCATATTCGATGTATCCTATTTGGATCACTTCCTTTTTCTCTATTTCTTATTTATCTTGGTTCTTTCTTCAGGATTTGGATTCTTTCTCCATGAGGCAAGTTCTTCAGTCTGTTGTTTGTTAACCTAGCCTTTGTTTATTTGAAAAGCCTTTATTTCAGTAAGCTTCAATTACTCATGATCACTTTGTAGATACTACTTTTTGGTTTCTGTTATTGTAAAGAGAAGTCTGTTAGCCCAGTTGTCATTTCTTTGTGGACACTCTAGCTTTTGTCTCTTGTGTGTTGCAGTTTCATTACAGTGTTTCTTGCTCTGGATTTATTTTCATTCATGTTGCTTGGGGCTCAATGTAATTTTCACATATGCAGAGGAAAAATACAGGAATGAGCTGTCAGAAGAGTGGTCACTGTGACTGAATATGAAGTCGTAGCCTCATCTTCACACACCATAACCTAATTGCACTGTATCTATTATTAATAAGCCACTTTTCCCTTAAAATTAAGATTAGAGTCATTACTTTCTTTTTAGCCACAAAGAGGAAAGTTGTCACAAGTTAGGAAGGGCAGAAAAAAAATTTAAGAGCTGAGATTGTATCTGTGGCATCAATGAGCCTAGGGAGAAAGGCCATGGTCTTGGGTTATTTTGCCAGCCTGGGACATACACTGAGACCCCCAACTAAGGTTGTTGCTCATCATTCCTCTTAGATGGGGCAAAATCCACTGTTATTTGGTCAGAAAACGTTGAAGGGAGAACTCATGCTCACTCAATCAGGAGATTCCTTAATTGACCTTCTACTTACTAGAGAAGAAAGTCGAGATAAGCTCATCTTCATGCTTGATCAAGACACAACTCAGACTCTTCTTATTTTAGAACAAAAGCACTCTCTGCTCCTGGCTGTCAGGAACTGCCCTGATTTCTAATCTTGACTCCTTTTGGGACTAAAGCTGTGTTTGAACAGAAGTACTCAGTTTTCCTCATTGACCAAGTCAACACATGTTTTATTTGTTCAGAAAACCTGAAGTACCTTTTATAACATAATCTTAGAATGCTTAAGCTATAAGTGAATAAAAATTAAATATGCAGTAGGCCCTTTGTATCTGTAGGTTTCACATCTGAGGATTCAATCAACAATGGATGGAATACATTTTTTTTAAATAGCAGAAATTTCCAAAATGCAAAACTTGAATTTGCCACATGCTGACAACTATTTATACAACACTTGTATTGTGTTTGATATTGTAAATAATCTAGATATGATTTAAAGTGTACAAGAAGAGAGTAGTGGCCATGGTAACAGAGTAGGAAGACCCTGAGCTCACTTCCTCTCATGGACACACCAAAATTACAGCAATCTACAGAGCAACTCTTAATGAGAAATACCAGGATCTAGCAGAAAAGATCTTCTACAAGCAAAGATGTAAAAAAGGAACCACAATAAGATGGGTAGGAGGGGTGGAGACACAGTACAGTCAAGACTCATACCCCCAGGTGGGTGACCCACAAATGGGAGGATAATTTCAATTGCAGATGTTCTCTCCAAAGGAGTGAGGGATGCGAGCACCACATCAGGCTCCCTAGCCTGGGTGTTCTGCACCAGGAAGATGAAACCCCAGAATGTTTCCCTTCAAAGGCCAGCAGGGCTTACTTTTAGGAGACTCAGATGGCTGGGGGAAATAGAAACTCCAGTCCTAACGGGTGCACACAAAATCTCACATGCTCTGGGACCCAAGGCAGAAGCAATAATTTGAAAGGAACGTGGTCAGACCTACCTGTGGTCTTGGAGAGACTCCGGGAGAGGCAGGAGGCACCTGCAGCTTACACTGGAGACACAGATACTAGTGGCAGCCACTTTGAGGAGCTCATTCTACTACAAGGACATTGGTGCTAGCAAGTGCCATTTTGTAGTCCTTCCTCTAGCTTATTAGTGTTGGGACCTGGCTTACCTTCAGCCTGTCAGCACAAATACTGTGATGCCTCAGGAAAGCAACTATCTGGGCAGGGACACAGCTCCACCTACCAGCAAGCCAGCTGCCTTAAGACTCTCTGAGCCCACAGCCACCCCAGGACCTTGTCCTGTCCACCAGGGAACCCAAGACTTGGCTCCACCTACCAGTGCCCTGCACTGGCCCCAGAACCCAGCCTCATCCACTAGTGACAAAGATGTTTTTTTAAAAAGAAAACAACAGGCCAATATCACTGATGAACATATATGCAAAAATCCTCAACAAAATATTAGCAAACCATATTGAATATTATATTAAAAGGATCATACACCATGGTCAAGTGGTATTTATCCCAAAGATACAAGCGCTGCTCAACAACCACAAATCATTCAGTGTGATACACCAAATTAATAATTGAAGAATAAAAATCATATGATCAACTCAATACATGCAGAAAAAGCATTTGACAAAATTCAACATCCATTTATGATAGAAACTCTCAAAAAAGTGGGTGTAGAGGGAACATACCTCAATATAATAAATGTCATATATGACAAGCTCACAGCTAACATAACACTCAATGTTGAAAAGCTGAAAGCATTTCCTCTAAGATCAAGAAGAAGACAAGGATACTCACTCTCACCACTTTAATTCAACATAATATTGGATGTCCTAGGACAGCAGTCAGACAAGAAAAAGAAATAAAAGAAATCCAAATCGGAAAGGAAGAAGTAAAACTGTTACTGTTTGCAGATGACATGATACTATTCATAGAAAATCCTAAAGACCTCACCAAAAAACAACTAGAAGTCATTAAGAAATTCTGTAAACTTGTAGAATACAAAATTAATATACAGAAATCTGTTGCATTTTTATTTACTAACAATGAACTCTCAGAAAGAGAAATTAAGGAAACAATCCCATTCACCAGTGTATCTAAAAAAGTAAATACCTAGGAATAAATCTACCTAAGGAGGTAAAAGCCCTGTACTAAGAAAACTGATGAAAGAAATTGAAGATGACACAAACATATGGAAAGATATACAGCAATCAATGATTGGAAGAATTAATATTGTTAAAATGATGATACTACCCAAGGCAATCTACAGATTCAATGCAATCTCTATCAGAATACCAACGGCATTTCCCACAGAACTAGAATAATAACTATAAACTTTGTATGGAAATACAAAAGACCCCAAATAGCCAAAACAATCTTGAGAAAGAAGAACAAGCCTGAATGTATCACATTCCCTGATTTCAAACTATACTACAAAGCTACAGTAATCAAAACAGGATGATACTGGCCCCCCCCAAAAAACAACAGACACATAGATCAATGGAACAGAATACAAAGCCCAAAATGAACCCACACTTACATGGGCAATTAACCTATGACAGAGGAGGGACGAATATACAATGGGGAAAGGACAGTTTCTTCAATAAGGAGTGTTGGGAAAACTGGACAGGTACATACAAAAGAATCAAACTGGACTACTCTTTCATGCTATGAACAAAAATGAATTAAAATGTATTGAAGACTTAAATGTAAGATGATAAAAACATAGGCAGAAAAAAACATAGGCAGTATGCTCTTTAACATTGGTCTTAGCAATATATTTTTCGATATGTCTCCTCAGGCAAAGGAAACAAAAGCAAAAATAAACAAATGGAATTACGTTAAACTAAAAAGCTCTCACACAGTGAAGGAAACTATCAACAAGAAAAAGGGCCACATATTGAATGGGAGAAGATATTTACAAACAATATATCCAATAAGGGGTTAAAGTCCAAAATATAGAAACTCAATATCAGAAAAGCCAACAATCTGAGTAAAAAGTGGGCACAGGATCTGAATGGACATTTTTCCAAAGAATACACACAGATGGTCAATAGACATATGAAAAGATGCTCAACATCACTAATCATCAGGGAAATGCAAGTTAAAACCACAATGAGATATCACCTCACACCTGTCAGAATAGCTAGTATCAGAAAGACAACAAATAACAAGTGCTGGTGCTCTCAGGCAGTAGTCCTCATTCAATGGCATTTATAAAGAGACTGTTTTGTACTAGGCTTTCTGGTAGACCCTTGAAGCCTTGTGATAAATCACCTTTAAATGAAAGTAGGGAAGCCAACCAAGTAGAGATTGCTATGGATATTTGAAAGAAGGGTACCCATCAGAATGCACACATATTCTTTTAACTTGCATCTTTACAAACAAAATCTGGTAGAGCTTCAAGATGGCAGAAGAGTAAGACGTGGTGATCACCTTCCTCCCCACAAATACAACAAAAATACATCTACATGTGGAAAAACTCCTACAGAACACCTACTGAACATTGGCAGAAGACCTCAGACCTCCCAAAAGGCAAGAAACTCCCCACGTACCTGGGTAGGGCAAAAGAAAAAACACAGACAAAAGAATAGGGACGGGCCCTGCTCCAGTGGGAGGGAGCTGTGAAGGAGGAAAGGTCTCCACACACTAGGAAGCCCCTTCGCGGGTGGAAACTGCAGGTGGTAGAGGAGAGAAGCTTCGGAGCCATGGAGGAGAGTGCAGCAATAGGGGTGCAGAGGGCAAAGCAGAGAGATTCCCACACAGAGGATCAGCACTCACGAGCCCGACAGGATTGTCTGCTCGCCCGCGGGAACCGGCGGGGGCTGGGAGCTGAGGCTCTGGCTTCGGTCGGATCCCAGGGAGAGGATTGGGGTTGGCTGCATGAACACAGCCTGAAGGGGGCTAGTGCGCCACAGCTAGCTGGGAGGGAGTCCAGGAAAAAGTCTGAAGCTGCTGAAGAGGCAAGAGACTTTTTCGTGCCTCTTTCTTTCCTGGTGTGCAAGAAGATGGAATTAAGAGTGCTGCTTAAAGGAGCTCCAGAGATGGGCACGAGCCATGGCTATCAGCACGGACCCCAGAGACGGGCATGAGACGCTAAGGCTGCTGCTGCAGCCACCAAGAAGCCTATGTGTAGGCACAGGTCACTATCCACACTTCCCCTCCCAGGAGCCTGTGCAGCCCACCACTGCCAGGGTCCTGTGATTCACGGACAACTTCCCCAGGGAAACACACGGCGCGCCTCAGGTTGGTGCCATGTCATGCTGGCCTCTGCTGCCTCAGGCTCACCCTGCACTCTGTACCCCTCCCTCCCCCCGGCCTGAGTGAACCAGAACCACTGAATCAGCTGCTACTTTAACCCCATCCTGTCTGAGCAAAGGACAGACACCCTCAGGCAGCCTACACACAGAGGTGGGGCCAAATCCAAAGCTGAACCCCAGGAGATGTGTGAAAATAGAAGAGAAAGGGAAATCTCTCTCAGCAGCCTCGGGAGCAGCGGATTAAATCTCCACAACCAACTTGATGTACCCTGCATCTGTGGAATACCTGATTAGGAAATGACTCATCCCAAATTGAGGGGGTGAGCATTGGGAGCAATGATATATATAGTTTTCTCCCTTTTTCTCTTTTTGTGAGTGTGTATGTGTATGTTTCTGTGTGTGATTATGTCTGTATAGCTTTGCTTTTACCATTTGTACTAGAGTTCTGTCTGTCCGTTTTTATGTTTATTATTATTATTATATTTTTAGTATAGTTCTTAGTGCTTGTTATCATTGGGGGAATTGTTTTTTGGTTTGGTTGCTCTCTTCTTTCTTTTTTATTTTATTACTTAATTTTTTTGGTAATATTTCTTTTTATTTTTCACTTTAACAACTTTATTTTATTTTATTTTATCTTTTTCTTTCTTTCTTTCCCCCTTTACTACTGAGCTGTGTGGATGACAGGCTCTTGGTGCTACAGCCAGGCATCAGGGCTGTGCCTCATAGGTGGGAGAGCCAAGTTTAGGACATTGTTCCAACAGAGACCTCCCAGCTCCACATAATAGCAAATGGCAAAAATCTCCCAGAGATCTCCATCTCAATGCCAAGACCCAGCTCCACTCAACAACCAGCAAGCTACAGTGCTGGACACCCTATGCCAAACAACTAGAAAGACAGGAACACAACCCCACCCACTAGAAGAGAGGCTGCCTAAAACCATAATAAGATCACAGACACCCCAAAACACACAACCAGATGTGGACCTGCCCACCAGAGAGACAAGATCCAGCCTCATCCACCAGAACACAGACACCAGTCCCCTCCAACAGTAAGCCTACACAACTGACTGAACCAACCTTAGCCACTGGGAGCAGACAACAAAAACAACGGGAACTATGAACCAGCAGCCTGTGAAAAGGCGAACCCAAACACAGTAAGTTAAGCAAAATGAGAAGACAGAGAAACACACAGCAGATGAAGGAGCAAGGTAAAACCCCACCAGACCTAACAAATGAAGAGGAAATAGGCAGTCTACCTGAAAAAGAATTCAGAAAAATGATAGTAAAGATGATCCAAAATCATGGAAATAGAATAGAGAAAATACAAGAAACGTTTAACAAGGACCTAGAAGAACTAAAGAGCAAACAAACAGTGATGAACAACACAATAAATGAAATTAAAAATTTTCTAAAAGTGATCAATAGCAGAATAATTGACACAGAAGAACAGATAAGAGACCTGAAGATAAAATAGTGGAAATAACCACTGCAGAGCAGAATAAAGAAAAAAGAATGAAAATAATTGAGGACAGTCTCAGAGACATCTGGGACAACATTAAGTGCACCAGCATTCGAATTATAGGGGGCCCAGAAGAAGAAGAGAAAAAGAAAGGGACTGAGACAATATTTGAAAAGATTATAGTTGAATTTCCCTAATATGGGAAAGAAAATAGTTAATTAAGTCCAGGAAGCACAGACAGTCCCACACCAGATAAATCCAAGGAGAAACATGCCAAGACACATATTAATCAAACTATCAAAAATTAAATACAAACAAAAGTATTAAAAGCAGCAAAGGAAAAACAACAAACGCCATACAAGGGTATCTCCATAAGGTTAACAGCAGATCTTTCAGCAGAAACTCTGCAAGCCAGAAGAGAGTGGCAGGACATATTTAAAGTGAAGAAAGGGAAAAAGCTACAACCAAGTTACTCTACCCAGCAAGGGTCTCATTCAGATTTGACAGAGAAATTAAAACCTTTACAGAGAAACAAAGGCTAAGAGAATTCAGCGCCACCAAACCAGCTTTACAACAAATGCTAAAGGAAATTCTCTAGGCAGGAAACACAAGAGAAGGAAAAGACCTACAATAACAAAACAAAACAATTAAGAAAATGGGAATAGCAACATACATATCAATAATTACCTTAAATGTAAATGGATTAAATGCTCCCACCAAAAGACATAGACTGGTTGAATGGATACAAAAACAAGACCCATATATATGCTGTCTACCAGAGACCCACTTCAGACCTAGGGACACATACAGACTGAAAGTGAGGGGATGGAAAAAGATATTCCATGCAAATGGAAACCAAAAGAAAGTTGGAGTACCAATTCTCATATCAGACAAGATAGACTTTAAAACAAATATTATTACAAGAGACAAAGAAGGACACTACACAATGATCAAGGGATCAATCCAAGAAGAAGATATAACAATTGTAAATATTTATGCACCAAATGTAGGAGCACCACAATACATAAGGCAAATACTAACAGCCATAAAAGGGGAAATCGACAGCAACACAATCATAGTAGGGGACTTTAACACCCCACTTTCACCAAAGGACAGATCATTCAAAATGAAAATAAATAAGGACACACAAGCTTTAAATGATACATTAAACAAGATGGACTTAATTGATATTTATAGGACAATCCATCCAAAAACAACAGAATAAACTTTCTTCTCAAGTGCTCATGGAACATTCTCCAGGATAGATCATGTCTTGGATCACAAATCAAGCCTTGATAAATTTAAGAAAATTGAAATTGTATCAAGTATCTTTTCTGACCACAACTCTGTGAAACTAGATATCAGTTACAAGAAAAAAATCTGTGAAAAATACAAACACGCAGAGACTAAGCAATATACTACTTAATAACCAAGAAATCACTGAAGAAATCAAAGAGGAAATCAAAAAATACCTAGAAACAAATGACAATGAAGCATGATGACCCAAAACCCATGGGATGCAGCAAAAGCAGTTATAAGAGGGAAGTTTATAGCAATACAATCCTACCTTAAGAAAGAAGTAACATCTCAAATAAACAACCTAACCTTACACCTAAAGCGATTAGAGAAAGAACAAAAAAACCCCAAAGTTAGCAGAAGGAAAAAAATAATAAAGACCAGATCAGAAATAAATTAAAAAGGAAATGAAGGAGACAATAGCAAAGATCAATAAAACTAAAAGCTAGTTCTTTGAGAAGCTAAACAAAATTGATAACCCATTAGCCAGACTCATCAAGAAAAAAAGAGAGAAGACTCAAATCAATAGAATTAGAATTGAAAAAAAAGTAACAACTGGCACTGCAGAAACACAAAGGATCATGAGAGATTACTACAAGGAAATATATGCCAATAAAATAGGCAACCTGGAAGAAATGGACAAATTCTTAGAAATGCACAACATTCTGAAACTGAACCAGGGAGAAATAGAAAATATGAACAGACCAATCACAAGCACTGAAATTGAAACTGTGATTAAAAATCTTCCAACAAACAAAAGCCCAGGACCAGATGGTTTCCCAGGCGAATTCTATCAAATATTTAGAGAAGAGCTCCCATTCTCCCTTTCTCAGAATGGGAGTAAATATTTGCAAATGAAGCAACTGACAAATGATTAACCTCCAAAATTTACAAGCAGCTAATGTACTCAATATCAAAAACAAAAAACCCAATCCAAAAATAGGCAGAAGACCTAAATAGACATTTCTCCAAAGAAGATATACAGACGGCCAACAAAGACATGAAAGAATGCTCAACATCATTACTCATTAGAGAAATGCAAATCAAAACTACAATGAGATATCTTCTCACACCAGTCAGAACGGCCATCATCAAAAAATCGACAAATAATAAATGCTGGAGAGGGTGTGGAGAAATGGAACCCTCTTTCACTGTTGGTGGGAATGTAAATTGATACAGCCACTATGGAGAACATTATGGGGGTTCCTTAAAAAACTAAAAATAGAATTATCATATGACCCATCAATCCCACTCCTGGGCATATACCCTGAGAAAACCATAATTCAAAAAGAGTCATGTACTACAATGTTCTTTGCAGCTCCATTTACAATAGCCAGGACATGGAAGCAACCTAAGTGTCCATCTACAGATGAATGGATAAAGAAGATATGGCACATATATACAGTGGAATATTACTCAACCATAAAAAGAAATTAAATTGAGTTATTTGTAGTGAGGTGGATGGACCTTGAGTCTGTCATACAGAGTGAAGTAAGTCAGAAAGAGAGAAACAAATACCATATGCTAACACATATATATGGAATCTAAAAAAAAAAAAAGGTCATGAAGAACCTACGTGGAAGACGGGAATAAAGATGCAGACCTACTAGAGAATGGACTTGAGGACACGGGGAGGTGGAAGTGTAAGCTGGGACTATGTGAGAGAGTGGCATGGACATATATGCAGTACCAAATGTAAGATAGCTAGCTAGTGGGAAGTACCCACATAGCACAGGGAGATCATCTCGGTGTTTTGTGACCACCTAAAGAGGTGGGATAAGGAGGTGGGAGGGAGGGAGATGCAAGAGGGAAGAGATATGGGGATATATGTATATGTATAACTGGTTCACTTTGTTATAAAGCAGAAACTAAAACACCATTGTGAAGCAATTATATTCTAATAAAGATGTTTAAAAAAAAGGTTATATGAAAAAAATTTAAAAAAAAAATCTTCCCTTAAGCCTCACATCCCCATCCTGCTATTGCTTCCCTCTCATTCCATCTTTTCCCTTTATGGCAAATTTGTTGATATTATATTTATTGATCAATAGATAGTTATATGGAGAGATAGATGATAGATAGATATTTAAATAAACTATGTTTTCCTTCAAGCCTGCAATTCACTCTTTATTATTTTCCAACCAGGTTTTTTCTACCTCCACTTAAAGAAACTTCTGTTCTTAAGATCACAATGACTTGTAATGTAGTAATTCAGTAGGTACCTCCCAATCCTCATATCCTCCCCTTCACTCATCAGCACTTTACAGAGTTAAATCCTTCATGAAACACTCTCCTCTCTCAGATTCCATGTGTCCACAGTCTTCTGAATTGTCCTCCATCTCAAAGGCTATTTCTTCTCAACCTCACTGAGAATTCCTCCTCTACTGTCTATACTTCTGTTTCTCTGGGCCTGAACCTATCTCTTTTGTATTCATTTTCTTCACACTTTCTATGTGACCACTCATACTAATATTTACTTAAACTCACTTACTTGCTGATGATGCCCAGACACATATCTCTTATCCATTCTTCATCTCTAAGTTCCTAAATAGACAGATACAAATACCCTACCCATCATCTCTACCATATATCTCAGCAACATTCGAGTTTAGAGCTCTATTATGGACTAGACATAGACCTTTTCCCTGCCTCTATGCCAAACAAATTTCCCCCAAAACTCCTTTCCCTACTCAGGAAATTCTGTGAATGCAGTTCAAATGCTCAAATCAGAAACTAGAGGTACTTGATTATTCTCCATCCTCTAGCTGCATGTCAGCAATAGTACACTTGATTCTACCTCCAAAACGTATCATGAAACCATCTGATCTTTTAAAACCTTCATTTACTATTTCTTAGGCTATCAACCTTCTTCAGAATCCAGAAACCACTATTAGCTTTGCCTTCTGTCTGTTATTGCTTGAGCCACCATATGTCACAGTGTGTATCTATTGACTCGGCATACTCATTAATAATCCCCCTTTCACACTTAAAAGTGCCCCAATGGGTGATAAATTACATGACAACCCTAATTACTGCTTCCATATAATTCTCTGTACAGCAGTTGATGAGCGCTTAAGTGTAAATCAGATAATTTCACTGCCTTACATAAAATCCTTCCATGGGTCCATTGTGCCTAAAATAAAATTGATCGTCTATACTGGGGGCTCTAAAGCACTGCCTGGTTTGAACATTGACTACATGTCCAGCCTCATCTCATGCCCCATCCCCTTGCTCCCTGCTTGTTCTTCAATGCATTGAGCTTGTTGTTCTGTACATTGAACTCAATTCTCCCTTGGGGTCCTTTGCACAGGCCCTTTCATGAAAGAGATGCTTTTTTAGTGAGGCAAGTTTTCATCATCCATCATATCTCAGTACAAATGGATCCTACTCAGAAAAGTCTTTCTTTACCTTCTTTCCTAAAGTAGGACCTCCTTTATCTTTTAGTTTCTATCTTGGCCCTTTACTTTTTTCTCTATAGTGATTATCATAACCTGGGTTTATGTTATTTAAATACTTCTAGCTGGTCTTTCATCAAGATATAAGGTTCATCCTAGACTAGATCATTGTATCCCAAGGGCAAGTACAGTACCTGGAATAGAGTGCCTGTGATGGAAGAATAAATGGAGGGCAGTACTAAGCTAGACTGGGAAAGATCAAGAAACACATTTATAGAGATGTCTCAGAGACATACTCAATAGGACTAGATAATTTATCCAGGTGGAAACAAACAGAAGGGAATTCCAATCATACAGGACAATGTGCTCAAGGAAGAGAGGTATGAGAGTTTGAGGGGAGTTTGAGGAACAAAGAGTGGATAGGTATGCCTAGAGTAGTAGATGATGTTTTAAAAAAAACTAAGCAGGACCTAGACTATACATGTCTTTAAATACTCAGGCATCTGGACTTCATCCTATAGATATGGAACACCTCTAAAGAATTTTGCATGTGCCCTGAAAATTAAAGTCAAAATTAACCTCTAACCACCCTCCACAAAAAAATAAATAAAAGGAAAAAAAAAAGCAGAAAAACACTAATCAAAGAGCAAAGTTGGAGGGTGGTAGACACTACCTGACTTCAAAACTTACTATAAAACTAGAGTAATCAAGAAACAGTGTGATTCATTGAAGTGCTTAGTGAAAGAATAGACGAATAATACAATGGAACAGAATAGAGACAGAAATAGATCCATATAAATATAGCCAACTGATCTTTGACAAAGGACCAAAGACCATACAATAGAGAAAATATAGTCCTTTTGACAAATGGTGCTGTAGGAACTGGATATTCACATGTAAAAAAAATAAAAAATAAAAATAAAACTAGACATTGACTTTTCATCTTTCACAAAAATTTACTCAAAATGGATCATAGACCTAAATGTAAGACACAACTATAAAATTCCTAGAATATAACATAGGAGGAAATCTAGGTGACCTTAGGTTTGGTGATGACTTTTTAGATTCAACACCAAAAGCATAGTCCATGAAAGAAAAATTAATTGATAAGCTGGACTTCAGTAAGAATGAAAACTTCTGATCTGTGAAAACATGGTTAAGAGAATGAAAAGACAAAGTACAGACTGGGAGAAAATGTTTGAAAAATTCATATATGATAAAGGACTGTCACCCAAAATATACAAAGAACACTTAAAACTAAACAATAAGAAATCAAACAACCCAATTAAAAAGTGGGCCAAAGATCTTAACAGGTGGCTCACCAAAGAAGGTAAACAGATGGCAACTAGCATAAGAAAGCATCAGGGAAATGAAAATTAAAACAAGATACTACTAAAATGAGATACATCTCCCAGAATGGCCCAAATCCAAAACACGGACAACACCAAATGCTGGTGAGTATGTGAAGCAACAACAACCCTTGTTCAATGTTGGTGCAAATGCATAATGATGCAGCCGCTTTGGAACACAGCATGCCAGTTTGTTGCAAAGCTAAACATAGTCTTCCCATATGATCCAGTAGTTGCACCCTTTGGTATTTACCCAAATGACTTGAAAATCTATGTCTACACAATAACCTGCAAACAAATTTTTATAGCAATTCTAAAATTTGGTAGCAACCAGAATGTCCTCCAAATAAGCAAATGGATATGCAAATTGTGGTACATCCATACAGCGGAATATTACTCAATAATAAAGAGAAATGAGGTATCAAGCCATGAGAAAACATGGGAGAAACTTAGAGGCATATTGGTAAGTGAGTGAAGTCAGTCTGAAAAGGCCACATGCTCTGATACTAACTACATGACATTTTTGAAAAGGCAAGACTATAGGGATTAAAAAAAAAAAAAAGAGTTTCCAGGGGGAGGAAGGAGAGATGAACAGGGAGAGCACAGTGGATTTTTAGGACAGTAAACTATTCTTTATGATATTATAAATTGTGGATACATGACGTTATTCATTTGCCAAAACCTATGTAACTGTAAAACCCAAAGAGTTAACCCTAATGTAAACTATAGACTTTAGTTAATGATAAATCACTATCTGTTCATCAGTTATAAAAAGAGTATCCCACCAATGCAAGATGTTAATAATAGTGCGAACTAGGAAGAAGGAGGTGTATGGGAGCTCCCTGTACTTTCTGCTCAGTTTTTCTGTAAGCCTAAAATTGATCTAAAAATAAAGACTATTTTTTAAAATAACTAATAATAGCGCTCTTTGCATGATTCTTGTAATCAGATCCAAATGTTGATGTTTTCCAACTCTACTATTTCATCATCATTTTCTTGGTCTAGGTTTCATTAGCTATGGTACAATACCTTCAAGAAAAGGTACTTTGATTTTGCTCTTCTTGCATTCCCCAAATACCTATTAAAAGTCCTGAGGTGGTAAATTCATAGAGTTAAGGCTTAAACCATAATTTAACAATAATGAAAACTTAAAATAAGCTCATATTCTCCTTGGATACAAAAGCACTTTAGTCTTATGCTAGATGAAGTTTTGAGTATCCAATACCCAGTGAATGTATATTCCAGCTCATTGAACCTGAATATCAAAAGGACTGGCTGAATTAATTTGTTCAGGAATGACATTTTTAAGAGAACCCATTGTAAATTCTAAGTCATAAGGACTATCTTGGCACTTCAGACAAGAAAATTCCCTGATATTATGATTGCAGCATTTAATTCCTAAAAGAATGAGCAGAATGTCTTTGTCTTCTTATATTTTTGTGTATCATCTGTGCTGAAGGAAATTCTTAAAAAAATCACATTCAGGAATTGAACAGAGACGACTGAGACTGAAGTCATATTCAGAGGTCATTTGGTTCATCTTGCAAGATTTCCATTGTTATTAAACTCACCAAATGCCTATTAAGTTTAGACCATGACATCACACAGGTTTCCAATCCCCTTTCTTTCCAGGCACAGGCATAGACCACACTTTTCTGCCTTCCTTGTGGTTGAAGTGATCATGTGTAGCCAATGGATTATGAACAATAGTGATATGGTTTACTTCCTGACTTGGCCCATCAAATCCTCCTATAACTGAAGGTCCTCCTGTTTCCTTCTCTTCAAGGTGGAATAAAAGGTTTCCAAGAAGCCTGGACTTTAGGGTCTAACATCCTGAAGAGAAGGGAAGCTCTCTGAGATAAGTTCAACATCCTGGAGGTTATGCTGGTTAAGTGCCCTGGGTGAAAGGAGGAACAGCCCAGGAGAAAGTCAAACAGAAAACAGTGACTCAGCACATCCTTTGGAGACTTCTAATAATGGCAGAGGAAAATTAGCCAAAATTTGCTAAAGGCACTAAAGCCCCAGAAAGAAGGGAAGTGCAGAGAAGTGCAAGGGATTTCCTGATTAAGCTGTAACATAAGAGCCTAATAAGGTTAGCATAAAATAGTGAAAAAGAGAAGGGTAAAAAAATTGAAGGATCTTGTTGGGACACTTGGTGGGCTATACCCTAGCAGTGAGAATAAACCAGAAATAGACCAGGTCTTACAAAGATTGAAAACCAGGCTCAAGAGTGTTCAGTCACCTACTGAGTTGAAATGATTTGCCTCTACTCTAATCACTTGCCAGGGGATAGAGTGAACTATACCTGAAGGAAAATGACATCATCTAGAGTCTCATTAATTTTTGATACACAGTGACTGGCTTTTAATCTAACAGTATGAGGTACAAAAATCCAGACCAAGTGAAAAAGCCAACAATAGGAATATAGCAATGGAAAATATACCAAGAAATATAACCCTAACCCTAGCCCTAATAATAGGGTCAAGAAAATAGATGACAAGTTGCATAATTTCATTAGTCGACTGGAATATAGCAAAATGAATCAAATGGAATTTATAAAAATTTAAAGATACAAAAATGAAATTAAGAACTCAGTAGGTTGGACAAAACTGAAAGTAGGATTGGTGAACTGGAAGATAGGCTAGTAAAATAAACTCTACTTTCCTATCTGTCTACATATTAGTGAGAAAAAAAATGAACATACACTTAAAACAAAAAGAAAACAAAAGAAACCTAAGGAGCACAGTGAAAATATCTAACATACATCTAATTTGAGGGCCAAAAGGGGAGACAGAAAGAATGAGTTAGAAGAAATGTATGGGAGAGTGGATGAGAATTTTCCCAAAACACGAAAGATACACACAACAGATTTAAGAAATGAGATGAGTTTTAGTGTAGTGTTCTCCCATTGTTGCTTGAACAAATTACCCAAAACCAGTGGCTTAAAACAACATGAAATTCTGTAGGTTGGGTTCACGCAGTTCCTCTCCTTAGAGTCTCACAAGGCTGAAAACAAGGTGTTGGCTAGCTTAGTCTCTTATCTAAGTTGGTTAGGTTTTTGGCAGATTTCAGTCCCTTGCAGATATAGAACCCCATTCCTGTGGCTACCAGCTGGGGTTCTCTTTCAACTCTTTAGACCAACTGCATTCCCCATCATACTGCCCCATCCATCTTCAAACAACCAATAGTTTGCTGATCCTCCTAACTCTTTGAATCTCTCTGAGATTGTGCAAGATACTATGTTGCTAAGATTTCTACTACTTCATAACAAGGATGCCCCTTCCTCCAGTTTCCAATAATGTGTTCCTCACTTCCTTCTGAGTCCTCACCTTGAGTATCCTCCAAGTACACATGTCTATGAATAGTCTCTTCACTGAAGTTTAGGCTTTTTCTAAGATGATTGAGAACTTTTTCTAAAGTTCTCCTCATTCACTTCAGCAGGGTCCATATATATGACTCTATTCAAAGTAACCTAGGCTTTCTCCATCATGTTTTTCAAATTCATCCAACTTCCACCTACTGCCTGATTTCAAGCCACTTCCACCACTTTAGGAGATATAGAAGTAGAGGGAATGCCAAGTTCCAGAAATAGTAAAGGCAGGGGACTATGAAGCTCTTAAAAGTTTCCAAGAGCAGCCAATTGTTCCACACCACTCGATGGAGTATTTATTAGGAAGAAAAGGTAGGTTGAGAAGATCTTGCAGAATCTTGAAAACCATTGCAAAGTGTTTGCAACCTCTTCTGCAGGCAACGAAGAGGTGTCAGAAGGTTATTAAGACTAACAAGCAAACAATTTTGGTTAAATTAATAAAAATGAAAAACAGAGTTTTTTGATACAATCCAAATAAAAATATGTAAAATTTCTGAATTTAACAGGCCAAGATGCAAGATGATGTAACAAGAAAATAAGTAACTCTGGGTTTGAGATCTCGCTCAGTACCTATGGGTTTGGCGAACTGAGGCAAATTCCTTAATGTTTCTGAGTCTCATTTTGTTTATCTGTTGTAGTGGGACATCTCTAAATTGGAGGCTCTGGTTGCCTTAGTAGGAATAAACTGCTAAGTTTGTGTGTGTAAGTGCAGGGATAGGCCAAATCAGCCTCAAGAAATGAAACAACCACCAAGCAAGTAAAAGCTAACTAAAGAGTACCTGCTTAAAGTAGGATATTGGTCAAATCCCAAGTCAATGTCTTGACTTAAAAATGAGAGGGGTTTAATGATATGTGCAGGACACCTCTTCTGCCCCACCCAAGTTCTCTCTGTTCCATCTCACTCCAGACATTACCCTTAGGGCAGATGCTACCTGACAGCGTCTTACCTCTGACCTCTCTTTTAGACCTCTCCCTTAGTGCCTTGGGATTCTTCTGGTGTCACAGCTGGGGCCATCTGTGTGTCTCAGCCTCAATGCTTGCACAGCCTGGAGATGTCACAGAATTAACACCTTGGGTCACCCTTCACCAAGAGCGGTCAAGAGTTGACCTGGCAGGATCTGGATTTCTCCTCACTTTGTCAAGCGTGTCTTTCTCAGAATTGCTACACCACCTTGTTTGCAGGATAAGTAAGGGGGTGGAGGAATGGAGACAGGGCATGCAAAAAGTCAAGCACAGTCCTTGGCACACAACAGATATTCAGCAAAGGCCAGCCACTTTGATGGCAAGATTGCAGGCAGCAGTCTGAGGACATGGAGTGACTTGGGAGGGGTTCCAGCTTCTCCTGAAATCCACCCCTTTGCAGTCTCCCTCTCTGCCCAACGAGAAATCTGCCCTGGATGTCAGAACTGAATTTCCTCTGACATTTTCCCTTTTCTTTTCTTCCTATAAATGGGAACTGAAGTATAAAAAGTCATGCACTGCCTACTGCCTTCATCACGGCTTTTTGGAGAAATGTTGGCATTTAAATGCCAGACTGGTGATGTCAGGATGAGGCCAGTGTCAGGTTTGTCTTGGGGTCAGGGGTAAGGGGCAGGGGTCCTCTTTGGTTTCTGATTTAATAAGAAGATTGCTTCCAGCCAAATGCAAGGCCAGCAAGGTCAGTGCTGAACACACACAGCTCCACTGAGGAATAAAGGGGCCAGATGGTTATTACATTGTGTGTGTTTCTTGTAAAAGAAAAAAAAAATTTTAAAGGTGACTATAGCAGAAGTAGTTCATCAAAAGAAAGGCTCAGCTCATGCAGACAACTTGTGGCTTGGCTCTGTACCAGAGGGAAGTTTCCCCCCATGGCGGCTTGGCTGGTGGTGGAGGCCACAGCACTGCCACACTGTGGAAATGGAACTTGCCGCCCTTCAATGAAGCCTCCTATTTTGAGGCTTCAGAAAGGGTAGCTGATGACAGGTGTGCTGGCTGGTGGGCCAGAGTAATGTGGCTCCAACTCCACTCTGCTGCCTCAGAGCTGTAAGACGTGGGCATGTCAATGAATCACTTTAACTTTCATTTTCTCATTTGCAAATATAGACTAGAAATATGCACCCTCTTGTAACAAGGTTACGACAAGATACCTTACCTAAGCCACCTGGTGCACATCAGCTGTTCAGGAAACATTGGATCCATCCTCCTTTAGACCTGGGGTCCACTGAAGGGGTGCTGAGAGTCCTGAAAGAGGTCTCATCCCCTACGTGGAAGATGGATTGGTGAGAAACCCCATAAGCTAAGGTGTGCAGCCCATTTAAGTGATGCTCCAACATTACTTTTTCTGTGGCATTTACTTCAGGAACATCCATCACCCTGGGCACTTTTGTGCTGATGTGGTCCTCCAAGGATAGTCATGGCACTGCCAAGGTAATTCCATGTTAATTAACTGGGCTGTTGTTCCAAAGTGTTAATGGCCAGAACTGTAATTCAATCAAGTAAATAACATTGCAAACAGTTAATAAAAGCAATGAAATTTGTAACTACTGATGAATGTGATTTCATAAATCAGTCAGTGGTCTGTCCCTGCCACACACATATCAGACAATCAGCATTACTAATGCTGCCTGTGAATCTGTTAAGAATTCTTCCTCCATACATTTTTTAAACGAATTTTGTTTCTTTTTGTCTCTTCCCCCCTCATTAACTTTCAACATGTGTTTTTCTTAAGGTTCCACCTTTGGGGAAATAGCATTCTTGCCCACTGACACCACTTGTTGATTCAGTCTTATTATGAGCTGAGACTCCAAACACCACCCAACTTGTTATAATTATTTTAATGCCCTCAGTTTTTCAGTTACAATTTATTTTCCAAATCCAAAAGTAATAGAGTGCTAGGTCCCCGCAGGGTTCTCAGCATGTGGATGAGAACATTAAGTTCTGAGAAGTGGTTACTTTCTCCAGTGTATTTTCAGACTTCAGCAGACCCCTGCCTGCAACCCCTCACTTTGAGCCCCAATCTGCCAACTCTGACCTGGGTCCTGAGGACTCACAGATGAAATGGACACTGCCTCTGCTCTCAGAAAACTCATGCCCATCATTACATCACTGGGCCTGTGTAGCACATGTCCCCCTGCCATCTACAGGTCTCTCTTGGTGCCACACCTGAGTGTGAGGGCTCTGCAAGAAAGAAGATGCATGCCCCCAGCCCCGGTCACCTCTCCTCTGCCTAGCGAGTTTGGTGAGGGAGTCCAGCAGAAGCTGCATTCCTCCACACCAGTCTTTGGGCTGAAGGAGGCATCATGTGGTCTGCACCTTCTACTTCCAAATGAGTCCATGGCACATATTTGAGTAAACTGAAGGGCAGTGAGGGTGTGAGGTGACAAGAGCCAATACTCAGAGAGAGGGTTGGGGGCAGCGTAGGTGCTGGAAAGAGCCCCTGGCAGGGAGGTGAGGGCTCTGGTTCCCACCTTGACTTTGTTATGCTGCTCTCACCTCCTATCCACTCTCTCTTGCTCTCCACATCCGACCCACCACCCACCCACCAACTCACTCAGATGCTCGCCAACACACCCACTGCCCCACCTACTTGCTCACTTGGTTGCTGCCCACTCCAATTCCCTCATGTACTCACCCCTCACCCCTGCACTCACTAACCACCCACCCCGCATATTTAGCTACTCACCCCCCCCTTCTCACCACTTCCACCCATGTAGACCCTCACCCACTCCCACACTCACTAAGCTGCCCACCTGCCCCCTTCCTTCTCACAAAAGGCTGCTGACCTCTGACTCTTTGGGAGCTGTGGGCTTCACTGGGGGAGACAGAGAGGAATCAGTCTCAGTAACTATCTGAGAAGGGCTTCTGGGCCAGTGGGAGAGGAACAGTGACAGCAGCACTGAGAGTAAGTGATGGGGGAGAGCCAGGGGAACAGGAGCAGAGGAGAGAGAAGTGACCAGCCTGGGGCAGGGAGGAGAGGGGCTCTGATCCAAGAGCTGAACCACCAAGTGAGGAAGGACGAGGCTAGGAGACATGAATGGGGCTCCCCGTCTTGAGGAAATGCCTGAGTTTAGAGTAAGGGGATGGGGGTGGTGGGGACGGGACAAGGGGCAGTCTATAGGGGACACCGGGAGCAGCTCCTGCTGGCCTGAGGAGTCTAGGGTCATTAGACGAACTAGGGATCAGGCTGGAGGCAACAGGGAGCGATCAATGTGTTTTTTAGGCAGGAAGGATCCATTGCAGATTTGATGACACAATCAGGGCTTTTACCTCATCAGTCTGTGGTCTCCCAGACCCTTCGAATGACCCCACTTTGGAAATCTCTAAGGTTGGTGGGAGAACGGGACACAAGAGGGGTTGAAGGATATCCTCATAAATGACTGCTGAGCTGTCACAGAACAGAAGAGAGACTCTTGGCTCCCTGCTCCAAGATGGATTGGCCTTTGGCCCCAGAAGATGAGCACTTAGCATCTGTGGTCTGTGCACATGTGAGCCCCACCTCCGCCAGAGACAAAGGCTCTGATGCAGCTTCTCAAGTGACTGCACAGCTATCTTGGCTGGTACTATTCATTACCCAGTGATACAATGCTGGAGAGTTTGATACACAAACTCTCTGAACAGAACTGTGGCTGGTCATGTATCATGCAAGGAATCTCCAGGTAAGAGAGGACTCCAATTCGCTCCCTGCCCTTGTCCCTCTGCTCAGCTGGAGCACTGCTGTCTTGTCATCTGTCCTTGCCATACCTTAGTCCAGTAAAGGCCGCAAGAAATCTGACTAGATCAAGTGAGGGCAATTCCTTCACTATAGGGTCTTCCCCATGCCTAATGACAGAGACTTAAAGTCCAGGTGTGGAATGAGACAATTCTCAAGCTGATAAAAAGTTTTTCATCCATAGTCCCAAAGAGTTCCAGTTGCCCAGCCACAGAGATGTGGGCCCTGAAGCTTCTTGGAGCGAATTTCTCTAACCCTTCCCTGAACAGGCACAAGGTTTGGGGGCCATTGTCTTTTCTCATTCCATAACCATCATACTGGAGATAACTTTCCAAGGTGGGTACATTATAATGATTTAGAAAGTTAAGAAAATATTAATTACACATAGATGCTCACACATAAACAATTCACACACAGACACAGTGAGGCTGTGGCTACTCAAAATTCTTGCTCCCTTTAGTAGAACGTGTTCCAGGGATTTTCATTCCACATTCACTGACTTCCTGCCTTGTGGTCCCAAGAGACACACAGCTGTAAATCACAAACCCTGCCCTCGAGTTATCTCCCTCAGTTCACTGAAGGAGGCCATTGGAATAATAATTAAAATATAGTTGGACAATCTATAACAGTGATTAACAAAAACAACATCACAGAGAAGGGCACCTGCCTCAGCTTGGGAGCCATATAAGGCTTCACAAAGGGTTTATATGTGAGCTGGGTTTTGAAGAATGAGGTAGAGAAAAGATAAGGGACTCTCTAGAAAGTAGAGGAGATTAGTGCAAAGGCATAGAGATTTTCAAGGGGTTTTCACATCTGTAATTCATCCCACATGTCCAGGTCTAAAGGGAAGGATGGGGAGTGGTGGAGGATGAGAGGGAATGCCATGGGGGCCTAGCCTCTAGGGAGTTTGGACCAGAGCCTAAAGCTATAGGGGTTCCCTAAAGGGTTTTGAGAAGATGAAAGACAAGATCAGATTTGCATTAAAAAAAATTAAAAACTGTTCTTGCTGCAGAATGGAGAATAGATTGGAAGGGAACATGACTAATAGAGATACTTTCTAGCTAAGAGATGATAACTGATTAGCAATAAGGACAAAAGATGTAACCAAAGGTATCAAGGGGGTGGGATTGACAGGGCCAGTTTTCCCATCAGATGGGGAGAGTAAGTGTTAGAGGAAAGATCAACACTTTCAGGATGCTGGAATGAGGCAGCCTTCACAAGAGAGTTTTTGTTCAGTTGAGTCTGTGGTATTTCTTGTACTCTCAGGTAGAGAAGGGCAAAGGGCAGTAGGCTCCAGGAGTCAGGGCTCAGGTCTTTTAATTGGCAAACCTTATTCTTTGTTTTAAGCAAAATTTTATCTTATTTTAAGTAATATATTTTTATTGAAGAATACAGTTGACCCTTGAACAATATGGGGGTTATGGGTGCCAACCCTCCAAGCAGTGGAAAATAGTGGTGGCACAGACATTCCCTCCTATTTTTATATGTGCTTAGTGAGGCTAAGAGCTAAAATAAAATGCAGAAGAGGTAAATGCATGTATTCCCACTGCCATCTTTGCTAAAATGTCTTCCATCAGTCAGCAAAAACTTGGCTGTGAATTTTAAAATCTTAGAAATTACCTGCTGGGGCAAAGACGTACCTTAGTGCTCATAGTATCTAGGCCTCCTTTCCTGACCAGGCACATGCATGGCTACAGTCACAGCTCTCTGCAGTGTGAATGAAGGGGAGCCATAGACTAGGTCTCATCAATGGAATATGAGCATTAGGCACAGGTGTCATTTCTGGGCTGAAGCAGTTAAAGCAGCCCCAAAGAGCCACCTACATTCCAGAGTGCGGTTTGCAGGAGTGAGATGTAAACTTACACTGTGTAAGTCTGAGGTCTGGTGGTTGTTGGTTACTACAGCATGATCTAGCCTATCCGGAATCAAATGGGTTTATTCTCAAAACTTTAGTCTTAGTGTTTCCTGGGTTTCTCTTTGCTTTGAAATGAAGATAAAACAGGCAGGAGAATCAGAAGTAAGTAGGTGTCCAAACCTGAGAAATTATAAATTTGCAGCTAGCATCATACCACCCCAAGAGGGAAAAAAGACAATAAAATATTTTCAGGAGGAGTTTCAGGAGCCACCTTTCCCAAAGTTCTAAGACCCAATCCAGATTCCCTTCATGAGGTAAGTTTAAAGTGTGTTAAAGCTGTTCTGACATATTTTGATACAAAAACTACATTAGGGATGGTTAAGACTAGCTAGAAATTAGTGGAAAGAGAGCCTGATTTTATGTCGGTGTTTGAAGTCATTTGGGATTTGTTCCAGTTAATCAAGCTCATGAAATGGGGAAAAGCTCCAACCCCGCCAAAATTCCTGAGGAAAGCTCACCCTCGTCTGCAGTCACTGACTCCTAGGAAGCACTAGGTAGCCTCTGTAGTACTATTTCCCCAAAATCAGATCTTGGGGCTTACTGCACCCACCAGAAACGATAAGCCTAGACCTGGGAAGATTCCCTGACATTGATGTTGGGGGATCACAGGAGGCAGTGAAAAGAGAATCTGATCAAGAGACCTGAATTGTAGCCCTGCCTCTGCCAAAAACCACCTATGGGAATTTGAGCAGATCTTCCTTTTCCACCCTGAGCTTCAGTTTTCTTACTGAAAATCTCTTCTAGCCTGCAAACCCTAAGTATTCTGAGACGGGTTACTCTGTAGCAGTGGTTTACTTCTTGGCCAGCACACAGGCATTTAAGCTAATGGAATACTTCTGCTCAAGGAATCAGCTTCCTAGCTATTTGTTTATTTAATTTACTTATGCACAAACTGTGCAGGACTGCCTGAATAGTGGCCTGGCATGCAACACACACGCAAGATCAGAGACGGCAGCCCTTTTGTGATGAGAGGTCGATTGGCCTTGCCCATGGCCCGCCAACCCCACTCTGGCTGCCTTTTTGTCAGCTCTCTCTTTATACTCATTCTGTTTCCAAATTCTCTGCTTTTCAAGCCTGCAGTATTTTATCTTGTGCACAGAACGTGTATAAAACGTGAACTAATTAAATTAGAAATCATTAATGGGAAACTAACAGAGGAAACCACTGTAGTTTAGAGATGTTATAGCCACTGAATCAATAACACTCTTCTCCCACATGACCCACATTCACAGGATGCCTTCCATCCCACTATCCTTGTTCTCTATCCTGAAACTGCAGGTCTGAGTATCCTTCTCATTCTTCTCATGAGGGCTCCCTCCAGTTGTCTTCAGATCTGGAGGCACTGTTTTATAGGAAGGAGTGATCATGAAAAGAATTGGTTGTGTAACAAGAGGCAGTCATCAACAGACATTTCTTTTTTAGGGGTATGAAATTAAGTGGTGGGAAGTAGAATTTCCTTGAAAATCCCCAAAAGGTCATTTTGAGGGTTTTCTTCCAAACATTTCTTTTCCAAGTCTCTGTATCAATAGTATGAATGAACTAATGAAAGAAATATTAATTACAATAAGGGTAGCCCTGTGCCATCAAGAGACTGGCATTCCGGCAGCTCTGCAGGCAAGAACATAGACTCACAGCAAGTATACATGGAAAGACACTGACCAATAACGTGAGGAAGAGGGGCCCAGCCCAGCGAGCAGAGCGTGAAATCCAGAGCACATAAGAGTGTAGCTTCATCCTCGCTCTGTCACTCATGCACTAGATGCTCTGAGCTGCTTTACTGATCTGTGCATTAACAAATTCATCTGTAAGTCACAGACTTAGAGAAAGAACTTACGGCTAGCAGAGGGGGAAGGGAGGCGGGGAGAGATAGTTAGGGAGTTTGGGATTGAAGTGTACACACTCTTCTATATTTAAAATGGATAACCAACAAGGACCTACTGTATAGCACAGGGAACTCTGCTCAATATTATGTAACAACCCAAATGGGAAAATAATTTGAAGAAGAATAGGTACATGTATATGTATAACTGAATCACTTTGATGCGCAAGTGAAACTAACACAACATTGTTAACCACCTATAGTCCAATATAAAATAAAAAGTTGAAAAAAAAACACAAATTCATCTGTAAAAGGGCTGAGTGGTTGTTATGAGGCTTAAACAAATTGATATATGTAAGTGCGTACATGCCTGACATACATACATGCTAGATTATCCAGGGCAACTGTGGTTGAAGAAAGTCACACAACTGGCAGTAGGATGTGATGGTCTGTAATGGTGACCCAAAAAATAAAGGTGAAATGGTATTTTTGCTAGTTGTTAAATTGGTATGTTTTAGAGGCATTCACTTAAATAATCTCTTTGTCATGAACATTTTACTGACTTGCTTTCCCTTGCATGTATGAGCAGTGTTATTTCTTATGTGCTATACAAAAGTTGAAGGTTAATTAGCAGTATAACTAAATAGTAACACTGCTAGTCTCCTTCACACAAATTAAAAAAAAAATCTTCTCTTTGTAAGGCTATGGGGTTACCACAGAGAGTGAAGGTTGGGTCTTGCCCCCTAAATCACATCGGAGATGATTTGTGAGGAGTTTAAGGACTCTCCACAGACCTTACAAAGACCTATGACACAAGGACACTCAAATGTGAGACCAAGAGAGAGGCTGGAGTTGGAGGGTTCTGAAGGGTATGAAGGACAAGGATCTTGGGGAGCAAGAGAAGCTCAGAGACTGCACCCCAAACCCTGAACCTGGCCTGCTGCTCCAGAGACAAGGAGACCTGAGGACCAGGACTGCTTCATTCCTTGTTTTTTCTAAACATGAAGAACCCAGCTGGGACCAAGCAGTGTGATGATGGTCTAATCTGACTTGTATTGGTCTCTGTGGCTAAAGAATCGATATGGGCGTCAACCATGCATAAAGCAGCTTCTAACCCACACCATTTCCTCTGTGCTACAAGGGAGCCTTCAGAGGGAGGTTTCCAAGTGTGGATGTCAGTTACTGTCACTCATGTCATCAAGGAAATGGTCTTGAGCAGACTGAAATGACCTCCTGTTGACCTTGGATCCCACCTTTACTTGCTATGGTTTGATGCCAAACAGAGAACACAACCAGGCTTTATCTGTGCAGGCTTAACAAATATGGGTCTGTGGTTGTTAGCCTTTCACTTTAGGTGTTGAGCAAAAGCTATCATTCTTTTCCCTCCTGAGCATCTTCTCTATTGCAGGCACTCAGTTAGGTGTAGAGGTCACAGAGATGTACTCCGTCCCAGAATATGTGGCAGCTAACAGAGATGCACACAAAAAGTAGACCAGAGAAGGAAAATGACAATGCCAGCAGCTAGTCCCTGTTTCCACTAGAAAGCAAGCTCCACCTGCAGTGGCTCCCGACCCCTGCATGCTTCCATCACCGACACTGCCAGCCCCTCAGGCTCTGGTAGCAGCTCTTCCCCTTCCCCTCCCCCATTCCTCCCCTCCCTTCTTCTGCCCTCCCTACCATCTAATCTGCTCTCTTCCCTTACTTTTCCTTCCCTCCTGCCTTCTCTTACCCTTTTATATTGTTCTTCCTTTTCTGCCCTTCTTTTCTTTCTGCCTTTCACATTTTTGATAGACACAACTCACACTCAAATTTTCCACTGTCATGGAGCATTTTAAAAGAACTTCTATTAAAGAAATGTCTTCTTGAACTTAGAAAACAAATGGGGAGGTCAAGTCCTCTTTTCCCTATTCCTTCCTTTCTTCTCATTCTCTCTCTCTTCTCCCCCTTCCCCTCTGCCCCTCTCCCTCCCTCTTTTTTTCTGTCTCTCTCCTTGGAACAAGGCTGGCCATCTTGCCTTCAGTTCACTTCTCTCTGCGGCACTGTGGAACCATCGGTCATCTCTTTGGGATTAGGGTCCACTAAAGGGCAGGCTTGAGCAGTGAGAGCAAGAAACCTCATAAGAGTCTTAGGTCACGTGATCCAGCCAGTCCTGGATGAGACCCCACACAGGGCATTTGGAACCAGGTCGTGATTAGCTCACCACTGCTCTTCCTTGGGTCTTTGTGTTTTGAGGACACCTCTCTATTGAGAGTTTCAGGAAAAGTGTCAATAAAACCTGAATCCTGCTGGAACAACGTCCTATTGCTTAAAATATTCACCCCAATTCCCTAACAGAATTGAGGGTGACAAGGGGCATCACAGACACATAGGAAGGGAGAGCACATGGTACTCAAAGAGTTGCTTCTCTTCACATCTACCGAGAACAAAGCAAGTAAGAAGGGGTGTGGCTTACAGGGAGGCTTTGGACTTAGTCTCTAGTGCATCTAGTTTATGATGAGACATGGGTGCATGCTGCTGAGGAGTGGTAGTCAGAGGCAACTGACCCAGGAGAGAGAATATCTTAGTGATTGCAAGAGAGTGGGAGAAACTCATTGTTTCTCTGATTCTTGATTCCCTCATCTACAAAACTGGAGACAAGCAGACAGTGTATAACTTTTTTCCGTAGATTTTGTGTACTCAATATCAAAGTCTTCCTTCCATTGCAAAATAGATAGACTACAGTATGAGAACATTAGAAAGAATACTCAGAGAGCTGCAGGAGGTCAGTGAACAGAAAATGTGACATTTGGAATGACTTATTTAACAAGTTGCTGGCAGAATGAACTGGGATGGGAGCAACTGCCCTCAGGAAGTGAGACGTAAGAAAGGGGAAGAGTACATCCACATCCAAGTTGGGCTCACTGTCTGCAAGTCTGTAAAATCTATGGGTAAAGAAAATTTGGAGAAAATATTTTATAAACAGAAAACTCCCAAATATTGATTAATTATCTTTTATAAACGTAGGAAACATAGAGGCTTGGCCTGGTAAACTCCAAGAGTGGAGAAGACTGAGACAGTCTAGACATTGAAATAGGATCCCATCATAGAGTGGGGTTGGTGGTAGGGTCAGAGCCCGCTGCAGATGCCAAGAGGGTGTCTGACCCTCTACAGGGGACCTGTGAGGACACCAGAGCAGGGGCAGCACAGAGGGGTCCGTAGCAGGGCCACTGAGATCTTCCTCACCCTCTCCTTCAACAGAACCCACATCAATGTCCTCATAATTCTCCTCAAGGGCAGTCGTGTCCTCACGGGGCTCAGAAAACTCTCCTTCCTCATATTCTCACTCATGGACCAGTGAATAGAGGCACTTATGGGAGCAGTGGAAAGACTCAGAGTTCCAAGAAAGCAGCTCCCCAGGAAGGTTTCCATCAACCCTGGTGGATGCTCTGACCTGTGGGGAGCACTGTACCCCAAATCAGGACATTGGTGAGAGGGGGAGGTCTTCAAACACAGTCAGTGAAGCCAGGTTAGGGCGTCGGGATGGGGACCCAAGGCCAGTCCAGATACAGAGGAAAGCGGAAGGAACCAGCATGTGTTCGTGGGCATTACATAGTGCACTCCAAATAGCACACGGGCTGCCCCGCCAACCTTTGCTTATGAAATCCTCACACAAACCAAAGAGTACTGATGTACAACTTAGTTTTCACTTGAAGTAACTGGGCTCAGAGTTAACAAGCACCTGAGATCACCATGAGGACTTGAAGTCAGGTGCAAACTCTGTTTGGGCTCCCAAGTGTGTGCCCCTGATCCAGCACTCCTGTAGTCCCCTGTGCCTACTGACCAGGTTGCTTCTGGAGCCTGATGAGGGAAGAGACTTCGAGGAAGGCTTGAACAGTGGGAGCCAGGAGGCTTGTTACCTGCCGTCATGGGAGAGAGAATACCAACACACCTGAAAACAGCTGCAGACAACAGAGGCCCGTCTAGAATTAAACCTCCAAACCACACTCTGTGTTGCAGCTCCAGCATGCTGTTGCAGGTCTGCTGGCTCACCCGTTGGCATGGGGATGCAGCCAGCTCCCCAGCCCCTGCAAGCTCTCCTCCTGGGGCTGCTCCCATTCCTGTGGCCACAAGTGGGCCGGCAGCAACACTAGCTCCTGTGAAGTCTCCTCACTCAGCTTCTTGGACACCTGGGCCAGATCCACATGTAGCTCCATAAATAAGGGCACCAGCTATTCTGTAGGACACCCCCATCATTGCAGGTGGCTTCCAGGTCATCCTCATCGGTTCCAGCTGCTCCTTGCAGGTTTCTGTTCATCCTTGCTCTCTTCCACCAAGAGAGTCATGCATAGTTACTATAAAGATTTTAAAATATATCATGCAAATGAAGACTTAACCTAATGTCTAGCACGTAGTAGGTCCTCAATAATGGTAGCTATCACCGTGTCATTAGGAAACTGGATTAGTTTTAGGAGCGGTTTCCACATGGATGGAAATACTTCATAGATTTTAGAATCTGAATGTAAGATCAAAGACTCTGCACTGCAATTCCCATGATGAGGGGTTTAATTATGAACAATGGGAAGGACAATGCATCTGGATTGTTTACAGACAGCTAGTGACCTGACATGCTAAATATAGCTACAGCTTCCTAACTGAAAGTCAATCTGCTCTGTGGAAACAGACCGAAAGCACCACTGCTGGGCAACGTTGGTAAGAACAGTTGGAGCAAACGTTTTCCTCCTAGCCACTGAGTGACAAATCACAGCTGTCAATGAATAAAACATTCAGGCTCAGCAATCAAGCAATAGGTTTTTAAGGAGCCTTCCCATTTATCAGGTTAGCTATTGATTACCTGTGAAAAGTCATTGCATCAGAGGACTAATGAATGGGAGACCTGAGCTCCAACACGCAAGGTGAACAGGTTTGTAAGTTTGCCTCCAAGAACTTGATAATATTTAGAGCTGCCCCCAAGTATTAAGGAACTTATCACAAATATAAGCACATGCCATTGGATTTCTGATTACCAATAACAGGTGTATAAAGCAAGGAACAGACAAATACTGACTAAAGGAACCTAAGCCAGTCGCTCACAAAGCATTTCCCAGAGCCCTAGGACACTGATGGAAACACGATATTGCTTTTGTGTTAATAATAGGGGGTGAGTCTGAGTCCGCAGTTATGAATGCACATCTGAGGTGTTCCCCAAATCCTAGACAAGCTAGATATTGTTTTGTTCAATTTCCCTTCCTCTTCTTTGTGGTTTTTTTTTTTTCTTTTTTGGAAACAAGATTTTACTTATTTGAGGTGCTCAGTGAGTGGTCAATGTTTAACGACTGGCTCTCAGAGGAAAAACGGCCTTTGTTTTGTAGTGTTTGCAATGTGTGTGAAATAAGTACTTACCCTATACATGATTTCAAGCTGTCAGTGAGACATCACTGACCACAGAATTGGGAAGAAATGCTAGTGGAGGGCTCTGGTGAGTCAGCCTGAGCTGACCCTAGCACACCACAGTGCACCCAGGATCAGCACCCTTCCAACACCGTCTTGGCTGTATTGTCTCTGCTTTTGTGCTGGGAGTCACTCTTATCTCCAAATTAGAAGGTGGGTGACTAGGACTCCTACCTTTCATGAATTTCACATTCATACCACACCTTCTGCCAAGAAACCTTATTCTGTGTCATTTGTAACAGAGATTCAGAAAATATCAAAATGAAATAAATTGTCTCAGCCAGGAAGTTTTGAACTATAAAAATGGGGATGTACAAAACTTAACTTGGCATTCTGAGATCAAAACATAGTTATAGTCTTTCTTAGGTCAAAATAACGTAGATTATTGGATGACTGTTCTTCTGTATTAAGCATGGAGGATACAACGTGTGTGTGTGCTTAATGGAGGTCATCATCCTCTTTGTACTCACATCGTGAGGACTTCTCCTATATAAACCTAAATCCAGCTTTCTCACAGCTAGTCTTCTCCGGAAAAACATATCAACCCAAGGTTTAGATGTTTTTATTGTTAATGATGAATGCTCTAAAGTAGTGCTCTAAATTATCCCTATCCTGGAGTTATCATTTTTTGAGATAGAAATGAGGCACTGAGATGCAGTACCTAAAGAAATAATATAGCACAGTAGTCAAAAGTGCAGGCTATGCAGTCAGAATTGAATGTGAATACTGGACCCACTGCTTACCAGTCCTTGGGCAATTACTTCATTGCATCAGTTCTCTCATCTGTGAAATGGAGATGAATTTAGTACTTGCAAGCAGCAGATAATGTCTGTGGGCTGACCTGACAGACATTCCAAATTCCTGTTCTCTCTTATTGCAGTTCACCCCACTGTGATGAGAAAGCCTCAGAGAAAACAAAATGCATAGTTTGCCAACCTTCCTTGTTGAAAAGGATAACCTTATTACACAGTTTTGGCCATAAAATGGAAGTAGAAGTTTCCTGGCACCTTCTTTTTTTTCTTTAATTAATTAATTTTTGGCTGCTTTAGGTGTTCATTGCTGTGTGTGGGCTTCCTCTAGTTGTAGCAAGCAGGGGCTACCCGTTGTTGTGGTGCGTGGGCTTCTCATTGCACTGGTTTCTCATTTCAGACTAAGGGCTCTAGGCGCATGGGCTTCAATAGTTGTGGCTCATGGGCTTTGTTGCTCTGCGACATGTGGGATCTTCCTGGACCAGGGCTCAAACCCGTGTCCCCTGCATTGGCAGGCGGATTTTTTTTTTTTTTTTTTTTGCGGTACGCGGGCCTCTCACCGTTGTGGCCTCTCCCGTTGCGGAGCATAGGCTCCGGACATGCAGGCTCAGCAGCCATGGCTCATGGGCCTAGCCGCTCTGCAGCACGTGGGATCTTCCCAGACCGGGGCACAAACCCGTGTCCCCTGCATCGGCAGGCGGACTCTCAACCACTGCGCCACCAGGGAAGCCCAGCAGGCGGATTCTTAACCACTACCGCCAGGATAGTCCTCCTGGCATCTTTAGAAAACAATTTTACTTTGTCTGATAAAAGACAGATGCAGTGAGCAACAGCTTTTCCTTCCTGTCTTGAATTAAATGGGATGCCTGGGGGAGGAGCATCAGCCACTGTGTGGCCATAGGCTAACAGGCAGATGGAAAAGTCCAAGAGAGTCACAGAGAGCCATGAAGCCAAGGCCAGGAATACTATATCTCTAGATTTCCCAGATACAGGATGAAGACATCCCTAATTTGTTTAAGCCACTCTGTATCCGGGTTTTCTCTTATCTTAGCATTCCTAATAATAGACTCCTGGACAAAAATTTGTGGAGATTATATGAAACGATACTTGTTGAGTGCTTAACACATTGCCTGACAAATAGAAAGCACTACAAAATGTACACTATTATTATTTATTACTGTACAATCTATCATTAGTCATTACTATGCAGGGTCAATGCCTTCTATTACATACTTGACAACATCTAGCATGGCCAAGTGCCTCAAGATAAAGATTGCCGGGCTTCCCTGGTGGCGCAGTGGTTGAGAGTCCGCCTGCTGATGTAGGGGACACGGGTTCGTGCCCCGGTCCGGGAAGATCCCACATACCGTGGAGGGGCTGGGCCCGTGAGCCATGGCCGCTGAGCCTGCGCGTCCGGAGCCTGTGCTCCGCAACGGGAGAGGCCACAGCGGTGAGAGGCCCGCGTACCGCAAAAAAAAAAAAAAAAAAAGATAAAGATTGCCATTTGATGCCACAATCCATGCCTTGGAGGAATTTTGAGGTTTAATAAGGACATAATTATATGCATGTATAACAATCTAAAGGCATTTAAAGGCAATGATTAACTATATAAACATTTTGCTCAGGGAAGCACTGTAGGATTTCTGAAAAGGAAAGATCCGTGGGTGAAGTGGTCCAGGGAGACTCCTTGAGGGAGGTTGGTCTTAGGATGGGCCTTGAATGGCAATGATAGAGTGGTGTGCAGGCATTGAAAATGCACGCCAATGGGGATTGCCTGGGGAAATGTCCATAGGATTTTAATAATGTCTGCCCGAAAATATGCTGTTGGCCCCTGCTGATCCCCATAACATCACTCACTCACCCATCCCCAACTCCTGGTGCCCTTTCCTCCAGAGAATCACCCTTGGCTGATAGAAGCTGCCTGGTTGGGCAGTTAAGGCCCCTTCCCTATGGGCAGCTCACGGCTAATGACTGACTGATAAAAGTCTGCTTCTTGCCTAATTGCACTCTGTGGTACAGTCTCCGCTCCAGAGCTCCCTGTGGGATCAGGCTGAAGTCACCTCCAGCTGAGACCACATCTTTGTTGAGCTCCTTGTCCTATTCTATCCTTCTTCCTTCATCCTCTTTCTCCTGAGATGACTCTCGCAATAAATCAAAGGCATGTGATTCTCTGTCTCAGGAGCCTACTTCCAGAGACACTGGCCTTGTTCATGGTAGATATTCATTTGAGAAATGTTGAGTAAGTGATTGAAGCAATGGTAGCTTCATATACTCATTTGCTTATTCCTTTGTTTATTCTTTCAATAAAGCCATGTTGAGCAGCTGCTGCAGGTTCGCTGCCCAGGCATTTATGAAGCAGAGCAAAGACGTAATCTTTGCCTTTTACAGACTCCAGTGGATACAGGTAACCAAGCTAGGGTGAAACAGAATGGGGGTAAAGGCACAGGCCCAGAAGCACACAGACTTGAGATGAAAGCTGGTTTATTGCTAGCAGTGCTTAACTGTGCTTAGTCACTTAACTTCTCTGAGCCTCTTTATTTCCTCTGAAATATAGGACTAAACCTATTTACTCGATGATTGATGGAATTAAACGAGATAATGGGTGTAATTTCTCTAACTCATAGCAGAATTCAATGTATGTTAGATGTCAGTGTTATGTTATAAGTGCTACGGCTATAAGTCTTTACCTTGGGGCACAAGAGGAAGAATGCTGTACACATGGGAATGGGACAATAGTTGGAAAAGGGATGCTTCTGTCTATTTCTGGTTCTTCTTTCTAAAATTATTTTGAAGCTCACCCTCTAACAATGCCCTGGGTGTTATGGAAATTCAACTTGAATGTCTCTCTTCCTATTCAGTTGTTACCTAACTGGTAATTTACCAACACGTGATAGCTTTATATTAAGAAGAAGGAAAGGAGGTAAGGAGGAAGAGGAGGCTGAGTAGGAGAAGAAAAGAAAAAGAAAGAGGAGGAAAAGAAAAAAAAATGTTGCAATCTAATCCAGGGTTTATGTTAGCTAATTTGTCAAAAATTTCCTGGCAGAAATGACCTTTCTGAACAGCCCCTGGAATTATTCCTCTCCTGTGGGAGATGGGGGTTAAGTGAGCCCAGTAGCAGCTGCCATACATAATAAGATGAGAAATTATCCTAACCTGCTTCTTTTCTGGAAAAGTACCGATTTGGAGTCACCCCACATTATGTGAAATATTTTCCATCTGCGTCTTGGGTTCCAAATATCCTGGAAGGATCCTACGAAGCAGACAACATGGCTTGTATACCTAGCACAGACACTGGTGTCTAATAATTCTTGAACCTGAAATTTATCGAAAGAAGAGTTGGTAATTTAGCCTTACAAAATGCTATTCGTCTTTTTCTCATAACTGCCAAAAACAATAGTTCATAATGCAAATGAAAAGGCCAGTTTCCTGGAATCATCTGAGAGTGTGATTTATTTTTTGCAAGGTATTGTATCAACTGGAAGTAATTACCAAGCACGTCTGTGATCATCAGAGAATCTGACAAAACATGGACATTCAGCATGAGAGTCCCGGAATGCTAATTTGTAAATCTGTCAGATTCCTCACCGTGGTGAGAAACGGTGTTAAAATTGTTTTCAACATCTTAATTAGCGGTAGCCTTCCAGAGAAATGCAATATCTCCAGCTCCTTTTTTTTTCATTTCTTGATTTGTTTTTCAACAAGAAGATTATTAAAATTGGAATCACGATGACCATGAGAAAACAGCAGGCAATTTAGGAATGCTGATGCAAAGGTGATTGGGTGGAGGGGAGTATTGATTGCTCCAGGATGCTAAACAAGGAGATCAGATTCTGTGTCCTGTGTCCTTTTCTTACACTGACCTTCGGGCTTTAAACTGAGAGTCCCCCTTGGAGGAACCATGGGGTCTCTGGTGTGGAAGAGCAGCGAGCTCCTTCCATCCAGTGTGAAAAACTTCATTCTGTGATGTCCATGGGTAGTAATGCTATCATGGTTCCTCTTTACCGGGTAACACACCAGGCTCTCTGCTGTAAGAGACTGACTCTCTTCTTGTCTAACTTCCCCACAACCCCAGAGCATAGGTACCATCAGCATCCAGATGTTCCAGATCGGGGAAGAGGGGCTAAGAGAGGTGATGGGGCTCACCATACTCACACAGCCAGCAAGTCATTCCATTGCTGGAATCTGTACTTGTACCTGCTGCTTTATCTTGCTCTTGGAGGAAAGGTTCTGCACATCTGCACCAGGAAAGTAGATGCTGACAGCAGGGTTCCCCATCTCCCACAGACCTTGCTTTTTCGCATGGCCTCTGAGCCACAGATGGCTGGCACCCACTCATCTCTGCTGCTAGACCTTTTGCCAGATCTGATTTATAGCTACACTTTTACGACCTCCATAATTCACCTCCAAGTTCTATCCTGAGCATATAAATATATATTTTACATGCTGCTTTGCTTGTCTCTCTAATCCCACCGAACTTTCTGCAGAGTTTATTGATAAATAAGTTTAATTCCAGTATTCTTTGCAGGCCTTCTCCCTGAGTTTGGAACACTGCACTGTACTTACTGTGTGTTTGATGAAGGAGGGGAGCCTGATACTCAACTTCTTCTAAGTGTCTGTCTAGCAGCTACTTTTTCCCTGCAGAGTGTTCTCCCTCTATGGGAGGAAAACACTCACGGAAAGCAAAACATTAAAAGTCACTGGAAAGAAGTTTCCTGTAGCACCTCTGTGGGACCACAATTAGTTCTGTCCTATGTTGAAATATTTCACTCCAAGAAATGATACCAGATCAGGGATATCAGCTCGGTGCTTTGTGACCCCCTGGAGGGGTGGGATAGGGAGGAAGATGCAAGAGGGAAGAGATATGGGAACATATGTATATGTATGGCTGATTCACTTTGTTATAAAGCAGAAACTAACACACTATTGTAAAGCAATTATACCCCAATAAAGATGTTAAAAAAAAAAAAGAAATGAAACCAGAGGCACCCCCCCACCCCCCGCCCCCAGTGGTTCCCACCCCTGTTTGCACAATGGATATAAGCAGCTTTTTACATGAAAGAGCTCTCTGCAGGAGGCCCCTTTTGTCTTATCACTTTAGCAGAGCTATATTGTAACCAACCTTAAATCAGGCATCCCCATGCTCTACTCATCTCCTGCTCTAGCACAATTTTCAAAACTTTTGATCACACAAGACCTTGCCTAAACTGTTGGTTCTTTCCTTGATCAAAGAAGTAGACATGAAGAATAAGTCATTAACAGATGATCAGATCTCTTCCCTAGCTTCTTCTTCAGTAATCCCCTAAACAAACTGTGTGAACAGCATAGCATCTAGAGCAAGATCACAAGGATTAGAGAAGCCTGCACTTGTAGTGGGGGATGGCTACGAGTTTGATCCCTATCTCAGTGATTAACTTAGATTACTTCCCCTTTAAAAACTTTCATGGCTGAGCAGAGTCTTCGGATTTGGTTTTTAGGGGACATGAGTCTACCTTCTCCCCAGATTACTGGCTTTCTGATTAAAAGCAATGTTTCTTTCTACCAACACTTGCCCCTTAGGGATTGATTTTCAAGCAGCCAGCAGCCGGACCTGAGTTCAGTAACACGGACACCTCCGATCCTGCACCCAGAGAGCCCATCTAAGTGGTATGAGGCAGGTTCCACCTAGGGGTTTTTGTAAAGCCCCGCCCCCCGCCTCTAATATGCAGCATTACCTGTACACGTGCACATTTGTTGGGTTTTTTTCTTTTTACTAATTAATTCTATAAGAGATGGTCAGTTCGTTGTATGTTATCTGAGTTTGGAAAAGGTGTCATGTAAATCCAGGAATTAAAAATTTTGAACACATGATGCCAAACAGTTGGCTGCTGTGGTGTATTGAGCAACAAAAAGGAACCAATGCAGGGAGAAAAAATTAATTCACCACAATCAGCTAGGTTTTCTGTCAGAATAAATAAATTTATATATATATAAAAACAAAAGAAATGATAGACACAGCCATGGCCTAAATAGAGGCAGGGTGGATAGAACAGGGTGTGTGCTTGAGTCCCAGACTAGAGTACATATTTTAGCTCTGCCACGTCCTGCTAAGACATCCCAGGCAAGTAATTGAGCCTCTCTGTTCACCGCTCCCCTCATCCATGACCAGTATCATCAACATAGTAAGAGTTGGTATAAGGGTTATTTTTTAAATCAAGTATAGTGTCAGGTGTCCATTAAGCACTAAATAGAACTATTATTTTTGATATTGTGATTATGTTGTTGAAACGGGTTTATCTCAAATCACAGCTATAATCTGGAACTTGGTAAGACAGGAAACCCACAGATAAAAATAAGTAGAAACCAAAGAGGTAAATGCTTTAAGGTTCAAATGGCAAAGACAGTCAGAGGAGGGAGAGGGCATTCCACATTGGCCAAGGCAGAGTTCAAGGAGTTGGTGGGGCTTCTCCAGAGCCTTCAGGGTCAGGGGGGAACAGGTAGAGGGGACCAGAGGCAGAGCCAGCCCTACACATGGAAATGGTGAGGAGACCACTGGGTGTGGGTGGGAGGAGGCCACCCAGGAGGTTACCAGGCCACACGTAGAGCCCTACACCATCCTACAACTGTCCAGGCTCTGTTGGGAAGTGGGTCTTCCCAGCCCAGGGAATGGGCTGCACCAACAGCACCTGGTCTACAGACCACCATAGGATTCCTTCAGGCCAAGGCTCCTAATGGCCCTGAACCCCGAAAGAAGGTGTTGTGTGTGAGTGGAAGAGGGAGAACCCAGTCTTCTCTGGGAAGATGCAACTTCCTCAAGAGATTTGTAGGGAAACTTGAATTCTGAGAAGTTAAGAACCAGAGGGAGAGCTGAAAGATGAGGCACACCCCAAAACATCTGGGTTTAGAAAGTGGAGCAACTAGCCAGGACATTTATTAGACAGAGAAAACTTTTATAGAAAAACTATTTAGAAATCAACTAAGACTGGGCGGGGCGCCAAGGGAAGTGACGTGAAGCGGTGGTGCAGCCTGGAGATTGCTGTCCAGTTGCGGGTTGGCATGTCGGCTCGGACGCGGCAAACGCCTTTCCCGGGCGTTGGAGGCCACTTCTTTAGGGGCTGCTGCGCGCGGGTAGCAGAAGGCGCTGGAGTCCGTCATGCTGGTGGAGGTGTGCATATCGAGCCCCGGTACAGACGGTTTCCCCAGCTGACCAGATCCCAGGTGACCAAGGTGGAGTTCTTCAGTGCAATCATGTGGTTCTGGATTCTCTGCCGATTTTGGCATGACTCAGATGCCGTGCTAGGTCACTTTCCATATCCAGATCCTTCCCAATGGACGGATGAAGAATTAGGTATCCTTCCTGATGATGAGACTGAAAATGTAGACTCAACTCTTTCCAAGAGCCAGGTGAGAATTTCAAGAAATTCCAGACATCATATTGTATATTAAAATTGTAAATTAAAGTGTTTTGGTCAAGAAAAAAAAAAAAAACAAAACTAAGAGCAAACTTTGAGCAACCATCAGCAAATAGAAATAAATAAAACCCCAGATGTTAGTATATGAAAAAACAGGTGGAGCATGATAGGTGTGTGACCATGTAATTTTTGGTTCAAAATAGGAAAACTTTGAGAGTGAGAGAAAACATTAAAAAGAAGTAAAGTTTGATAGCTGTTTATTGAGTACAAATTAGTTGTATTATATTGTTGGAGCCACCATACTGTCCTATTCAAAAACTATTTTAAAAATAACTTTAAAAAAAATGTATAATCTATATAAATTAACATGGAAGCAAAAATTACCCCCCCAAATTTATATTGATTATGTGGACATCGTAAAATAGTATCTTAAATTCTTATCCTTCGTTTCTATTCATGTTTTTTAACCAATTTTTTAGTCATATCTGTCTCTAATACCAAGACGCTAGTATTTTTCTGAAGAATGTATTCTCTTTCATTATGCTTTTTTTGTTTTTGTAAATTTATTGAAGTATAGGTATACACAAAAGTGCACAGATCATAAGTGTACAGTTTGATGAATTCTCACAAAGTAAATAGGTCCATGTAACCAGCATTCACATCAAGAAATAGAGTGTTACCAACACCCCGAAAGCCTCCTTGTGTTGCTTCCCCTCACTCCTCCATCAAATTTAACTACTGTCCTCACTACCAACACCATGGACTACTTTTGCTCACTTTTGAACTTTATATAAATGCAATTATGCATCTTTCTCTTAGAATTATGTTTGTGATGCTTATGCATATAGTTGTGTGTAGTTGTGGTTTTTTTTGTTCTTGTGGCTGTACAATGTAAGAATATATCACAATTTACTTTTTTATCCATTCTACTTTAGAAGAATATTTGGGTAATCCCAAATATTCTTTTATGAATAGTGCTGTAATAAACATTTTTACACGTGTTTTGGATACATTTATCTTGAGCCTGTGACTAAGGAGTGGAATTGCTTAGGGTATGGTATATGTTTAGAGTTAGTATGTGTATACTGCCAAGTGGTGTTCCAAAATGACTGTACCAGTTTGCATTTCCACCACTAGGGTGTAAGGGTTACAGATGCGCTGCTTTGGGGCTAGCATTTGGTATTGTCTCTGATTTACATTTTAGCAACTCTGGTGGGTGTGTAGTGCTGTATCATTGTTTTGGTTAGTGATTGCTGTGTAACAAAATACACCAAAGTTTACAGGCTTAAAATAACCACTATTTTACTACATGGGCCAATTACATGGGTCAGAAGTTTTGGCCTGTTGTCATCTGGGCAGTATTTTTGCTAGTCTTTCCAGGGGACACTTATGTTGCTGTAGTCATCCAGAGGCTAAACTGGTACTAGACAGTCCACCACGGCCACACTCACATGTCTGACATTTGGTAGTTGTTGTCGCCTCTGCCTCCCTCTCCAGATATTCTGTCATCTTCAAGGGGGCTGGCCTGGGCTTCTTTGCATGGTGGCAGCAGCATTCCTAGGAGGTCCACAGCATCATTTTTTCCACATTCTCCTGGCCAAAGCAAGTTACAAGGCCATCTCAGATTCAAGGTGTTCTGGAGTCTTGTATGAAAACATGTTGTACTTGTGGAAAGTAACATTATCTTTTCATGGGAGGAAAAGCAAATTCTCATTTCAAAAAAGCCATGCCTGCAGAGACTAAGAAATTAATGAGGCTGTGTTTGCAAACAATCTAACTACAATTATTGTGTGTTAATTTACATTCCCCAGATGATTAATGGGTTTTTCACTTTTTCACAAGTTTATGGCCCTTTCAAGGCTTGCTCATGTCTTTTGCCCTGTGAAGCTGTGTATTATATATTTTGGACAAATGACCATTGTTAGATGTATATATTATATATAATCTTTTTTCTATGCACTGGCCTTTTAACACTTAACAGTATCCTCTGATAAACACAAGTTCTCAATTTTAATGTAGTCAGCCCTTTTTCTTTTTTTTTTTTTTGCAGTATGCGGGCCTCTCACTGCTGTGGCCTCTCCCGTTGCACAGGCTCCGGATGCGCAGGCTCAGCGGCCATGGCTCACGGGCTAACGCGTGTGCTCCGTGGCACATGGGATCTTCCCAGACCAGGGCACGAACCTGTGTCCCCTGCATCGGCAGGCAGACTCTCAACCACTGCGCCACCAGGGAAGCCCTCAGCCCTTTTTAAAATAACACTTTTGTTCCTAATTTAAGAATACTTGCTTACCAGCAAATCATGAAGATACATCGGGTTGACCAAAAAGTGCCTTTGATTTTTCAGTATAAATAAAGGGCACATTTTTCATTTTCACCAAGAACTTTATTGAACAACGTATTCACCCTTTTGTTCCACTACCTTCTGTAATTTTGCAGGTGACTTCATAATTCCATCTGCCCAAAATTTCTTTCTGAGCAAAGAACTGTTCCAGGTGCCTTTTACAGTCTTCCAGGGAATTGAAATTTTTTCCATTAAGAGAACTTTGTAAAGACTGAAATAAATGGAAATCCGAAGGTGCTATGTCTGGTGAATACAGTGGATAAATCAGAACTTCCCAGCCAAGCTGTAACAGTTTTTTTGCCTGGTCGTCAAAGAAACATTTGGTCTTGCATTATCCTGATAGAAGAATATGCATTTTCTGTTGACTACTTCTGCACACTTTTTATCGAGTGTTGCTTTCAGTTGGCTAATTGGGAGCAGTACTTGTTGGAATTAATTGTTTGGTTTTCCGAAAGGAGTTCATAACAGAGGACTCCCTTCCAATCCCACCATATACACAACATCACCTTCTTTGGTTGAAGCCTGGCCTTTGGTGTAGTTGGTGGTAGTTCACTTCACTTGCCCCATGATCTCTTCCATTCCACATTATTTTTTGTACAGTATCCACTTTTCATCCCCTGTCACAACTTGTTTTAAAAATAGAATGTTTTCTTTATGTTTAAGTAGAGAATCGCATGGAGAAATATGGTCAAGAAGGTGCTTTTTGCTTAGCTTATGTGGAACCCAAACATCAAAGTTATGACCATAACCAAGCTGGTGCAAATGATTTTCAGTGCTTGATTTGGATATTTTGAGTATGTTGGCTCTCTCCTGTGTGGTATAACATTGATTGTTCTCAATTAATGTCCCGATTTGCTTGCTGTCAACTTCAATTGGTCTACCCAACTCTGGAGCATCCTCCAGCGAGAAATCTGCAGCACAGAACTTTGCAAACCATTATTGACACCTTTGCTCAGTCACGGCACTTTCTCCATACACTGCACAAATCTTTTTTTGCATTTCAGTTGTGCTTTTACCCTTCTTGAAATAATAAAGCATAATATAATGAAAATGTTGTGTTTTTCTTCCATCTTCAATATTAAAAGGGCTCTACAAAAATTCACCAATTTTGATGTCTTTTTTAATGCACGCTGATATGACAGCTGTCACATACAGTCTAACAAAATTGTGTCCCATGACGTTAAAGACAACTAAGTGCTATTAGAGCCCTCTTATGGAAAAAACAGAACAAGCATTTTGGCCATCCCAATATTTATGTTATATTCTTAAAGTTTTATAGTTTTACTTTTTATATTTACATGAACAATCCAACTGAAATTGATTTTTGTGTAAGCTGGGAAGTAGGGGGTCAAGATACACTATTTCTTCCACATGGTAGCCAATTAATACAATATGTTAAAAATAACTTTTATACACTACACTGGAGTGTCACTTTTGTCATAAAGTACATGATGGTATATGTGTGTATCCATTTCTGGACCTTATGTTTTTTCCAATATATCTGTCTGTTCTTTCACCACTAGGACAAAGTCTTAATTATTGCAATTTTAAAATGCCTTAATAGCTGATGTTCCAAGTCCTCCAGAATATTCCTTCTGCTCTTCAAGATTGCCTAAGTTGTTCTTGGCATTTTGCATTTTCCTGGACATTTTAGAATTAGTGTGTCAATTTTCTGAAAACAAGTTGGGATTTTGATTAAGATTGCTTTGGATAGAATAACGGGGGGAAATGACATCTTTGCAATATCAAGTCCTCCCTTCCATAAACATGATATGCCCCCTCCATTTATATTGTTCTTCTTTCATTTATAGTAATAGTATTATATAGCCCCTAGTGTAGAGAAGTAGAACATCTTTCATGACATTTACTACTATTTCCTCTTTTTAACTGAAAAATTTTATTGCGATCGTTGAAGATTCCTATGCAGTTACAAGAAATAATACAGAGAGAGCCTGTGTACAATTTACAAAGTTCCCCTCAAAGGTAACATTTTGCAAAATTATAGTATACTATCACAGACAAGATGCAATCTACCAAACTTATTAACATTTCCCAGTTTTACTTGTACTCTTTTGTGTGGTGTGTGTATTGAGGTCTATATAATTTTGTCACATGATAAGTTTGGGTATTCACCACCACAGCTGTTTATTTGTTGTTTTGCTAAGAAATAAACAGCTCCATCACCAGAAGGATCCCTGGTGTTGCCTGTTTATAACCAAACTCACATTCTTCACACCCACCCTCCTCCTGTCCCTAAACCCTGTCAAGAGCAAATCTGTTCTTCATTTCTAAAATGATGTCTTTTTTTAAAGTTACATAAATAGAATCTTATAATATATAACATTTTTGAATTAGCTTTTTTATTCACCCAGCAAAATTTCATGACGATTCACCCAGCGTTGCACCTATCACAAGTCCATTCCTTTTAATCGCTGAACAGTATTTAATGGTAAGCCTTTAACATAGTTTAACCATTCACTTGTTTAAGGAAAGCTTGGCTGTTTGCAGCTCTTGGCTATTATGAATAAAGCTGCCATGAACATTCATGCATGATTTTTTTGTGAGAACCTAAGTTTTCATTTTATTTTATTTCATTCCCAAGATGGCAGCTGCTGGTCATATGGTAATTGTATGTTTAATTTCACAAGAAACTGAATGACTGTTTTCTAGAATGATGGATCATATTATATTTCCAACAGTAATATAGGAGTCCCCAGTCTCACCAGTATTTGGTGTTGCCACAATTGTTTAAATTTTATTTTAGCCATATGATATATCTATACTGATATCTCATTGTGGTTTTAATTTGCATTTCCTTGGTGGCTAATTATGCTGAACATCATATTATGGGCTTATTTGCCATTTGTATACTTCTTTGGTGAAATTTCTGTTCATGTATTTGTCATTTTCTAATTGATTTTTTAACCTGTTAAATGTTTAGAGTTCTTTATATATTATATGTATTAGTACTCTGCTGGATATGTGGTTTTCAAATATTTTCACCCAGTTTGTATTTTGTCTTTCATCCTCTCTACATGGGTTTATGCAGAACAAAAAAAATTTTTAATATTAATAATCTCCAAGTTATCAAATTTCCCTTCTTTAGTCATTTCTGAAAAGCATGCTATTTTATATAGACTCTTTAAACAATTTTATATAAATATTGACACATTTGGTCTATTATCTATCATCTTACTATTTGTTTTCTATATACCTCTTTAATGTTCCCTTTTGTCTGTTTACCTTCTAAATAAATTAGATATTTTTATTTTTTTTTCTATTAACTTATGACTTATACATGCTTTCATTTTTCATTCAGAATTTATCCTAGATATTCTAATAAGCATTCTTGACTTATTTTAACAAAAATTAGTAATTTTACCATTTTTCCAACAGTTCTAAAACCTCAAAACATGTTTCTTTTTTATATACTTTTTCTATTGTTCTTTATCTTCTCCTGCAGTTCTGTGTTTCCCTGTGGGGTCATTATCCTTGTGCTTAAAATTTTTTTCACTTAGATTTCTCCTTTTGGTATAGGCTTATTTGTTAGAAATTCTCTCTGTTTTTTATATTATTCAATCGATAGAAAAGTTTTTCTCATAACAGAGCCAACTCATTTTCATCAATCACTTTTCCTTTAGCATGTATGCAAGAAATATTAGAATTAAAAATATATTATTTTGGAAAATGAGTCAACTGATCTAAATGAAAAGTTGTGCTTTATTGAGTAATAAGTGTTCCTTCTGAAGATACATTTGTTAAAACATCATCTTTCAATGCAGTCTTCTTAAAATAAGAACTTACTTTTGAAATAGATATTGATGCATCTTCTGCTGATTTCTGTCCCCTAGTTTTTATGTGGTTGTTAATATAGCCCTCATAATTGTTATGTCTGCATTTTGTGCATGTTTGTTAACATTCTTGAGAAACTAATTTTAGTACTTAATTTGTCATCAAACATTTATTTTAATATTTGAGCTCATTGCTGCTGAAAGGATTCATTAAACTCTTTTAACAGTATTACCAAATGATGTAATTAACAACTAAATTTACAAGGTGCAAAACTTAGTAAGAGCATTCAGACTACTGTCTACATTCTCAATGACAAGGTTCTTCAGTGTCTATTTTTTTAAATTGTATTTCAGAAGCCTTCAACCTATTGTTACATTTGTTTCCCACAGATCCTACTGACTAGTAACCTGGAGGTTTGCATACCTCCCGGGAGGCACACAGTGAGAAAACTACCTCAGACGTCTAGAGATTGGCTGGAGCAGCAGCTTTGAAAACTTCTCCAACCACCCAACTCTTACCAAAAGCAAGTTCATGTGCTCCATGCAAAGTGAGGCCAAACAAACAGAAACATCAGAGTTTGGAGCAGAGAAAGGTTTATTGCAGGACCATGCAAGGAGATCAGTGGCTTAAGCCCCAAACGCCTCGAAGCGTTTTGGCAAAGCAAAGTGAGGGAAGGGTGTGGTTAGTTGTTATGAACTTCTTGGTGTAGGAATCTTTTGTTCTTCCAGCTGTCCACATAGGTCAGGTCAAGATGTTCCTGTAAACTTTGAACAAGACAAATGTTATTCTCTATTCTGAAACTTTTTATCTGTTTAAGGTCGGAGCCTTGAGAATAGGCTATCCTGTATACTTCAGGCTATAGGCAACATTCTTTTATGAAAGGTGCAGAGCCAGCATGACAGCACAGACAACAGAGCATAGAGGTTAAAGTAAAAGGAACAGATCTAATACGGAGTCAGATTTGTTCTTCCCTATTACACAGCCACCACAGAGACTGCAAGAAATTAACTGTCCCTAGCCATTAGGTCCAAGCACAACTCATTTTTTAAGCAAGCTTTCTGCATGCTGTCCCCCAAAATGGAGTTGTTAATTATAACCTGGAAAAGATGAGCAAAAAGGGTACATAAGTTGTTCCTGGTGGTTTTAGTTTTAATCATGGGTTAAATTGGAAAACTCTGTTTACTATGTACGTGCTTCATATACATATACTACTTGATGAAACCTTGGCAGAAATAGGAACTACAAAATTCAAACTCAACATGAATTGCTTTAATGTAACTATTAATAACAAGAATTGTTAAAATGTAAAGCCTGTTAAAATGTAAATTCTAACTAGAAAGAATGCCAAGACAATAGTCATGAAGATTTGTAATCACAAAGGACTCATAGAAGAGAATTATCAAAATGAGGTAAATACATGGAGAAAAGGGTCCAGGTAGGAATAAAGTGATTATTGTCACCCTGATATGGTGATCAAGAATTACCACTAAATATCAAGTAGAAGGAATTCAGTTTCCATTAATTACCCACAAGTCTGGTATTTAGCTTGCTGTGTAATAACTGTTTAACAGTACAATTGTGACCTTTTTTAAGGTTCAGTCATTCCCTGCAAACATTTTTGATCCAAGAACCCATTTATCCAGCTACCATTATAAGTAAGCACATAGCTACCTCTGACATCTGCCAAGGTTAAAATCAGGCGAGCAACGCTATCTATGGAGTGTTAAAATTTCAGGGTCTGCCACATATTACATTAGCAAAGACAATGAAACAGGAACAGTAAATGTGTGGTCACAGGTCAGAGTCTTCATTCCTGCAAAACCAGAGTATTTTAATAAAACATGATGGGGTATAAAGGCAGAAAGTTGAGTTGACCAAATGAAAAGAGTCCTCACATGGCAAGTGAACAGGTTGGAACATCTATCCTTAGGCACAGGGAACCATTGAAAGATTGTGAGCAAGAAGAGGGACTATGAGAGGAAAACTGGAGGAATATTAATCTGGTAGAGATGTGAGCGCAGGATAGAGGAAAAGCCTGAAAGTAAGGCCATGCTCTGGAAGACATTACAATCATTCAAGAATGAAGCAACAAGACTGAGGGATTGCTTTTTCTCTGACATTGGATTTACTTTGTATGTTTAAATTTCACCATTGACTAGAAGTTTTGTAGCAGAATAAAAATATATGTAGGCTGAATCTCACCTGGTATTAACAGATTGGGTTCCAGAATTTCCCTGTTAAGTGTCTAAAACTATTACTGGATCACCATTCCTTTCAGTGGTGATGGCTTTCACCCATCAAATGGGAATGATAATAAGACCCTGAAGCAGAAAGGAGGAGGATGAATTACTATTTTGAACACTAATTTTATGCTGGCTGCTTTAACATCTCATGTAATTCCTCCACATTAGAACACAGGTATTATAATATACATCAACAGATAACGAAATTCAGATCCAGTTTAAATTATACAAGATGATAAAGCTAGTAGCTGGCAGAGCAAAGATTCTAAGCCAGGTGTGAATAACTATGAAGTTTATATTCTTTCTGTCACTGAGCTGTCTGTTGTGGACAAAAAAGTGAGAGAGAGAGAGAAAAAAATTAAAAGAGAAGCTTGGTTTTCATGTGGTCATCATTGTAATTATAAATCAGAAAATATAAATCTTTTCATTTAGGTATACCTTAGATTAACTAATGTATTAATTGCTACTTGAGTATCTACAGGATGCTAATTTAGAGCAAGAATAAAGAAATACAACATTTGGGTGTAAGGCAGTGCTAGTGTCACTACATATGTCAACTACAATCAACCACTGCCTACACTATTCTGAAACTAGTGATTACATTCTGAGGAAACAATGTTTTCTTCTTTCAAGGAAAATCATAGAACTCAGTATCAGACTCACCAAGCATCAGAGAAGAAATAAGACACTCTCATCATGATGACGTGGGCACAAAGATGAGATACGGTGAGTGGGACCACGAGTGGGAGCCCCTGAGCTTCACCAGCATAACACTCTGCTGAGGACAGTGGCACAAAAGGGTCTTCTCCCTTCCCCAGCCTGCCCACCTTCCACCCAGCACATCAAATATTTTCTGGCTCCCTTTGTGCTCATAGCTCTGGAATGCCTGGCTTTGATACTCTCCAGGACCCTGCCCTTTTGAGACTGATAGTCACACTGAGTTCCTCAGTTATGACACTTGGTGTGCCCCCAAAAACTGGCTTCATTAAGCTGATCCCTGGCACTCTTCACTCTTGGCTGCTTCCAGTGGTCCAGTTGGCCTCAACTAGTGTGAGCACTTGGAACACACGTGCCAGCACTGCACAGAGAGAGGGCTAGTTCCTATGTCTTATTTCATCATATGTCAACTACACAAGTAGGTGCCGACAAAAGGACAGAGCTGAAGAACTCACAATGTCTGAGGACAGTCTGGGGCCCGGTGTCCTCAAGCCCATGTAAGGAGGAGGACTGGTTGCAATGGCTCTGAAGGATGAATGGCAGGTTCAGACAAAGCTAAGCCCCATTGGTGATCTACTTTCACATAAATGGGACCATGGGACTCAATGATTAGAGCAATTCTCCTGCCACAAAACAGGGTATGTATAATTTTAATTGAAGCCGTGCCTTTCCTTGTACTTAATTCATTGTGTTCTTTAATAGTTTATTTAATAAACATTCTTTAAATACTTCATACCTGTTGGACAACTTTACAACCTTTTAGTTATCAGGAAAGTATAACAAATCACAATAAGATATCACTGCACACCCATCAGAATGGCTGAAATTATTTTTTAATTGACATATTTGCTAAGAAAGTAGAAAATTCATTCACTGCTGATGGGAATGTAAACTGATATAGTCACTTTGGAAAACTGTTTGATGCTTCACTAAAATGAAACACCTGCATATCATGTGACAGAAATTTCACCCCTGGTAGGTACTCAACAGAAGCAGAATTGTGTTCACCAAAACACTTGTTCAAACATGTTCTTAAAAGCATTATTTGAAATAGCCCCAAAGTGGAAAGACAGATAAATGAATTGTGGTATTTTTATACAATGGAATACTATTTACCAATGAAAATGAACAAAATAAAAGTACTCTGAAGTATAGGTAAATTTCACAAACATTCCCCAAAAGCAGCCTGACACAAAAGAGTAAATCCTGACTTATTACATTTATATAAAGTTCAAAATTAGGAAAACTAATCTATGGTGTTTGTTCAGGACAGTGTTTACCTTTGGGAGGATGGAGAGGTTAGTGATGGGGGCAAGAAGGGGGGTTCTGGAACAATGGTAGTACTCTTTCCTATATTGGCTGTATGGACATATTCACTTTATGATAACACTTTGAACACTTATGATGTGTGCAATTTTCTGATGTATTGCATTCTAATTTAAACATCATTATAGGAAGAAAGGAAATAAAATAGAAAATGCAAAGGATAAGGTGGTCTGTTATTCAAGGGATATAGACAGTGTTGCATGTGTGGTCTCAGGCGTCTCAGAAATATCTTCTAGGATGGATTCAGAGATCTTAACACAGGGGACTCAAAGTCACAGACAAATTTTCTTCCTTGAGTTCTGGAAGCTCTGTTTTAAAAAAGCCTTTATCAGGTGTGGAGAAAAGGGAACCCTCTTGCACCATTGGTGGGAATGTAAATTGATACAGCCACTATGGAGAACAGTATAGATGTTCCTTAAAAAACTAAAAATAGAATTACCATAAGACCCAGCAATCCCACTACTGGGCATATACCCTGAGAAAACCATAATTCAAAAAGAGTCATGTACCAAAATGTTCACTGCAGCTCTATTTACAATAGCCAAGACATGGAACAACCTAAGTGTCCACTGACAGATGAGTGGATAAAGAAGATGTGGCACATATATACAGTGGAATATTACTCAGCCATAGAAAGGAATGAAACTGAGTTTTTTGTAGTGAGGTTGATAGACCTATAGACTGTCATACAGAGTGAAATAAGTCAGAAAGAGAAAAACAAATACCATATGCTAACACATATATATGGAATCTAAGAAAAAAAAATGGTCATGAAGAACCTAGGGGCAAGATGGGAATAAAGATGCAGACCTACTAGAGAATGGACTTGAGGATATGGGGAGGGGGAAGGGTAAGCTTTGACAAAGTGAGAGAGTGGCATGGACATATATACACTACCAAATGTGAAATAGATAGCTAGTGGGAAGCAGCCGGGTAGCACAGGGAGATCAGCTTGGTGCTTTGTGACCACCTAGAGGGGTGGGATAGGGAGGGTGGGAGTGAGGGAGACATAAGAGGGAAGAGATATGGGGTATATGTATATGTATAACTGATTCACTTTGTTATAAATCAGAAACTAACACATCATTGTAAAGCAATTATACTTCAATAAAAATGTTTAAAAAATTAAAAAAACAATAAAAAAGCCTTTATCTAGATTCCTTATTCTCCAAAATGTCTTCTAGAGGGTTTTTAACTATCAGAATTTAAAGGCTTATGTATGTGTTGTCATGAGTATTGGTGAGAATGGGGAATGTGGCTTCTGACAGCATCTACCCATTGAATCATTGGCTGCATTCAAATTTTCTCTTCATCTTTGGTTTTCAGAGGTTTGAAATATGTTGTGCCTGTGACCAGGTGCTGTTTTATGTATTATTCTTGATTTCTGAACTTCAAGGATCTCTGGTTTATTGTATGATTCTGTGTTATTTCTTCCAATACGTATATCTTCAGACCCATTCTCTTTCTTCTCTCTCTGGGATTCTAATTTGTGTAAGGTCATTTAATATTATCCTACAGCTCTTGGATGCTCTGTCCCATTTTTTTCTACTTTGTTACTCTTTGTATTTAAGTTGGGGTAATTTCTATTGACCTGTCTTCAAGTTTCCTGATTGTTTTTTTCAACTGTGTCAGGTCTACTGATAAGCCCATTGAAGGCATTCTCCAGGGAAATCATGTGTGCTTCTGATTTCTCACATTTCCAGTGATTTTCATAGTTGCCATCTCTTAATGAAATTACCCATCTTGATGAAATTACCCATCTGATCTTGCATGTTTTCTACCTTTTCTATTTAAATATTAATCATAGTTATCTTAAATGACCTGTAGCTCTAACACCTGTGCCATATCCAAGTCTGGTTCTGATCTTTGTTACTTGTCCTTGCTCCTTTGTATGCCTCTTCATTTTTTCCTGAAATCTAGACCTGTTACAGAGGAGAGTACATACTGAAGTAAATATTTTTTTTATATTTAGAGTGAGTGTAACTTCTCTTCTGCAAAGTTTTTGATAAAGGGGTATGTGTTAATCAAGTTCAAACACAGTTGGGCTGGGTTTAAATTTCGTGGGTGCTGTGGTTACTCTAAGTACACTAAAGGTTCAAATCCCTCTGATTCCTTGTATTTCTCTCTCTTGGTTTGGAGTCCTTCTGTTATACTGTCCCTTACAGTCAATCTGATTCTCTTAGCTTTCCTAGTTGTTATTTTAACCCAATGTCTGTTAACATAGTGTGGTTATGTTTTCTGAAGTTTTTCTTAAGCCTCAGTCTCAGGCAGGCACTGTGAACATTCATCTTGGGGTTTGGTCTTTACAAGTGATCCTTCCCCCACTAGATGAATTCTGGGCCTAGTATGTATACCTGCCCCTCTCCCATTGGTAGAGATTTGTTCCCTCCCTTACCCTCCTCCCCCTCCCCTAGCTGTAGTGGGTTGCTACAAGTACCCTTAGTCTACAGTTTTTAGTACCTTTCCCCTGAAGTTTAGGACTTTCATTCATAGTATTGATAGGTTTGGGCAGATTTCACTATGGCTGCTGTTTCCCTCCCCAGGCCAGACCACAGGTGGGTGGTTTTCTCTGGGGTTTCCTCATTCCTCCCTGTGGGAGCCTGATGGAGTTCCTGGAGAAACAGCCTGCAAGAAAGTGTTAAGATCCCTAAGTTTTCAGTCCTTAGAATCTGTCACACTCTCATGTTAGCCTACAACTGGCCTTCAGAAATTCACTTAAAATGTCTACTTTCATTTTCTTACTGCCATATTTAGCATTCCATGGTTTCTTGTCCAGGTAAATCATCTGGCTTTGTCTCCTTGCAATGTACTGTCTCTCACTATAGATTTCAGGTTAAGTATTCACCTTATGACCTCTGTTGTCTGATTAGCTCAAGGAAAGTCTTTTTTTTTTTTAAACATCTTTATTGGGGTATAATTGCTTTACAATGGTGTGTTAGTTTCTGATTTATAACAAAGTGAATCAGTTATACATATACATATGTTCCCATATGTCTTCCCTCTTGTGTCTCCCTCCCTCCCACTCTCCCCATCCCACCCCTCCAGGCTGTCACAAAGCACCAAGCTAATATCCCTGTGCCTTGCGGCTGCTTCCCCCTAACTATCTACCTTACTACGTTTGTTAGTGTGTATATGTCCATGACTCTCTCTCGTCCTGTCAAAACTCACCCTTCCCCCTCCCCATATCCTCAAGTCCGTTCTCCAGTAGGTCTGCGTCTTTATTCCTGTCTTACCCCTAGGTTCTTCATGACATTATTTTCCCTTAAATTCCATATATATGTGTTAGCATACGGCATTTGTCTTTTTCTTTCTGACTTACTTCACTCTGTATGACAGACTCTAGGTCTATCCATCTCATTACAAATAGCTCAATTTCATTTCTTTTTAAGGCTGAGTAATATTCCATTGTGTATATGTGCCACATCTTCTTTATCCATTCGTCCGATGATGGGCGCTTAGGTTGTTTCCATCTCCTGGCTATTGTAAAGAGAGCTGCAATGAGCATTTTGGTACATGACTCTTTTTGAATTTTGGTTTTCTCAGGGTATATGCCCAGTAGTGGGATTGCTGGGTCATATGGTAATTCTATTTGTAGTTTTTTAAGGAACCTCCATACTGTTCTCCATAGTGGTTGAACCAATTCACATTCCCACCAGCAGTGCAAGAGTGTCCCCTTTTTTCCACACCCTCTCCAGCATTTATTGTTTCTAGATTTTTTGATGATGGCCATTCTGAACGGTGTGAGATGATATCTCATTGTAGTTTTGATTTGCATTTCTCTAATGATTAATGATGTTGAGCATTCTTTCATGTGTCTGTTGGCATTCTGTATATCTTCTTTGGATAAATGTCTGTTTAGGTCTTCTGCCCATTTTTGGATGAGGTTGTTTGTTTTTTTGTTATTGAGCTGCATGAGCTGCTTGTAAATTTTGGAGATTAATCCTTTGTCAGTTGCTTCATTTGTAAATGTTTTCTCCCATTCTGAGGGTTGTCTTTTGGTCTTGATTATGGTTTCCTTTGCTGTGCAAAAGCTTTGAAGTTTCATTAGGTCCCATTTGTTTATTTTTGTTTTTATTTTCATTACTCTAGGAGGTGGGTCAAAAAGGATCTTGCTGTGATTTATGTCATAGAGTGTTCTTCCTATGTTTTCCTCTGAGAGTTTGATAGTTTCTGGCCTTACATTTAGGTCTTTAATCCATTTTGAGCTTACTTTTCTGTATGGTGTTAGGGAGTGATCTAATCTCATACTTTTACATATACCTGTCCAGTTTTCCCAGCACCATTTATTGAAGAGGCTGTCCTTTCTCCACTGTACATTCCTGCCTCCTTTATCAAAGATAAGGTGTCCATATGTGTGCGGGTTTATCTCTGGGCTTTCTATCCTGTTCCACTGATCTTTCTGTTTTTGTGCCAGTACCATACTGTCTTGATTACTGTTGCTTTGTAGTATAGTCTGAAGTCAGGGAGCCTGATTCCTCCAGCTCCTTTTTCGTTCTCAAGATTGCTTTGGCTATTCGGGGTCTTTTGTGTTTCCATACAAATTGCGAAATTTTCTGTTCTAGTTCTGTGAAAAATGCCAGTGGTAGCTTGATAGGGATTGCATTGAATCTGTAGATTGCTTTGAGTAGTAGAGTCATTTTCACAATGTTGATTCTTCCCATCCAAGAACATGGTATATCTCTCCATCTATTTGTATCATCTTTAATTTCTTTCATCAGTGTCTTATAATTTTCTGCATACAGTTCTTTCGTCCCCTTAGGTAGGTTTATTCCTAGATGTTTTATTCTTTTTGTTGCAGTGGTAAATGGGAGTGTTTTCTTGATTTCACTTTCAGATATTTCATCATTAGTATATAGGAATGCCAGAGATTTCTGTGCATTAGTTTTGTATCCTGCTACTTTACCAAATTCATTGATTAGCTCTAGTAGTTTTCTGGTAGCATCTTTAGGATTCTCTATGTATAGTATCATGTCATCTGCAAACAGTGACAGCTTTACTTCTTCTTTTCCGATTTGGATTCCTTTTATTTCCTTTTCTTCTCTGATTGCTGTCACTAATACTTCCAAAACTATGTTGAATAAGAGTGGTGAGAGTGGGCAACCTTGTCTTGTTCCTGATCTTAGTGGAAATGCTTTCAGTTTTTCACCATTGAGGATGATGTTTGCTGTGGGCTTGTCATATATGGCCTTTATTATGTTGAGGAAAGTTCCCTCTATGCCCACTTTCTGGAGGGTTTTTATCATAAATGGGTGTTGAATTTTGTCGAAAGCTTTGTCTGCATCTATTGAGATGATCATATGGTTTTTCTCCTTCAATTTGTTAATATGGTGTATCACATTGATAGATTTGCGTATATTGAAGAATCCTTGCATTCCTGGAATAAACCCCACTTGATCATGGTGTATGATCCTTTTAATGTGCTGTTGGATTCTGTTTGCTAGTATTTTGTTGAGGATTTTTGCATCTATGTTCATCAGTGATATTGGCCTGTAGTTTTCTTTCTTTGTGACATCCTTGTCTGGTTTTGGTATCAAGGTGATGGTGGTCTCGTAGAAGGAATTTGGGAGTGTTCCTCCCTCTGCTATATTTTGGAAGAGTTCGAGAAGGATAGGTGTTAGCTCTTCTCTAAATGTTTGATAGAATTCACCTGTGAAGCCATCTGGTCCTGGGCTTTTGTTTGTTGGAAGATTTTTAATCACAGTTTCAATTTCAGTGCTTGTGATTGGTCTGTTCGTATTTTCTATTTCTTCCTGATTCAGTCTTGGCAGGTTGTGCATTTCTAAGAATTTGTCCATTTCTTCCAGATTGTCCATTTTATTGGCATAGAGTTGCTTGTAGTAATCTCTCATGATTTTTTTTTATTTCTGCAGTGTCAGTTATTACTTCTCCTTTTTCATTTCTAATTCTATTGATTTGAGACTTCTCCCTTTTTTTCTTGATGAGTCTGGCTAGTGGTTTATCTATTTTGTTTATCTTCTCAAAGAACCAGCTTTTAGTTTTATTGATCTTTGCTATCGTTTCCTTCATTTCTTTTTCATTTATTTCTGATCTGATTTTTATGATTTCTTTCCTTCTGCTAGCTTTGGGGTTTTTTTGTTCTTCTTTCTCTAATTGCTTGAGGTGCAAGGTTAGGTTGTTTATTCGAGATGTTTCCTGCTTCTTAAGGTGGGCTTGTATTGCTATAAACTTCCCCCTTAGAACTGCTTTTGCTGCATCCCATAGGTTTTGGGTCGTTGTGTCTCCATTGTCATTTGTTTCTAGGTATTTTTTTATTTCCTCTTTGATTTCTTCAGTGATCACTTCATTATTATGTAGTGTATTGTTTAGCCTCCATGTGTTTGTATTTTTTACAGATCTTTTCCTGTAATTGATATCTAGTCTCATGGCGTTGTGGTCAGAAAAGATACTTGATACAATTTCAGTTTTCTTAAATTTACCAAGGCTTGATTTGTGACCCAAGATATGATCTATCCTGGAGAATGTTCCATGAGCACTTGAGAAAAATGTGTATTCTGTTGTTTTTGGATGGAGTGTCCTATAAATATCAATTAAGTCCATCTTGTTTAATGTATCATTCAAAGCTTGTGTTTCCTTATTTATTTTCATTTTGGATGATCTTTCCATGGGTGAAAGTGGGGTGTTAAAGTCCCCTACTATGAATGTGTTACTGTCGATCTCCCCTTTTATGGCTGTTAGTATTTCCCTTATGTATTGAGGTGCTCCTATGTTGGGTGCATAAATATTTACAATTGTTATATCTTCTTCTTGGATCAATCCCTTGATCATTATGTAGTGTCCTTCTTTGTCTCTTTTAATAGTCCTTATTTTAAAGTCTATTTTGTCTGATATGAGAATTGCTACTCCAGCTTTCTTTTGGTTTCCATTTGCATGGAATATTTTTTCCATCCCCTTTCTTTCAGTCTGTATGTGTCTCTAGGTCTGAAGTGGGTCTCTTGTAGACAGCATATATAAGGGTCTTGTTTTTGTATCCATTCAACCAATCTGTGTCTTTTGGTGGGAGCATTTAATCCATTTACATTTAAGGTAATTATCGATATGTATGTTCCTATTCCCATTTTCTGTATTGTTTTGGGTACGTTATTATAGGTCTTTTCCTTCTCTTGTGTTTCTTGTCTAGAGAAGTTCCTTTAGCATTTATTGTAAAGCTGGTTTGGTGGTGCTGAACTCTCTCAGCTTTTGCTTGTCTGTAAAGGTTTTAATTTCTCCATCAAATCTGAATGAGATCCTTGCTGGGTAGAGTAGTCTTGGTTGCAGGTTTTTCTCCTTCATCACTTTCAGTATGTCCTGCCACTCCTTTCTGGCTTGTAGGGTTTCTGCTGAGAGATCAGCTGTTAACCTTATGGGGATTCCCTTGTGTGTTATTTGTTGTTTTTCCCTTGCTGCTTTTAATATGCTTTCTTTGTATTTAATTTTTGACAGTTTGATTAATATCTGTCTTGCTGTATTTCTCCTTCTATTTATCCTGTATGGGACTCTCTGTGCTTCCTGGACTTGATTAACTAGTTCCTTTCCCATATTAGGGAAGTTTTCAACTATAATCTCTTCAAATATTTTCTCAGTCCCTTTCTTTTTCTCTTCTTCTTCTGGAACCCCTATAATTTGAATGTTGGTGCGTTTAATGTTGTCCCAGAAGTCTCTGAGACTGTCCTCAGCTCTTTACATTCTTTTTTCTTTATTCTGCTCTGCAGTAGTTATTTCCACTATTTTATCTTCCAGGTCACTTATCCGTTCTTCTGCCTCAGTTATTCTGCTACTGATTCCATCTAGGGTACTTTTAATTTCATTTATTGCGTTGTTCATCGTTGCTTGCTTCATCTTTATTTCTTCTATGTCCTTGTTAACTGCTTCTTGCATTTTGTCCATTCTACTTCCAAGATTTCGGATCATCCTTACTATCATTATTCTGAATTCTTTTTCAGGTAGATTGCCTGTTTCCTCTTCATTTGTTAGGTCTGGTGGGTTTTTATCTTGCTCCTTCATCTGCTGTGTGTTTTTCTGTCTTCTCATTTTGCTTATCTTACTGTGTTTGGGGTCTCCTTTTTGCAGGCTGCACATTCGCAGTTCCCGTTGTTTTTGATGTCTGTCTCCAGTGGCTAAGGTTGTTTAAGTGGGTTGTGTAGGCTTCCTGGTGGAGGGGACTAGTGCCTGTGTTGTGCTGGATGAGGCTGTATCTTGTCTCTCTAGTGGGCAGGTTCACGTCTGGTGGTGTGTTTTGGGGTGTCTGTGGCCTTATTATGATTTTAGGCAGCCTGTCTGCTAATGGGTGGGGTTGTGTTCCTGTTTTGCTAGTTGTTTGGCATAGGTGGTCCAGCACTGTGGGCTGCTGGTCGTTGAGTGAAGCTGGGTGCTGGTGTTAAGATGGAGGTCTCTGGGAGATTTACACCATTTAATATTATGTGGAGCTGGGAGTTCTCTTGTTGACCAGTGTCCTTAAGTTGGCTCTCCTACCTCAGAGGCAGAGCCCTGACTCCTGGCTGGAGCACCAAGAGCCTTTCATCCACACGGCTCAGAATAAAAGGGAGAAAAAGTAGAGAGAATTAGTAGAAGTATGAGGAAAGAAAGAAGGAAAGGAGGAAAGGAAGGAAGGAAGAAAGAAGCAAAGAAGGAAAGAGGAGGGAGGGAGGGAGGAAGGAAGGAAGGAGTGGAAGAAGGAAAAAAGACAGAAAGAAAGAAGATACAGTAAAAATAAAATAAAGTATAATATAGTTATTGAATTTAAAAATATTTAGGAAAAAAAAAAAAAGGGACGGATAGAACCTTAGGACAAATGTTGGAAGCAAAGCTATACAGAGAAAATCTTACACAGAAGCATACACATACACGTTCACAAAAAGAGGTAAAGGGGGAAAAATCATAAATCTTGCTCTCAGAGACCACCTCCTCAATTTGGGGTGATTCGTTGTCTAAAGGAGTGAAGGAAGGAAGGAAAGAAAGAAAGAAAGAACGAAGGTAAAGTATAGTAAAGTTATTACAATTTAAATTAATTATTAAGAAAAAAAATTTTTTTTAAAACCATGGACGGATAGAGCCCTAGGACAAATGGTGGAAGCAAGAGTATACAGACAAGATTTCACACAGAAGCATACACGTACACATTCACAAAAAGAGGAAAAGGGAAAAAAAATCATAGATCTCGCTCCTAAATTCCACCTCTTCAATTTGGGATCATTCCTTGTCTATTCAGGTATTCCACAGATGCAGGGTATATCAAGTTGATTGTGGAGCTTTAATCCGCTGCTTCTGAGGCTGCTGGGAGAGATTTCCCTTTCTCTTCTTTGTTCTCACAGCTCACAGGAGCTCAGCTTTGGATTTGGCCCTGCCTCTGCGTGTAGGTCGCCGGAGGGCGTCTGTTTTTTGCTCAGACAGGATGGGGTTAAAGGAGCCGCTGATTCGGGGCCTCCGGCTCACTCAGGCCGGGGGTGGGGGGGTGGGGGAAGGAGGGGCACTGCGTGCGGGGCGGGCCTGCGGCGGCAGAAGCAGGCGTGACGTTGCACCAGCCTGAGGCCCGCCGTGCGTACTCCCGGGGAAGTTGTCCCTGGATCCCGGGAACCTGGCAGTGGCGGGCTGCACAGGCTCCGCGGAAGAGTGGTGTGGAGAGTGACCTGTGCTCGCACACAGGCCCCTTGGTGGCGGCAGCAGCAGCCTTAGCGTCTCCCGCCCGTCTCTGGGGTCCGCAGTTTTAGCCGCGGCTCGCGCCCGTCTCTGGAGTTCCTTTAAGCAGGGCTCTTAAACCCCTCTCCTCGCGCACCAGGAAACAAAGAAGGAAGAAAAAGTCTCTTGCCTCTTCGGCCGGTGCAGGCTTTTCCCCGAACTCCCTCCCGGCTAGTCGTGGTGCACTAACCCCTTCAGGCTATGTTCAAGCTGCCAACCCCAGTCCTCTCCCTGCGCTCCGTCCAAAACCGAAACCCGAGCCTCAGCTCGCAGCCCCGCCCGCCCCGGCGGGTGAGCAGACAAGCCTCTCGGGCTGGTGAGTGCCGGTCAGCACCGATCCTCTGTGCAGGAATCGTCCCACTTTGCCCTCCGCACCCATCGCTGTGCACTACTCCGCGGTGCCGAAGCTCCCCCCTCCGCCTCCCGCAGTCTCCGCCCGCGGAGGAGCTTCCTAGTATGTGGAAACTTTTCCTCCTTCACAGCTCCCTCCCACTGGTGCAGGTGCCGTCCTTATTCTTTTGTCTCTGTTTTTTCTTTTTTTCTTTTGCCCTACCCAGGTACGTGGGGAGTTTCTTGCCTTTTGGGAGGTCTGAGGTCTTCTGCCAGCCTTCAGTAGGTGTTCTGTAGGAGTTGTTCCACGTGTAGATGTATTTCTGGTGTATCTGTGGGGAGGAAGGCGATCTCCGCGTCTTACTCTTCCGCCATCTTCAAGGTCCCCCCAAGAAAAGTCATTAATTTGCAATTTGTCCAGGTTTTCTTGTCGTGAGGGTGAGAGTGATATGGTTTTTAGCACTCTACATCTTAGAACTGAAACCTATTAAGCCTTAATGCATTTAATATTTCCTTAATAGTAGAGTTTGACCAACTCCAAATAATCCAGGTACTTTAAACCAAAGAGAGTCACTACTTTGTATAATGGTATGTGGGAACACATTCTGTTCTCAAGTGACTCATCCTTCCAGAGGTGACCAAATAAATTTAAAAAGTGCAAATTGATTCTCTAACAAGCATTCTTCTATAGAAACAAATAATTTTACTTACCCATAAAGTATACAAATAATTTTCAATAATATGTTATTAATAAAATTGATCATATAACTGAAAGGTATATAAACACTAAATAAATATTAAACTATAAATTAGTAACCTAATTATTTTAGTGATTATTTTTTAAAGACTCTTAAATGAAGAATAAATAAAAAACATGCTATAGACTACTTAGATTACAGAAAAAATAAAAAGTCAAAACTATACTTAGAAGACAATTCAAGTCCAAGGATACTCTTACTATTAAAAAAGTAGAATGAATATAACTAAAGTAACTTTTCATCCAAAAAATTTAAATATATAAGAACATCAAATAATAACTGAAAAATGAAAATATTATGCCACTTCCTTCTGTCTTCCATACTATCAGGTGAGAAATCTGCTATTATTTGAATTGGTGTTCCTCCATAGGAAATATGTTGTTTCTCTCTGGTAGCTTTTAGGGTAATTTCCTTAGTATTCAAAAGTTTAAATATGATTTGTCCTAATCCACAGCTAACATCATTCTCAACAGTGAAAAGCCAAAACTGTTCCCTCTAAGATCAGAAACAAGGCAAGGATGTCCATTGTCACCACTTGTATTCAGCATAGTTTTTTTTGGCAGTCCTAGCCACAGCAATCAGAGAAGAAAGAAATAAAAGAAATTCAAATTGGAAAAGAAGAAGTAAATCTGTCACTGTTTACACATGACATGACACTATACATAGAAAATCCTAAAGATGCTACCAGAAAACCACTAGAGCTCATTAATGAATTTGGTAAAGTGTCAGGATACAAAATTAATAAAGAGAAATCTCTTGCATTCCTATACACTAACAATGAAAGATCAGAAAGACAAATTAAAGAAACAATCCCATTTACCATCACATCAAAAAGAATAAAATACCTAGGAATAAACCTACCTAATGCAACAAAAGACCTCTACTCTGAAAGTATAAGACACTGATGAAAGAAATCAGAGATGATACAAACAGATGGAAGGACATACCATGTTCTTGGATTGGAAGAACTAATATTGTCAAAATGACTATACTACCCAAGGCAATCTACAGATTCAGTTCAATCCCTATCAAATTACCAATAGCATTTTTCACAGAGCTAGAACAAATAATTCTAAAATTTATATGGAAAAACAAAAAACCCTGAATAGCCAAAGAAATCCTGAGAAAGAAAAATGGAGCTGGAGGAATCAGCTACATGTAAAAAAATGAAATTAGAACACTCTCTGACACCATACATAAATATAAACTAGAAATGGATTGAAGACCTAATGTAAGGCTGAACACTATAAAACTCTTAGAGGAAAACAGGCAGAACACTCTTTGACATTAACTGCAGCAATATTTTTTGATCCTCCTCCTAGAGTAACGAAAATAAAAATAAACAATGAGACTGAATTAAACTTAAAAGCTTCTGCACAATAAAAGGAACCATAAACAAAACGAAAAGACAACCCTCAGAATGGGAGAAAATATTTGCAAACAAAGCAATCAACAAGTGATTAATCTCCAAAATATACAAATAGCTCATGCAGCTCTATGTCAAAAAACAAATAACTCAATAAAAAAATGGGCAGATCTAAGTAAACATTTCTCCAAAGAAGACATACAAATGACCAAAAAGCACATGAAAAGACGCTCAACATCACTAATTATCAAATTTGAAATTAATTTATTAATTAATTATTTGAAATGCAAATCAAAACTACAATGAGGCATCACCTCACACCAGTCAGAATGGTCATCATCAAAATGTCTGCAAAAAATAAATGCTGGAGAGGGTGTGGAGAAAAGGGAACCCTCCTACACTGTTGGTGGGAATGTAAATTGGTATAACCACTGTGGAGAACAGTTTGGAGATTCCTTTAAAAACTAAAAATATAACTACCATTTGATCCAGCAACCTCACTTTTGGGCATATACCCTGAGAAACCATAATCTGAAAGGATACATGCAGCCCAATGTTTATTGCAGCACTGTTTACAATAGTCAGGACATGGAGGCAATCTAGTAGGTTATGTGTTGCTTTTTCTTTGTATTATGTGTTGTTTTTCCCTTGTATGTTAGTTGTATGTTATTTGTTGCTTTTCCCTTGCTGCTTTAATATTTTTTCTTTCTATTTAATTTTTGTTAGTTTGATTAATATGTGTCTTGGCCTGTTTCTCCTTGGGTTTATCCTGTATGGGACTCTCTGCACTTCCTGAACTTGGGTGACTATTTCCTTTCTCATGTTATGGAATTTTTCGACTATAATCTGTTCAAACATTTTTTCAGACCCTTTCTCTTTCTCTTCTTCTTCCAGGACCCATGTAATTCAAATGTTGGTGTGTTTAATGTTGTCTCAGACGTCTCTGAGACTGTCCTCATTTCTTTTCATTTTTTTTCCCCTTTATTCTGTGCTGTGACAGTTATTTCCACCATTCTATCTTCCAGCTCACTTATCCATTCTTCTGCCTCAGTTATCCTGCTACTGATTCCATCTAGTGTATTTTTCATTTTGGTTATTGTGTTGTTCATCACTGATTGTTTGGTGTTTTGTTCTTCTAGGTCCTTGTTAAACATTTCTTGTATCTTCTCAATCCCTTCCTCCATTCTATTTTTGAGATCTTGGATCATCTTTACTATCATTACTCTGAATTCTTTTTCAGGGAGACTGTCTATTTCCTCTTCATTTATTTGGTCTTGTGGGTTTTTACCTTGCTCCTTCATCTGCAACATATTTCTCTATCATCTCATTTTGTCTAACTTACTGTGTTTGTGGTCTCCTTTCCATGGGCTGCAGGGTCATTGTCTGCCCCCCAGTGGGTGAGGTTGTTCCAGGGGCTTGTGTAGGCTTCCTGGTAGGAGGGACTAACGCCTGAACTCTGGTGGGTGGAGCTGAATCTTCTCCCTCTTATGGGCAGGGTCACATCGGGTGGTGAGTTTTGGGGTGTCTGTGAGTTTCATATGACTTTAGGCATCCTGGCTGCTGTTGGGTGGGGCTGTGTTCCTGTTTTGCTCGTTGTATGGCATGAGGTGTGTGCAGGCAATTAGGTGGAGCCAGGTCTTGGTGTCAAGATGGATACCTCCAGGAGAGCACACACCAATTAATATTCCCTGGGTCTGGGAACTTTCTGGCAACCCAGTGTCCTGGACTCAGAACTCTCACCAATGGAAGCAACCTAAATGTCCTTCAACAGAGGAATGGATAAAGAAGATGTGGTACATATACACAATGGAATATTATTCAGCCATAAAAAAGAACAAAATAATGCCATTTGCAGCAACATGGGTGGACCTAGAGATTGTCATACTGAGTGAAGTAAGTCAGACAGAGAAAGACAAATATCATATGATATTGCTTTTATGTAGAAGCTAAAAAAATGGTACAAATGAACTTATTTACAAAACAAAAATATAGTCACAGATGTAGAAAACAAACTTATGGTTACCAGGGGGAAAGGGGTTGGGGGATAAATTGGGAGATTAGGATTGACATATACACACTACTATATACAAAATAAATAGCTAACAAGGACCTGATATATAGCACAGGGAACTCAATACTCTGTAATAACTCATATGGGATAAGAATCTAAAACAGAGTGGATATGTATAAGTGATTCAATTTGCTGTACAGCAGAAACTAACACAACATTGTAAATCAACTATACTCCAATAAAAATTTTAAAAAATAAATATGATTTGTGTTGGCATGAATTTCTTTGGTTTTATCCTAGTTGGGGTATGGTCAAGTTTCTGATTCTGTGTGTTTGTCTTATACCAAATTTGGGATATTTTAATCCTTTACTTGTCCAAATACATGTTCAATGTCTCATTTTTTCCCCAATCTTTCTGGGACTCAATGATACAGATCTTAGATCTTTCATGATTGTTTCGGATCACTGAGGCTCTCTTTTTGTTGTCATTGTTCTTTTCAGTCCATTTGCTGTCTTGTTCAAACTGAGTACATTCTGTTACCTATTTCCATGAAGTCTGTATTCTATCATGTTCATGCTCCTACTGAGCTCTTCCAGCAAGTCCTTTACTTTGGTTTTATATTTTTCAGTTCTATAATTTCTATTTGGCTCTTTTCCCTTAAGTTCTGTTTCTTTGCTGTGCTCTTGTTGGTTTTTTTTTGTTTGTTTTTTTCATTTGTTCCAAGGGAATTCTTATCTACTTGTTTAAACAATTCTGTGATGGCTGCTCTAATATTTTTGTCAGACAAAACCAACTTCTCAAGTTCATCTCAGTGTGGTGTCTCCTGACTGCCTTTTCATTTAAGTCATGATTTTCCTGATTTTTGGTATGACTTTTTACTATATTCTGGATATTTCAGATATTATGTTACAATATAATATGTTATATCATATTATGTTAAACCTGCTATTTTAGCACCAGTCACCTTGTCTATGTTTAGTGTGCAGGCGTGGAAGCCCTCCAGTGTTCTGCTGACTTCCGAATTCTGAGCAGATCAAACCAGCTGCAGCAAGTGGGTGGGGGCAGGGCTGTTGGGTTCCACCCGGAAATGCTCTTGTGAACAGATCAGCTGCCACTGCCCCTGATAGATGGTTTTGTAATAGGAAAGAACAAATCTGACTCAATACTGGATCTGTTGCCTCTACTTTTACTTTCATATTCTATTGCTTTCGCTATAAGTTAATCACTAAATCGATGTTGTCTATAGCTTAAAGTATACATAATGGCCCATCCCTGGGAACCCTGCCTCACATGCCTGAGTGTTAAGCTAAAATATGTTGTTTAGCTCACAGGAAGCATCCTGACCAGGCCCACCCATGAACGGTCGCAGGAAAGAAGAAATTAACACAACACGTCCAGAGTCTGGTCAGAACCAGGAAATATTTGCAACAATCTATCACCTTTTTTACTTTACCTCTTCCTCTCTGTTTTACAAAAGAAACTAGCATCCAAACCCAGGCAAGATGGTTCTTTGGAACACTAGTTCACCAGCTTCTCAGTCTGCTGGCTTTCTGAATAAAGTCATTATTCCTTACCCCAACAACTGTCTTTTGATTCATTGACCTGTTGTGTGGCAAGCAGCATGAGCTCAGACTCAGTAACAGTTTTACCACCACATGCCCTCTGGGTATTCCATGTACTGGTCTTTTGGCCATTCAATGAAGATTTCCTTGCTTCCCTTCTCCCCTTTTTTTTCTCTTGTCTATGGTTAAGTTATAAGATTCTCTTGTACCCAGTCTGACTTGTATAGCAGATAAAATTAAAACCCAGCCACTCGTTGCAATGTCATTCTTCAAATACTTAGATTGTATCCAGTATTCCTCCCTCTCTTCACCTTTGAGACATCTTTTGTAATTACTTGTTGCATTATTTCCAGTGTATTTGTCTTGAGAGGAGAGGAGCAGGGTCTGTGCCATCTTGTTATGAGCTGGAGCATTGCCATCCTTTCTTCCCAACTGCTGTTCAGGCTGATCAACTTCAGTGCCACATACAGACAACCATTTTGCAAAGACTTCTCCACCAACACCCACAATGGGGAAAGATCTAATTCCTAAATGAATATCTCATTCTATATAACTCATAATAGTTCTGCTTTGATTTAAAACCTGACAGGAACAAAAATAGATTTTGGAAGACAGTAAAATGTTAAGAGCCTGGTTTTCACAATAATATACTAATTTTTTAAAACTCAATAGTATATATCTAAAATAATTAAGGAATATCTTAAATGCGCTTATACTTCAATATCAAATAACGACCTCTTTTAAAACATCTCAAGGGCCAAAAGATTATTTTATTTTATCATTCAAAAAGAAAATGGAGGGCTTCCCTGGTGGCGCAGTGGTTGGGAGTCCGCCTGCCGATGTGGGGGACACGGGTTCGTGCCCCGGTCCAGGAGGATCCCGCGTGCCGCGGAGCGGCTGGGCCTGTGGGCCATGGCCGCTGGGCCTGCACGTGCGGAGCCTGTGCTCCGCAGCGGGAGACGCCACAGGGGTGAGAGGCCCGCGTACCACAAAAAAAAGAAAATGGATATATCCTATGTTATGCAAACCATTCCGTGGAACACAAATCATGGGAAACTCCCACCACATTTTAACAACACAGACTAATAACCCAGATACCTTGAAAAAGTTATATGCAAAAAATTCTGTAGACCAATACGTCATATAAAGATTAAGAGATACACATTGCAAATATCATGGTTGCAAACATTGTTACTGTACTAAATGTCAATAAATTGTTCACTTTAAAATGGCAAATTTGGGCTTCCCTGGTGGCGCAGTGGTTGAGAGTCCACCTGCTGATGCAGGGGATGGGGGTTCGTGCCCCGGTCCAGGAAGATCCCACATGCTGCGGAGCTGCTGGGCCCATGAGCCATGGCCCTTGAGCCTGCGCGTCTGGAGCCTGTGCTCCACAACTGGAGAGGCCACAACAGTGAGGGGTCTGCGTACTGCAAAAAATAATGATAATAATAACTTAAAATGGCAAATTTTATTTTACATGAATTTCACCTTAAAAATACTTTAAAAACTTAAAGGATAACTGGAAGATTAAAATTAATAGGAATACTTTTAAATAGAAGAGAGAGAGCACACTTTAAGGATTGACTCACACAATTATGGCAACTGGCGAGTCCAGAATCTGCAGGGTGGACCAGCTGGCTGGAAACCCAGGAAAGCTGATGCTGCAGTTCCAGTCTGAAGTTTGCTGTAGAATCAGAATGAACCAATGTTTTAGATAAAAATCTGAAGGCAGGCTGCCAGCACTTCTTTCTTGCTCAGAATAGGACTGTTTTTGTCCTGTTTGGGTCTTCAACTGATTGGATGAAGCCCATACACATTAAAGAGGGAAATCTGCTTTACTCAAAGTCTAACAATTTAAATGTTAATCTCATCTAAAAACAACCTCATAGAAACACCCAGAATAATGTTTGACCAAATATCAAGACAGTAGCCAAGACAAGTTGACACATAAAATTAACCCCACAACTATTAATCCAACAAATATTAGTGAAGAGACAAAATAAAGAGGATATAAGAAGAGAAGCCATAATTTCATAGTAAGTTTTAAAACATATATACAAAATAACTGCAATAGTAACTTCAAAGTTGTCAGTAATCAAAGTCATCAAGATTCTGTTCCCACAGTATATATACAGAGTGCAGGGGTATGGGTCAAAGAAGTTGACCTGTATTTTCTAATTTTTAACAATACAAATGTGTTACCTGGAAAGTAGAAAGAAAGAAAGAAAGAAAGAAAGAAAGAAAGAAAGAGAGAGAGAGAGAAAGAGAGAGAGAGAGAGAGAATGAAAGAAACAAAGAAACAAAGAAAGAGGGAGGGAGAAAGAAGGAAAGAAACAAGAAAAGAAGGAAGGAAAGAAAGGAGGGAGGGAGGGAAAGAAGGAAGGGAGAAAGAAAGAAAGAAGGAAGGAAAGAAAGAAAGAAAGAAAGAAAGGAAAGGAAAAAAGAAGGAAAGAAAGAAAGGAAGAAAGAAAGGAAGGAGGGAAGGGAGGATATTTTAATCATACACAAAAGAAAACTTCCACAGGATAATTGAGGCTTATTTAATAAAGGATTTTTCATCAATTATTTTTAGGAAAATATTAAATTCTCACCTCTTGCTGTGTATCAACATAAACTTTTAGTTTATTTAAAAATTAAGTATGAAAAATGAAACTGTTAGAAACTAGAAGTTATTGAAGTAAATTGCTATTTAATCCTGGGGTGAGAAAAGACATTATAAGCATGAAAATAATAAGAAAGTATTTACAAGTTAAATATTTGTGGGGTTCAATCTCTTTACTCATTGTCCCCAGGAAACTTGGGTTGAGTGAAGGTCCCTGGACCTTTCCTAGGAGATGCTTATTTTAGGTTAGTAGGGCAGGGAGAGGAGAAGTGCTCTGGAAGCCACCTCAGCTACTTAGCCAGGGCATTAGTGTCCTCAGCTCTGCAAATGGTGGCAGTGGAATGCTGGCTATTACCAGGCCACTCACAGATCTTGTTTTTCCCAATACTCTGGCCCACCTAGGGAAACATGATCTTTGATTATAACATTTTGAAGAACACCACAAACATCACTAAAGAAGGAGTATAAATGGGTTATAAGGTGAAAGCCTGTAATGAACCCAAAATGTAATTACTTTAGACTTCTTCTAGGAAGGATAGATACAGGAAAGATGGATGGGGAAGAACAAGATTTATGATAGGCTGCATCAGTGTGAGATTTGCAAAATGCTTCGTCTTTTGATGGACTTCAGTTTCTCCAAGGGGAATTAGTAACTTCATCAATATTTAGTTCAGTTACAGTCAATAGATATTTCTGCATGCCTACTATATGCTGGCTGCAATACCAGGTGCTGAGGTTACAGATGAGGGATGCAGTGTTCACTGTGTTCACCTCCTTAGCCAGAGGGACACATATAATATACGCAAATATGTTTTACAGGACAAGTGATTTCACAAGAAAGCAAACAATTTTTGCTAAATCAATAATAAATTATGTCTGGTCTACTATAGACTCCCAACTCCAGTGTTTTTGTTGTCTTTATTATTGTTGTTTGTTTCATTAAATTGTAGATTTCTTCCTTCATATAAAGAAGTTCAGAGTTGGCTGTCCAGGGCTGTGATACAAGCTGTAGGAAAACACAAGAGACCCAGGCCACTTCCTTCTGCTTCATTATCTTGGTGTGTGTGTGTCTTCCTTCCTCAAGGTTGCAACATAGCTGCTGCAGCTCCGACCTTATATCTGAGTTCCAAAAAGGAAAAGGGGGAAGGTCAAGCAACAAAAAGAACACTCTCCCTCAATTTCCCAGAAGCCTCATCCAATGATATCTACTCACATATCATTGACTAGTCTTACTGCAATGGAGTGTGGGAAATTAGTCTTGTAGCTGAGCTCATTGACCCTGAATAAATCAAAGATTTGTACTAAGTATATCAGTCAGGATTCAGTACCAGAAACAGAATCACTATAAGTTATATAGAATAAGAGGTTTATTAACAGGATTAGACAATTTGCAATTTCAAACAGTAAAGTATGTAGGCTTTTGTATGTTTGTCCAGTTTTTGTTCTGAGTCTAAAGCCAGCTTGGCCATAAGACAAGAAAGAATGGTGGATGTGACATGGGGCATTGCAAGGACAAAGCAGAACCTGTGAAGTGAGCATGAGGACAAACTGCAATCTATGAGGATAAAGTGGAACCTGCATATGCTTCTCACTCCCTCCAACCTTAATGACATGGGTGACCTGAGGGAAAAGTCAGTGCCCTTTGCCAAGGAGTGATGTATGCACTCTGCCCAGAACTCAGAGAAGCTGAAAGAGGTAGTCTGGTAGAACTGCAGGAGCCATGATCTAACAATGTAAGCCAAATAGGCAGTGACTACACACATGAGAGTATAGCACCAGTGTCCTATGCAAACTTCAGAGCATAAAAAATGCCCACTGCTTCACCTCTGCCTTGAAAATCTTACACAGGTTATTTTCTGGTGAACCCTTATCCAAAACCATACACAAAGAAATTTGGGAAAGGCAGTTCCAATTTAGCTAAGTCGACATAGTTCAAAACTATCCCATCAAGATAGAAGGGATAATAGCTATTGTGTAGGCAAGGAGCCATGTCCTCCACAGAAAGTTGGAAGAAGCATAGGATATCCAGGAAGGATGCTAACGAGCCAGCTCTGGGTGTGAAGAATGACATGGTTTCCAAATGCAAGGGAATATTCTCTGATGGAAATTATAGCATGTGCCAAAGAGGAAGAAAACACAATCTGAGTTCTATAGGTACTTCCACGTTGCCAAAGCATAAAATAGGAGTGGGTTTGGGGGAAGAAGAGGACAGAAAGCTGAGGACCATAGAATCATTTTCACCTTTGCTTAATTTACATAACCTCATAACATAAGGGAAAACATCATAACTCTTAACACTTCCATGTTTGACAGGACCTCGACCCCCTTGCCAAGCAGGTGAGGCTGCAGTTATCAGTTAGGATTGGATCCTGCTATAAGGAATAGAAGTTAAAATGACAGAAGCTTAAATATATATAGTTTTATTTGTCACATATTGCAAAAAATCTAGGAGTAGTTCAGGACACGTGTGATACCTGACCAGTGACATTGGACTATTTCAATATTTGTGCTCTGCATACTTTCTGAGTGTCTTAGATTGGGTACCCTGGAAAAAGATCAGACTGTAGAGGGTTCACTGGGAAGAGCTTTTGGGAGATACAGCAGCAAGGTCATGAGGAAGGCAGGTCTGGGTAAAGGGAGGAGCTGAACAGCAAAATGGTTGCAGCTGATGACTCAGCCAATCCTACTAGAGCTCTGGAACTGGGTTGTTCTTATCCCAAATGAAGATATATCAGTGACATCTCTGTATCTCTGCTTCAGCCATCGCCTTCATTGGGCTGGTCACTGGAAAGTTCATTGCCATCACCTTCCCCTGGGGAGCAGAAGAGGTAATTCTAAGTGGGCAGTTCCCTTAGACCAAGGGAAATTCCTAACCAGTGAGTCAGTTGTATCCTCAGCTACTACTCTCAGTACCTGGAAGACAGGTGTGTGGATCCTCAAGAGCCTGTCTTGGAAGAGAACCCCAGAATCCACTACAGTTGACAAGGTTTCATCCTCATGCATGTCACGTAAAGGTCACAAGGGGGCTGCTGTGCCTCCTAATCTCTCATCCCCTTCCAGGCAGGTTCTAAAGGTGCAAATCGGCAGAGAGACTTTTTCCCAGCAAGGCTGTACCTTTTCATGTATGAATACATGGCCTCCTAAGGGATTTCTACCAACATTTCATTTGCTGGTAGAACTTTGATCTATCATCAACCCTACTATCTGGAAGCTGAGAGTTTATAGTTAAGGATGTTGCTGAAGACCATACACAACACCTAAGTTCCTTAGTAAAGGAAGGGGGTGGACATTTGGAAGGCAACTAGCAGGTCTGACACTAGCCTGTGATGATAGTAAAAGAAATTAAATAGACCTGAGCCCCACCCATCTTAAATTCAGGACTCAATTGGCAAGGGTTCTAGGAAGAAATAATCATCCTACACTGCCAGCATAAAGGAACACTGGAACACAACTTTGAGGAATAATTTGTCTATACGCATTAATGATAAAAATGTTCATGACCTTCAGCCTAGAACTCCTCATCTGGGAATAGATTCTAGAGAAACTCCAGCACATGGATGGGTAAAGGAGACATGCATATGGATATTCATTTCAACATGGTTTATAACTGCAAAGCATATCTAAAAAATCTTAACGTCAAAGGTAGAAATGGATGATTAGTGTACAATAAGATTATACAAATCACAATTCACAGATATTTCTTGAGATACCATTAAATGTTGGACTTGGTTGCCTCTTTTTCAGGGGTCTGAGGAGTTGGTCAAGAAGACCTGGTCCGTCCATAGTGTTCTGTGGTTGGTCCTGTCAATTCTTTACGGGTCTGATTTTTTTAAATTTTATTGAAGTATAGTTGATGTACAATATAAGTTACACATTATATAAGGTGTACAATATAGTGATTCACAATTTTTAAACATTATATTCCATTTAATTATCATGAAATATTGGCTATATTCCCTGTGTTGCACAAAATATACTTGTAGCTTATTTATTTTATATGTAATAGTTTGTACCTCTTAATTCCTTACCAATGTATTGCCCTCCTTCCCTCTCCCCACTGGTAAGCACTAGTTTGTGCTCTATAACTGTGAATCTGCTTCTTTTTTGTTATATTCACTGGTTTGTTGTACTTTTTCCACATATAAGTGATATCATATAGTATTTGTCTTCCTTTGTCTGATCTATTTCACTTAACATAATACCCTCCAAGTCCATCTATGTTGCTACAAATGGCAAATTTCCCTTCTTTTTATGGCTGAGTAGTATTCCATTGCATATATACCACATCTTCTTTATCTGTTCAGCTGTTAATGGATGCTTAGGTTGCTTCCATATCTTGGCAGTTGTAAATAACTTTCTTATGAACATTGGGGTGCATATATCCTTTCTAAATAGTGTTTTTGTTTTTGAAGATATATATTTCTGTGTCTGCTTTTACTCAAAAAACTCCTACTTTTTACTTTCTTAGAGTTGAGGCAAAACTTTGATTTGACTGAATGCATTGTGTCCTGGAAGTCATTGTTAGTGTCATATATCAGAAAATACAGCATAGAGAGTAAACAAAGCAGGTGTGGTCCTCAGAGTTGTGGTTCCGCATCACAGCTGGCAGCTGCTATAATCCCTGGGTCAGGCAGTGCACATGTCCAACCAGTCACCATTAATTATTATTAATTGCTTTACTTGTAGCCAATTACTAGATCAGTGAGAATGACTGAAGTGTCTTGTACCTTGGAACAGAAAATGGAAAAAACCCGACAGCATAATTGTCTGAAATTCCAAAAGAAGTAACTTAATTCATCAATTTTATTATTTACATGCTTCTTAAGTCAAAATCATTTGTTTTTAAATGATTTTTCTTGTGGATTCAAAATTATATGTTCAATTTAATTATATCTGACTATAAATTACATAATGACATATTAATTCTTTTTTTCTTTATAAATAAACTGTTCAACAATAGCCTGTTCTGTATAAATAGAATTGTTCTCACTTGTGATTTGTGATATTTGAAAATTCAGTTTTCAAATATCCATGCTGAATGCTGAATTTAATAAGAATGAAATGTAAGATACTAAACATGAAATGCTATCGAGATATGATCTGACTGACCTCCTACCAGAGACAGTAGAGGATAAATGGAAATTGTCACAAACTCCAAAAAAAAAAGCAAACAAAAAACACTCACAATGCAATGAGACCTCATTTATTTCTTCAGAAAGAAACTGAGAAAATGGAAGAGTCAAGACCAGGCATCTGAGTCATCAAAAACACCTGCTATTTGCTGTGTTGAGATGCTCAAGCCTATTTCAGATTCTCTCTACTCTTGCTTTAGAAACAAATCTAACAACTGGTTATGGGGGCACTTATTCCACACTATTCATCTTTACTGGTGGGCTCTCCTGACTCATCCATGTACCCTGGAGGAAACAGCTTTCCCATGCCTTCAGGAGAAGTGTTTTCTCCTTAAGAGTTTAAGCCAGTGCCCAAGGGTTCACCCTCTGATTGCCTAGCCAGCTGGGTCCGAGGCACATCAGCAGGTGGGGAGAGCACACAGGGGATGCATGTCGCCACCCATATAGACTCCATCCTCTATTCCTACTATTTCCAACTCATCCTTCAAGAACTGGTCCCGAGTTCCCCTCTGCAGAAGGTTTTCCTGAAGGGTCAGGTGGCTGGGGTCTCCCTGCCCTCTGTGGGAATGCCAGACCAGAGACATCTTTGGCCATCTCTTTCCCTCAGTGGCAACAGAAAAGACCATCTGTGTGTACCCTGCCAAACAAGAAGGCCAACACCTTATGACTGGGATTTTACTGAATGAAAACAATTTTCAAAAATATTGGAAACATTGCCTTTCAGATGTTGTAACTGAGGTGGGATCCTGTGGAGATGCGGAGCAGGACCAGCTTCTTCAGTCTTGCTCAAACCCCAGAATCCACTACAGTTGACAATTTTATCAGGCAGAGGGAGCACGGGTGAAAGAGAAGACAGGAGAGGCTCAGTGAGGAAAACACTCATCAGCTCACTGGGCGGTTTGCTCGGTGTCCAGCCTCCTGCCAAAGAGATTTGGGCCGTCAAGGTGGCTACCAGTCTGTGTACCTTTATAGGATTGATACCAACCAGGAGCGATGTCATTAAAGCTGTGTGAGTGGGTGGGTGTGTGTGAGCATACATACACCTGGACAGTCAGGAAGCAAAGACATGACCTTGTTGGACAAGCATAAAATTGCAAACTAATTTTTCAGATATAATATTGCTTCATGAATAATCAGGACATTTCTTAACCTCAGGGTATGATTTGAAATTGGAGTATGGCCATATGGCATTCTTATGCAGCAGTAACTCTTATCAATAGTGGCTCCAGGAATATAATTATTTTCTAAAGAAGTGGACCATGTTAAAGTTTTTTTTTTTTTCCTAAATACTACTAGGTATAATAGTGAGCTATGGCCCAATGGGACAAGAAATCCTTGGCACAGATAGTTTAGACTATAAATCCCACTCAGTTAATGACAAATCTGGACAGCTTCTCACAGTTGTACCCTTTCTCCACATTTTAGACTCAATTTTCAGATGATAGTTGCTTTTCTACTCTTGCCACCTACCTCAAGTTAGTGGACAATCACACACATGCTTTAGTGAATAGAGCATTTAATACCCCGCTGCTTGATTTGTGGTTTTCAGATCATCTAATCTGAACATAAGAGTGTTGATTTTCCATCTGCAGAGACTCAGGTACACAAACACAGTGGTAATGAGAGCACTCCTTGAGCACTTTGTCCATCCCCAGTTTAGTTTCTGCCATGTAAATGTACATGGGTCTGGCACCCTTGGTATCAACAGACTTTCCCAAATTCCCCTCAGCAGGAGATTCAGGGCTGTGAAGCAGGCATGTCGGTGGAGAGTCTCTACTACTAAACAACATACAACTTGGGACAGGTCACTTACCTACTTAGAAATTGTCATGACACTGTGTCAGCTCACCTTTCAATGCTGTGAAGAAGTGAGAGATGGCCTTTGTCACTCTAGGTTATTTTGCATCTGATTCATTTACATCCTGTGAATCTGTCAGTGTGAGGCAAGCACAAGACACTCGACTGTCAGGAGAGGATGTATAGATGCTCTTTATCCTTACCTCTCTTCTTGGCGTTGTCTGTTCCAACCCTGCAGAATCACTCATGGGGAGAGTGGAGTACTCTAGTGCACAAAAATTCTCCTCCAGCACTCATTGCTCACTGGGCACTGATGGGTGGTCTGTGTGGTCTCTAGCAGATACTGAGCTCTACATTCCATCTACTCACTCTCCTAGATGCTTCCTCATGGATTGAAATCCACTTCCATTCCACTCCACTCCCTTATGTTACATTTAAGTATTATTACCATTCCTCGGGGATCACAGAAGCCAATTATACAGTGTGGTCAACATTTACAAAAATCTTTTGGCCCTACATCAACGTTACTGAGATATAATTTACATGCAATAAAATTAGCAGGTTTTATATCTGATGAATTTGATAAATGTATACTCCTGTCTAATCAACATCCTGATCAAGATACAGGAATTTATACAACCCCAGAAAATTCCTTCATGCTCCTTTATAGGCAATTCCCCCACCTTAGTCAAACACTTTTCTGATTTCTTTCATCACGGTTTAGTTTTGCCAATTCTAGAGCCTTGTGCAAATTGTATTTTATAGTATATACTCTTTTTCTGAACATAATACTTTTGAGATCCATGTTGCTATATGTCTTAAGAGTTAATTAATTTTCATCGTGGAGGAGTGTTTTATTGTATGGAAGCCAAAATTTGTTTATGCATTCACTTGTTGATGACCAAAAAAAAGTTGTAAGAATGTGCGACAGGGCTTCCCTGGTGGTGCAGTGGTTAAGAATCTGCCTGCCAATGCTAGGGACACAGGTTCAAGCCCTGGCCCGGGAAGATCCCACATGCCACAGAGCACCTAAGCCCGCATGCCACAGCTACTGAGCCTGCGCTCTAGAGCCTGAGAGCCACCACTACTGAGCCCATGTGCCACAACTATGGAAGCCCACACACCTAGAGCCCATGCTCCTCAAAAAGAGAAGCCACCACAATGAGAAGCCCACGCATCCCAATGAAGAGTAGCCCCCACTCGCCGCAACTAGAGAAAGCCCACTTGCAACAACAAAGACCAAACGTAGCCAAAAATAAATAAACTAAATGTATATAAAAAAATAAAGCTATACCCCAAATGCTCAGATTTCAATCAAGAATTCCTCCTCATACCAAGAGCCAGAAAGACCTCTAACTGAAAAAGACAATCAATAGATATCAATACCAATATATAGATATGTTAGAAATATCTGACAAAGCAACCATGAGAAAGATGCTTCAAAGAGAAATCACAAACATTTGGGAAACAAATGAAATAGTAAAAAATAACAATTCTCAGAGAAGCAAACAAATATATAAAGAAAAACTGAATGGAAATAATGGAATTGAAAAACACAATAGCCCAAATAAAAAGCTCAGTGGATGGAATCAATAACAGAATGGAAGGGACAGAAGAAAGGGTCATTCAGAAGATAGAAATTATACAATCTGAAGAACAGAGAGAAAATAGACTGAAAAATTAAGATCCTAAGAAACTCATCTAACAAAATATAATAGAATATCGAATCATACCATAGAAGTCACAGAAGGAGAGAAGAAAGAGGATGAGACTGTACGTAAAGAAATACTGGATGAAAACCTCTCAAGTTTGGAGAAAAAAGGCATAAACCTACAGATTCATCAATCTGGTCGACACCAAACAAAATTAAACTAAAGAAATCCACATCTAAAATATGACACAAAAGAACCTGTCTATGAAACAGAAACACACTCATAGACACAGAGGACAGACTTGTGGTCGCCAAGGGAGAGAGTGTGGGGGGAGGATGGATTGGGAGTTTGGAATTAGCAGATATGAACTATTATACATAGAATGGATAAACAAGAAGGTCTTACTGTATAGCACAGGGAAATATATTCAATATCTTGTGATACACCATAATGGAAAAGACTATGAAAAAGAATGTATATATGTATGCATAACTGAATCACTTTGCGGTATAGCAGAAATTAACACAACATTGTAAATCAACTATACTTCAATAAAATAAATTTAAAACAAAACCAAACTACAGAAATCCACACCAAGATAAGTCATAGTTAAAGTCCTGAAAACTAAAATCGAGAAAAAAAATATTTAGATTAGTGAGAGACAAATGCAACTAACCCACAGGAGAAAAGCAATATCATTCATGAATATCGGTGAAAAATTCTTCTTTTTTCCTTTTTTATTTTTTTTACATCTTTATTGGAGTATAATTGCTTTACAATGGTGTGTGAGTTTCCGCTTTATAACAAAGTGAATCCGTTATACATATACATATGTTCCCATATCTCTTCCCTCCTGCGTCTCCCTCCCTCTCACCCTCCCTATCCCACCCCTCTAGGTGGTCACAAACCACCCAGCTGATCTCCCTGTGCTATGAGGCTGCTTCCCACTAGCTATCTATTTTACATTTGGTAGTGTATATATGTGCATGCCACTCTCTCGCTTTGTCAAAGCTTACCCTTCCCCCTCCCCATATCCTCAAGTCCATTCTCTAGTAGGTCTGCATCTTTATTCCCATCTTGCCCCTAGGTTCTTCATAACCATTTTTTTTCTTAGATTCCACATATATGTGTTAGCATACGGTATTTGTATTTCTCTTTCTGACTTACTTCACTCTGTATGACAGACTCTAGGTCCATCCACCTCACTACAAATAACTCAATTTCATTTCTTTTTATGGCTGAGCAATATTCCATTGTATATATGTGCCCTATCTTCTTTATCCATTCATCTGTTGATGGACACTTAGATTTCTTCCATGTCCTAGCTATTGTAAATAGAGCTGCAATGAACATTTTGGTACATGACTCTTTTTGAATTTTGGTTTTCTCAGGGTATATGTCCAGTAGTGGGATTGCTGGGTCATATGGTAGTTCTATTTGTAGTTTTTAAAGGAACCTCCATACTGCTCTCCATAGTGGCTGTACCAATTCACATTCCCACAAGCAGTGCAGGAGTGTTCCCTTTTCTTCACACCCTCTCCAGCATTTATTGTTTCTAGATTTTTTGATGATGGCCATTCTGAACGGTGTGAGATGATATCTCATTGTAGTTTTGATTTGCATTTCTCTAATGATTAATGATGTTGAGCATTCTTTCATGTGTTTGTTGGCAATCTGTATATCTTGTTTGGATAAATGTCTCTGTAGGTCTTCTGCCCATTTTTGGATTCAGTTTTCTGTTTTTTTGCTATTGAGCTACATGAGCTGTTTATAAATTTTGGAGATTAATCCTTTGTGCGTTGCTTCATTGGCAAATATTTTCTCTCATTCTGAGAGTTGTCTTTTGGCCTTGTTTATGGTTACCTTTGCAGTGCGAAAGCTTTGAAGTTTCATTAGGTTCCATCTGTTTATTTTTGTTTGTATTTCCATTTCTCTAGGAGGTGGGTCAAAAAGGATCTTGCTGTGATTTATGTCATAGAGTGTTCTGCCTATGTTTTCCTCTAAGAGTTTGATAGTTTCTGGCCTTACATTTAGGTCTTTAATCCATTTTGAGCTTATTTTTGTGTATGGTGTTAGGGAGTGATCTAATCTCATACTTTTACATGTACCTGTCCAGTTTTCCCAGCACCACTTATTGAAGAGGCTGTCCTTTCTCCACTGTACATACCTGCCTCCTTTATCAAAGATAAGGTGACCATATGTGCATGGGTTTATCTCTGGGCTTTCTATCCTGTTCCATTCATCTATCTTTCTGTTTTTGTGCCAGTACCATACTGTCTTGATTACTGGAGCTTTGTAGTATAGTCTGAAGTCAGGGAGCCTGATTCCTTCAGCTCTGTTTTTCGTTCTCAAGATTGCTTTGGCTATTCGGGATCTTTTGTGTTTCCATACAAATTGTGAAATTTTTTGTTCTAGCTCTGTGAAAAATGCCAGTGTTAGTTTGATAGGGATTGCATTGAATCTGTAGATTGCTTTGGGTAGTAGAGTCACTTTCACAATGTTGATTCTTCCAATCCAAGAACATGGTATATCTCTCCATCTATTTGTATCATCTTTAATTTCTTTCATCAGTGTCTTATAATTTCCTGCATACAGGTCTTCTGTCTCCTTAGGTAGGTTTATTCCTAGATATTTTATTCTTTTTGTTGCAATGGTAACTGGGAGTGCTTTCTCGATTTCACTTTCAGATTTTTCATCATTAGTGTATAGGAATGCCAGAGATTTCTGCATTAGTTTTGTATCCTGCTACTTTACCAAATTCATTGATTGGCTCTAGTAGTTTTCTGGTAGCATCTTTAGGATTCTCCATGTATATTATCATGTCATCTGCAAAGAGTGACAGCTTTACTTCTTCTTTTCTGATTTGGATTCCTTTTATTTCCTTTGCTTCTCTGATTGCTGTGGCTAAAACTTCCAAAACTATGTTGAATAAGAGTGGTGAGAGTGGGCAACCTTGTCTTGTTCCTGATCTCAGTGGAAATGCTTTCAGTTTTTTACCACTGAGGACAATGTTGGCTGTGGGTTTGTCATATATGGCCTTTATTATGTTGAGGAAAGTTCCCTCTATGCCTACTTTCTGCAAAGTTTTTATCAGAAATTGGTGTTGAATTCTGTGAAAAGCGTTTTCTGCATCTATTGAGATGATCATTTGGCTTTTCTCCTTCAATTTGTTAATACTGTGTATCACGTTGATTGATTTGCATATATTGAAGAATCCTTGCATTCCTGGAATAAACTCCACTTGATCATGGTGTATGATCCTTTTAATGTGCTGTTGGATTCTGTTTGCTAGTATTTTGTTGAGGATTTTTGCATCTATGTTCATCACTGATATTGGCCTGTAGTTTTCTTTCTTTGTGACATCCTTGTCTGCTTTTGGTATCAGGGTGATGTTGGCCTCGTAGAATGAGTTTGGGAGTGTTCTTCCCTCTGCTATATTTTGGAAGAGTTTGAGAAGGATAGGTGTTAGCTCTTCTCTAAATGTTTAATAAAATTTGCCTGTGAAGCCATCTGGTCCTGGGCTTTGGTTTGTTGAAGGTTTTTAATAACAGTTTCAATATCAGTGCTTGTGATTGGTCTGTTCACATTTTCTATTTCTTCCTGATTCAGTCTTGGAAGGTCGTGCATTTCTAAGAATTTGTCCACTTCTTCCAGATTGTCCATTTTATTGGCATTGAGTTGCTTGTAGTAATCTCTCATGATCTTTTGTATATCTGTAGTGTCAGTTGTTACTTCTCCTTTTTCATTTCTAATTCTACAGATTTGAGACTTCTCCCTGTTTTTCTTGATGAATCTGGCCAATGGTTTATCAATTTTATTTATCTTCTCAAAGAACCAGCTTTTACTTTTATTGATCTTTGCTATCATTTCCTTCATTTCTTTTTCATTTATTTCTGATCTGATTTTTATGATTTCTTTCCTTCTGCTAGCTTTGGGGTTTTTTTGTTCTTCTTTCTCTAATTGCTTTAGGTGCAAGGTTAGGTTCTTTTTACGAGATGTTTCTGTCTCTTAAGGTAGGATTGTATTGCTATAAACTTCCCTCTTAGAACTACTTTTGCTGCATCCCATAGGTTTTGGGTCATTGTGTCTCCATTGTCATTTGTTTCTAGGTATTTTTTGATTTCCTTTGACTTCTTCAGTGATCACTTCGTTATTAAGTAGTGTATTGTTTAGCCTCCATGTGTTTGTATTTTTTACAGATATTTTCCTGTAATTGATACCTAGCCTCATAGCGTTGTGGTTGGAAAAGATACTTGATACAATTTCAATTTTCTTAAATTTACCAAGGCTTGATTTGTGACCCAAGATATGATATCTCCTGGAGAATGTTCCATGAGCACTTGAGAAAAATGTGTATTCTGTTGTTTTTGGATGGAATGTCCTATAAATATCAATTAAGTCCATCTTGTTTAATGTATCATTTAAAACTTGTGTTTCCTTATTTATTTTCATTTTGGATGATCTGTCCATTGGTGAAAGTGGGGTGTTAAAGTCCCCCACTATGAATGTGCTACTGTCGATTTCACCTTTTATGGCTGTCAGTATTTGCCTTATGTATTGAGGTGCTCCTATGTTGGGTGCATAATTATTTACAATTGTTATATCTTCTTCTTGGATCGACCCCTTGATCATTATGTAGTGTCCTTCTTTGGCTCTTCTAATAATCTTTATTTTAAAGTCTATTTTGTCTGAAAAGAGAATTGCTATTCCAGCTTTCTTTTGGTTTCCATTTGCATGGAATATCTTTTTCCACCCCCTCACTTTCAGTCTGTATGTGTCTCTAGGTCTGAAGTGTGTCTCTTGTAGACAGCATATATATGGGTCTTGTTTTTGTATCCATTCAGCCAGTCTGTGTCTTTTGGTGGGAGCAGTTAGTCCATTTACATTTAGGGTAATTATTGATATGTATGTTGCTATTCCCATTTTCTTAGTTGTTTTGGGTTTGTTATTGTAGGTCTTTTCCTTCTCTTCTCTTTCTTGCCTAGAGAAGTTCCTTTAGCATTTGTTGTAAAGCTGGTTTTGTGGTGCTGAACTCTCTCAGCTTTTATTTGTCTGTAAAGGTTTTAATTTCTCCATCAAATCTGAATGAGATCCTTGCTGGGTAGAGTAATCTTGGTTGCAGGTTCTTCTCCTTCATCACTTTAAATATGTCCTGCCAGTCCTTTCTGGCTTGCAGAGCTGCTGCTGAAAGATTATGGGGATTCCCTTGTGTGTTATTTGTTGTTTTTCCCTTGCTGCTTTTAATATGTTTTCTTTGTATTTAATTTTTGAAAGTTTGTTTAATATGTGTCTTGGCATATTTCTCCTTGGACTTATCCTGTATGGGGCTCTTTGTGCTTCCTGGACTTCATTAACTATTTCCTTTCCTATATTAGGGATGTTTTCAACTATAATCTCTTCAAATATTTTCTCAGTTCCTTTTTTTTCTCTTCTTCCTCTGGAACCCCTATAATTTGAATCTTGGTGTGTTTAATGTTGTCCCAGAGGTCTTGAGACTGTCCTAAGTTCTTTTCATTTTTTTTTCATTATTCTGATCTGCAGTAGTTATTTCCACTATTTTATCTTCCAGGTCACTTATCTGTTCTTCTGCCTCAGATATTCTGCTATTGATCCCATCTAGATTATTTTTAATTTCATTTATTGTGTTGTTCTTCATTGCTTGTTTCATCTTTAGTTCTTCTAGGTCCCTGTTAAATGTTTCTTGCATTTTGTCCATTCTATTTCCAAGACTTTGGATCATCTTTACTATCATTATTCTGATTTCATTTTCTGGTAGACTGCCTATTTCCTCTTCATCTGTTAGGTCTGGTGGGTTTTTATCTTGTTCCTTCATCTGCTGTGTGTTTTTCTGTCTTCTCATTTTGCTTATCTTACTGTGTTTGGGGTCTCCTTTTTGCAGGCTGCAGGTTCGTAGTTCCTGTTGTTTTTGGTGTCTGTCCCCAGTGGCTAATGTTGGTTTAGTGGGTTGTGTAGGCTTCCTGGTGGAGAGGACTAGTGCCTGTGTTCTGGTGGATGAGGCTGGATATTGTCTTCTTAGTGGGCAGGTGCACGTCTTGTGGTGTGTTTTGGGGTGTCTGTGGACTTATTATGATTTTAGGCAGTGTCTCTGCTAATGGGTGGGGTTGTGTTCCTGTCTTGCTAGTTGTTTGGCATAGGGTGACCAGCACTGTAGCTTGCTGGTCGTTGAGTGAAGCTGGGTGCTGGTATTGAGATGGAGGTCTCTGGGAGATTTTCACCACTTGATGTTATGTGGAGCTGGGAGGTCTCTTGTGGACCAGTGCCCTGAAGTTGGCTCTCCCACCTCAGAGGCACAGCACTGACTCCTGGCTGTAGCAGCAAGAGCCTTTCATCCACACGGTTCAGAATAAAAGGGAGAAACAGTAGAAAGAAAGAAAGGAAGGAAGGAAGAAAGGAGGGAGGGAGGGAGGAAGGAAGGAAGGAAGGAGAGAAGGAAGGAAAGAGAGAAAGAAAGAAAGAAGATAAAATAAAATAAAGTTATTAAAATAAAAAAAATTTTTAAGAGAAAAAAACACGGATAGAACCCTAGAACAAATGGTGGAAGCAAAGCTATACAGACAAAATCTCCCACAGAAGCATACACATACATGCTCACAAAAAGAGGAAAAGGGGAAAAAATCATAAATCTTGCTCTCAAATTCCACCTCCTCAATTTGGGATGATTCATTGTCTATTCATGTAATCCACTGATGCAGGGTACATCAAGTTGATTGTGGACCTTTAATCTGCTGCTTCTGAGGCTGCTGGGAGAGATTTCCCTTTCTCTTCTTTGTTCTCACAGCTCCTGGGGCTCAGGTTTGGATTTGGCCCCACCTCTGCGTGTAGGTCACTGGAGGGCGTTTGTTCTTCGCTCAGACAGAACGGGGTTAAAGGAGCAGCTGCTTTGGGAATTCTGGCTCACTCAGGCTTGGGGGAGGGAGGGGTACAGAGTGCCAGGCGAGCCTGCGTCGGTAGAGGCCAGTGTGTCGTTGCACCAACCTAAGGCGCGCCGGGTGTTCTCCTGGGGGAAGTTGTCCCTGGATCCCGGGACCCTGGCTGTGGCGGGCTGCACAGGCTCCCGGGAGGGGTGGTGTGGATAGTGACCTGTGCTCGCACACTGGCTTCTTCGTGGCTGCAGCAGCAACCTTAGTGTCTCATGCCCGTCTCTGGGGTTCACGCTTTTAGCCGCGGCTCGCACCCGTCTCTGGAGGTCCTTTAAGCAGCGCTCTTTATCCCCTCTCCTCGCGCACCAGGAAACAAAGAGGGAAGAAAAAGTCTCTTGCCTGTTTGGCAGGTCCAGACTTTTACCCAGACTCCCTCCCGGCTAGCCATGGTGCAGTAACCCCCTTCAGGCTGTGTTCACGCCGCCAACCCCAGTCCTCTCCCTGCGTTCTGACCGAAGCCCAAGCCTCAGCTCTCAGCCTCGCCCACCCCGGCAGCTGAGCAGACAAGCCTCTCGGGCTGGTGCATGCCGGTCAGACCGATCCTCTGTGAGGAATCTCTCCGCTTTGCCCTCTGCACCCCTGTTGCTGTGCTCTCCCCGATAGCTCGGAAAACTTCCCCCTCCGCCACCTGCAGTCTCCGCCCATGAAGAGGCTTCTAGTGTGTGCAAACCTTTCCTCCTTCACAGCTCCCTCCCACTGGTGCAGGTCCCATCCCTATCCTTTTGTCTCTGTTTATTATTTTTTCTTTTGCCCTACCCAGGTACGTGGGGAGTTTCTTGCCTTTTGGGAGGTCTGAGGTCTTCTGCCAGCGTTCAGTAGGTGTTCTGTAGGAGTTGTTCTACGTGTAGATGTATTTCTGGTGTATCTATAGGGAAGAAGGTGACCTCCATATCTTACTCTTCCGCCATCTTCTCCTCGTCCCCTATAGGTGAAAAATTCTTAACAAAATATAGAATTTAGCAATAGTTTTTAAAAAATTACATACTGTGATTAAGTTTAATTTATTCCAAGGGTGCAAGGCATATGATATTTGACAATTAATCAATGTAATCCACCATATAAACTTGCTAAAGAAGAAAAAACATTCATATTAATTGATGTAGAAAAAGCATTTGACAAAATTTAACAATTACTCATGATAAAATCTCTCAGAAAATAAGAATAAATGGAAACTTCCTCATCTTAATAAACAGCATGTGCAAGCTAACTATCACTATCATTTTACTTAATGGTAAAAGACTGAACAAAAGTAAGGGTGTCTACTTTCATCACTTTTATTCAACCTAATGCTTCAAGTTTTAGGCAGTGTAAGAAAGCAATACATGAAAATAAAAGGCCACCAGTTGTAAAGGAATAAATAAAATTACTGCTATTGCAGTTGTCATGATTGTCTACATAAAAAATCTCAAGGAATCTGCCAAAAACTTCTAGAATTATTAAGTGATTTCAGTGACATTGCAGTTTACTAGATCAACATAAAAATTAATTGTACATACACACATATTAGCAATGAATACATGGAGACAAATTAAAATAAATTAAAAATAAAATAAAATAATAAAATTGTAAAATCACAAAATATGTAAGTATAAATTTAGGAAAGCAAGTGCAGGACTTGTATGCTGACAACTGCAAAATGTTAATGAAATGAGTCAATGAGGATCTAAATAAAAGGAGATCCATACCATGTTCATGAATTAGAAGACTTAGCACAACAAAGATGTCAGTTCTCCTCAAACAGATACACGAGGTAATGACAATTCCTTATCAAAATCCCTGTAAGACATTTTTGTAGATAGAGCCAAGATTATTCTAAAAATTATATTGAAAGGCAAAAGAACTAAAATTTCTAAAAGAATTTTGAAAAATAAAAACGAAGTGGAAAAATCAGTCTACCTGGTGTCAAGACTTCTTATATACATACAATAACAAGACCAAGTGATATTGGCAGAAGCATAGCCACACAGATTAATACTTGATCCAAGTGGGCTTTAAAAGGTTGATACTTAATTTCCAAAAATTTGCACAATTTTTAGCTATCTTTCAGTTATTGATTTCTAGTTTAACTCCACTGTGATCTGAGTACATATTTTGTCTGACTTTTATTCTTTTAAATGTGTTATATGTGGTTTAGGGCCTGGATGGGTTGCATCTTAATGGATGTTTCATGTAAGCTTGTGAAACATGTGTATTCTGCTGTTGTCATATAGAATATTTTATAAATGTCAGTTATATAATATTGATTTGTACTGCTGTTCAGGTTTCCTTATTTTATTACATAGGTTAAAAAGAAATACAATGGAGGAAAAAGAGCCTTTTCAACAAATGTAAATAAAGCAATGTGGCATCATAGGCAAAGAAAAATGAACTTCAACATAAACCTTACACGTTAGGTGAAATTTAATTAAATGTATCACAGACTTAAACATAAAATTTTAAACTATAAAAAACTTTAGAAAACAATATAGGAGAAAACTTTGACACCTATTTCTAAACAAAGAGATCTTTCATTTGACAGCAAAAGCACAATCCATAAAAGAAAAAATGATAAATCAGATCTCATCAAAATTATATAGTTTGGTCTGTGGGAAACCCTTTTAAGAAAATGAAAAAATAAACTATATACCAAGATAAAATATTGGTAAACCACATACAAATCCTACAAACAACTAGAACCTAGAATCTATAGAATATATATATATATATATATATATATATATATATACAAACTCAACTTTAAAGAAATAAACAATTCAATTAGGAAAATGGGCAAAAAACATGAAGAGATATTGTATCACAGACAGGCTATACAAATGGAAAATAAGCACAGGAAAATATATTCACATTCATTAGTCATCAGGAAAATACTAGTTAAAACCACAATGGGATATCACTACACAACTATCAGAATGCCTAAAATATAACATAGTAATCACACCAAATATTAATGAGAATAAAAAGAAACTGCATCACTGACATATTGTTCGTAGGAATGTAAAGTGGTCCAATCACTTGAAAAACATTTGGGGGTTTCGTGGAAATGACTAAATATGCAACAACCAAAGACCCACCAAATTCACTGAGAAAATTCCCAGAGAAATACTTATGTTTACATAACAATCTGTACACAAATGCTTACAGAAGCTTTTTTTTATTATAATGCAAAATTGGAAACACCCCAGATGTCATTCATAAACTGTGATACATGCATACAATGCTACAATACTTAGCAGTAAATATGAAAAGACTATTGAAGCCCTCAACATGTATGAATCTCCAAAGAATTATTCTGAGAGAAAAAAGCCAAAGGTTGTATATTGTATGATTCCATTTAAATAGCATCTTGAAATGGGAAAATTATAGAAACGGAGATAAGGATTAATGAGGGAGCAGAGGCAGGAGGAAAGCAGGTGCAGCTGTTAAAGGGCAGGCAATATATGGAATCCTTGTGAGGATTTAAATGTTCTGTATTATGAGTGTATCAATGTCAGTATCCTAGGTGCTATATTTAACTATAGTTTTTCAAGGTGTTATTATGAAGGAAATTGGGTAAAGGGCATACAAGATCTCTATATTATTTCAACTGTCCAATTTCAACAGTTATCCACAAATAAAAAGTTTAATAAAAGAAGTTCTCCACACCAGCCATCCCATCCACACAGTTCTATACTCTAGACAACGTCACACAGATTAAAGTGTATTTTCTTAATTTATATTATTTTCTTAGAGTTTAGTGGCATATCAGTTTATTGCCATTTGGATAACAGTTTCTTGCATAGAACTCAAGCTTTGGGCCATTCTCTTATCACCAATAAGTCAACTGAGGCATGAAATTTGCCTTTTACCTAAATTAAATACCAAAATGCAAGACACATCTTAGTAAAACTATTTTGTTAGCAGAAAACTGGTTCCAGTAGTTAAAATGTTTAATATAAACCACATATTTCTATATAAATATTAATTAGGATGATCTAGTACACTTTATCAAATATTTTTTGGTTGTCTGTTATTTGCCAGGCACTCATGATATAATGGTGGATAGCACATGTTCTGTGCCTTTGAGGTACTAACAGTATTGTGGCACAGGAGTTAAGTGTACAACATGGACTCTTCTATGAGACAAAAAGAACACAGGAGAAAGATGATCAACTTCCTGAGAGGGTCAGGGGAAGCTTTAGTAAAGAAGGATGATCGGAGTCGCAACTGTAAGAATGACTTAGAAATGTACTCTATTAACAGGGAGGGGAATTGAATTTTAAGAGGAATGAATGTCATATAGAAATTGACAAAGGCATGGGGCAGCAATTGGTGGTGGTGATGGTGGTGGCAGTGATTGTAATAGTGGTGAAGGTAATGCTCACCAGTGCCAGTGGTGGTGCTGGATTTGGAGGTGGCCCTGTTGTTGGTAGGTAGGAGTAGTAGTGGTGGTGATAGTATTGGTGGTTGTGGTGCTTGTGGTGGTGGTTACTGGTGGTGGTGGTAGTTGATGGTTAGTATGGTGGGTTGTGGCAGTGGTGGTGGTATTGGTGATGGTGGTGATGATGGAGGTGGTGGGAGCAGTGATGATGATGATGATGGTGAAAATGATAGGTAGTGTCCGTAGTAGTAGTGGCAGTGCTTGTAGATGCAATATTGTGGTTGGTGGCAATATTAGTGGTGGTGGCAATGCTGGTCATAGTGATAGTTTTGGCGGGGATGTTGCTAGTGGTGGTGGAGAGAACAGTGCAGAATTGTGGTTGCTTTTGATGGTGGCCATGGCGATATTGGTGGGGTGGTGGTTGTGGTGGTAGTAGGAGGAGTGAGGATGCACATGGGCTGGGAAATAACTTAGGACCAGGTTAATATTCTTGCATATTATTACAGAATGGAGACTGTGGATAATCTGGAGGCTAAAGGGTAGGTTCTTAGGAAGTATCCCAAAAAGGGTCGAAGTGAAGGGAGGAAATAGCAAAGATCAACAATTTCAGACAATTTTAACAATATTTTCCATAAAAGCTGCTGTATTCCTGAAGACAACAAACTTTCAAAGATTGCTTATGTCTGTTTTCATGTCTGCCCTTGACTCAGGATGTAACCTTTAGCAAATGATTTAAGCTCATTGCCTACATGTTCTCATTCACCAAATTAAAGCATCAGCCTCACTAATGATTCTCCTGGAAAGAATGACTACTATTTGAGAACTTTTGTGCTCAAAAGAGCTGGAAAAGCACACACTATCATTATCAGCATGAAATACAAAAGGGCTTCTCTAGTGGAAAATCACAGCTGACAGCAGCTGCGGGCTGAAGATCCCAAGGCTGCTGCAAAGGAGATGTACTGAGGGACTGTAAGCTGCAGGAAGAAAAGGGTAAAATTTGAAAATTCCTTATTATTTAATGATTAAAAGTGAGAGAAAAAGAGAGCAAACAGGTTGAAGTGGTGTGATTATAAGGATCCTAGGAAGAACAGCAATCCAGAGTTACTTATTATTTAAGAGTTGCCTATTATTCAAAAATATAAAGAAGACTGGAGAAGAAAATAATTGAAAAGAGTGATGATCTTTAAAAATGCATCAAACTTTTCTCTTTTCATATTGATACTGAAATCTCCATTATTCATGAAATTGCCTGGAAAGCAGAATAGGTATATAGAGAAATTAGACTGCCCAATGGCACAGCACTAGTCGAAGGTGGAACAGGGATTAGACTGAAGTATTAGCACATTGGAAAGACCACAAAGGTAGGTAGGCAGGGTTCTGAAGACACACTTCTGACTCCTTATTTTTCACTATCTTTCCCATTTCTTCACCAAGGAAACTCCACAGATTGCCTTTCCTCATGCACTGGGGGAAAAATATGAAGATGAACTCTCTCTAGGCAGGAGGATCCCCCACTCTTAGCCTGCTCCAGGAGACTGCTGTGATTATAGAGGGAAAGAAAGGCTAGAAACCTCAGAGACCCAAACAGAGGTGATTGGGGGAAGAAAGAGAAAGTGTAGATGAGCTGATGTCTTCATCACTAATTGCAGGGCAACCATAGCCTGGTCTAAATATGAACTACTTTTCAAATCACAGAGTGGCAATAAATAACTACTTATTTCTTTTCATCATTAGCTTTTTCCTCCACTTAACTTCAGAATGTTTTAGAATATCATACCTCCTTTGGTGAAGGCAATGATCAACAATGTCTCCTACTTAATTTTTGATTCAACAAATTTAAACTGTTCAGTACAGTTCATTTAAAAATATTATTCAGCTAATCTCATTGGGTGACATCTGGAATAATGTTTAATAAACGTTACTTAAAATTAATGTTAGATGGTGGCGTTTGGGTTACTATTCTTGCTTTTTGGCTCCTAAGTTGCTGGAATTTTTATCCAAACAATAAAGCCATTAATCTTTAGAACAAAACAAAAAGATAACCACTAGTAAAACAAGACAAGACAGGAACATGCCATTTTACAAAAGAGAAAGCAGAATTTCTCTAAAGGTCAATTTAACAAAAATAAGAGGAAAAAGTAAGGAGGAAAACGAACTAGAAATATTACAATTGGCAGCTATGAAATAAGTAAAAGGAATCTATCTAATCATATCAATTATAAAATAAAGCTCACTAATTGAATTGCCTTTATACAAACATAGAAACTTGTATTGGGATGCAATTTTTTACAAATACAGTAAGAGAAAAACAAAGGAAAAAGATACAAGAAAATGTGTAAGACAGTGACATAGATTTATTGATGAAGAGAAGCAAAAAAGCAGTAGCTGTCAAATTATTATCAGATAATACGCTCAGGGCCAAGTGCCACCAAGAAGATATCAGCCATTGACCTTATTATCTGACAATGAAATTCAAAGCATCTAAATTACAAACAATTAGAGATATGATTTCTGGAAAGATAAAGTAAGTGTACTTATCCTTATATCTGTAACCAAATACAACTAAAAAACCTGGAGTCTATATAAAACAAACATAAGAATACTCTGAAAGGTAGAGAGAAGGACAACTGGCTAGGGACCTCAGGATGCAAAGAATGACAGGTGGTGGCAATGGAAGCTGAGTAGTGAACCTAGACTTCCATCCCATATGGCAGTAACAAGGAAGCAACTTCCTTCTTCCAAAGGAGCTGTGCCATGGGAGAACTGCTAAAACATAAGATTAAATAAGATCCGGAACTTCCCTGGTGGCGCAGTGGTTGAGAGTCCACCTGCCGATGCAGGGGACACGGGTACGTGCCCCGGTCTGGGAAGATCCCACATGCCGCGGAGCGGCTGGGCCCATGAGCCATGGCCGCTGAGCCTGCATGGCCGGAGCCTGTACTCTGCAATGGGAGAGGCCACAACAGTGAGAGGCCCGCATACCACACACACACACAAAAAAAAATCCAAAATCTTACAATATAATATCTAAAATGCCCAGATTATAAGCAAAAATCATTCATCATACCAATAAAGAGAAAGACCTCAAACTGAATCAACAGATGCCAACATTAAGAGGGCAGGGAAGTTAGAATTATCTGACAAAAATTAAAGTGGCCATCATAGAAAATGCTTTAACAAGCAATTGAGAACACAATTGAAACAAATTAAAAAATAGAAAGCCTCATAAATAAGAAAGAAAATCTCAGCAAATAGGAGATATGAAGAAAAAACAAATTCAGAATTGAAGTGTACAATAACAACTAAAACCTCAAAGGAGGAAGACACAGCAACAGAAAGGAGAAGACAAGAGAAACTTGGAGATATAATAGAAATTACTCAATCTGAACAACCATGTAAAAATAGCCTGGACAAAAATAAACAAAGCCTCTGGGACCTGTGAGGTTATAACAAAAAAATATAATATTTATATCATTGGAATCCCAGAAAAAAAGGAAAACGAGAGTAGGGCCAAAAAGTATTTGCATAAATAATGGCCAGAAAAGTTCTAAATTTGACAGAAGTATAAACCTACATATTCAAGAACCTGAGTATACTTCAAACAATATAAACCCAAAGAAAATTCATACCATAGCACATCTTGGTAAAACTTCTGAAAAGTAAGGACAAAAAAATCTTGAAAGCAGCAAAAGATAAAGTAACTATTAACTGTAGGGGAAAAAATCAACTAGAATGACAGCACATTTTTCATTAGAAACCATGGAGGCCAGAAATGGCACATTTTTCAAGAACTAAAAGAAAAACTACCAACCCAGATTTTTTTTTGTTTTTTTTTTTTTTGCAGTACACGGGCCTCTCACTGTTGTGGCCTCTCCCGTTGTGGAGCACAGGGTCCGGACACGCAGGCTCAGCAGCCATGGCTCACAGGCCCAGCCGCTCCGCGGCATTTGGGATCTTCCCGGGCCAGGACACAAACCCGTGTCCCCTGCATCGGCAGGCGGACTCTCAACCACTGCGCCTCCAGGAAAGCCCAACCCAGATTTTTATATGCAGTAAAAATATCCTTTGGGAATGAAAGGGAAATCAAGACATCATCAGGTGAAAGGACATTAAGAGAATTTGTTATCATAAACCCTACCCTAAAAGAACGGCTAAAGAAAGATCTCTAAATAGAAAGGAAATGCTAAAAACAGGAATCTGAAAATATCAGGAAGGAAGAAAAGTAGATAGAGTAAAAATAGTAGTAAATACAGTAGACTTTCTTTTTCCTTCTTGAATTTTCCCCTTGAGTTTTATAAATTGTGTTAGACAGTTGAAGAAAAAATTGTAACATTGTCAGATGTGGTTATCAATGTATGCAGAGGAAATAGTTAACATGAGTATATTATGAGAGGCTTAAAGGGACACAAAGTTTCTACACCCTGGGTGGACTGGTAAAATGCCAACACCAATAGACTCTGACAAGTTATGCATATATAATATACCAATGTAGAGAAATTTATTTTTTTCAAGAAATTTGCAAGGGGATACACTCAAACCACTTAATACCACTATATTCCAACCAAAATGAAAATTTTTAACTGTTTAAGTAAACTGCAATATAAAAAAAGCAAAACCACTTAATACCACTATATTCCGACCAAAATGAAAATTTTAAACTGTTTAAGTAAACTGCAAAAAAAAAAAAGCAAAACCACTTAATACCACTATATTCCAACCAAAATGAAAATTTTAAACTGTTTAAGTAAACTGCAATATAAAAAAAGCAAAACAAAGACATTAAGAACAAACAGAAAACAAAAAATGAAATGGTACAGGTATGCCTTAAAATAGCAATGATAACATTAAAGGTAAATGGTCTAAATACAGAAGTTAAAAGACAGAGACTGGCAAGAAGAACAAAAATATAACCAATTCATATGCTGTCTACAGGAAACTCACTTTAAAATATAGTGGTATTCATAGGTTGAAAGCAAAAGTATGGGAAAAGATACCATGCAAACATCAATCAAATAAAAGTAGGAGGGACTATACTAATATATAAATTAGACTTCAGAGCAAAAAATAAAATAAAATGTACTTAGAGGGACGTTACCTAATGACAAAGATCAATACACCAAAGAGACATAGCAAACATAAAAGTGTAGTCATCAAATGACAAATCTGAAAACTATGCAAAGCAAAAACTGAGAAACAAAAGGAGAAATAGGTAAATCCACAATTACAGTTGGAGACTTTAGCACCTCTCTCTCAACAACTGGTAGACCAGTTTGACAGAAAATCAGCAAGTAAATAAGAGAACTCAATAACATCATCAATCAAAACTAACTAATCAGCATTTATAGAACATGACACCCAAAAAGAGCTGTGTCTTTTCAGTAACAGATAATAAACACAGACTACAGTTACCCTTGAAGAACACAGGTTTGAATTGAGGAGGTCCACTTATATGCAGATTTTTTTCAATAAATACTATAGTACTTCACACTCTGGTTAGTTGAATCCATGGATGCAGAACCCTGGATACAGTAAGTCCCCTACATACAAACCTTCAAGTTGCGAACTTTCAAAGATGTGAACGTGTCTTCGCACGTCCAATCATGTAAGTTAGTTCACGAGTCTGGGGTATATTATCACATCCGTGCATCCTCTACAAGTGGTTGTGCTTTTGTATACTTTACTGTACAGTACTGTATAGAGTACAGTAGTACATTATCTTTATTTCAAGCTCAGGATGTCCAGAAGCACATGTAACAGCAGTGGTGATGTAGCTGATACTGCCAAAAAGCTCCAGCTGTTGTGCTGTACTACTGTAATTTTCAAGGTACTGTACTGTAAGATTAAAAATGTTTTCTTTATTTTTTGTGTTTGTTATGTATTGTTTTTGCAAAAAGTATTATAAACTTATTACAGTACAGTACTATATAGCCGATTGTGTTAGTTGGGTACCTAGGCTAACATTGTTGGACTTATGAACAAATTGGACTTGCGAACATGCTCTCAGAATGGAAGTCATTCATATGTAGGGGACTTACTGTACAGAGGGCCAACCGTAAAGTTATATGCAGAGCTTCAACTGCACAGGGAGTTGACACCCCTAACCCTCACATTGTTCAAGGGCTAACTGTATATCCTTGGCCATAAAACAAACCTCAACAAATCAAAAAAAAAATTGAAATCATGCAGAGTTTTCTGACCACAGATCTAGAAATCAATAATAGAACAATAACAGAAGAATTTCCAAATAATTAGGAAGTAAAAAACATGCTTCTATATAATCCATTATTCATGAGATGTCCCAAGGGAAATTAAAATTACACTGAACTGGATGAAAACAAAAAGAAAACATACAAAAATTGGGGGAGTATAGCTAAAGCAGTGTTAAGAGGGAAATTTATTGTACTTAATGTTTACTTTTTTTTATGTGCAAGTGTCTTGCACAGTGTCTTGATCAAATGGCCAGGCCATTAACTGTAGCCCATGAGGTTCACAGTCCACCTCTGCCATGCCACACTAAATGGCCATAACTGCAGCAATTCCTGTTAAGGCTTCAGGATGAAGTCTAAGAGAGGTGAACATAGACAATTCCCATAATAAATTCAGTAGTGGGGACTATAAAAATAGAGTTTTATAAACACCCAAAAGAACCTATTCATAATCAGGCTTGGGCAAGTGTTCTGGTGTTGGTGGCCTCAGACACCAAACCAGAGAGCTATTTTCCCCTCATCTTGGTGGCAGGGGTTGTGTGTTACCTGTGCACCAGCATCTAAAGGGCCCAAGCAATGTGATTTTGCTTCCTCTTCATGGACTTCTAACCTTGGCATAGGACCTCTGATCTCTCCTAGGGACAGAGGGACATTGGTTTAACCAACTGCTAGTATTGTTTATTTCTGAACAATTGAGGGGTCTGAACAAATGAAAGTGAGTCCCTCCAATCTGTCCCCAGGCCCAGAGGAAGATGCGGGCTACCAAAGTGCAAACCTCTCTCAGGTTTGGTCACAAGATTTCTGGGGTGGAGTGAAGGAGTGGAGAGCCAGGTAGAGCACCAGGCTGGGGTAGACAGCTGTTTCCCGGCCAGGACTACCAGGGATGGCACAGGATAGGCTAATTCCAGCAGAGCCCAGGCTTTTCCACTCAGAAGGTTATTGCAGCTGCTCTGTTTTCCTGGCAGCAGCGGCAATAGCCTTACTAACTTTAGCAAGATTACCTCTGAAGGGCGTCTAATTAAGCCTCTAAAGTCTCTTCAGGGTAACTGGGCAAAGTGATCTCGAAGGGGTCTACATTCTTTTATCCCTTCTGAAATTTCAACAACTTGCTGTATTGCAGGGCATTTATCAGTGTCCGAGAACTGCTTAGAGTTACTCAAATCGTGATAGCTCTCCACTGTCTCTGTTCCCACAGTCAGATTGCTCCAAATCGTGCTGGGAAAGTGCTTCCCTACCTTCTCTGAACTCCTCTGTTGTGTCTCTAGGCTAACCCACCAGGGGAATTCAGCCAGAGAACTGCAGGCTAAAGAGAAGGACCAAAAGTCACCCCCTCGGAACAAAATGACTTGTATAAGCAATTCCTTAGCATACTTCAAGAATGTGCTGTGGCTCTGCTAGCACTCCCTAAGACTCACTGGCATGGCTAGCAAAGTGCCCCATGGGATACTCTAGCACTTTCCAAGATCCATTGTCAGAGTGCCCTGTAGGACTCATACTCTTGCAAATGACTTATTAGCACCCCTCTAGAATACCCAATGTTCTCTGCTAGCCCCTTCCAAAGATGCCTTATGGTATCTTCAAGCTTTTTGTTCTTCCATAACAATATTGTGTTTAATTGACTACCCTGCTTGATATACCAGTTTATCAAGGGCTCAGCTGAGCTAGAGAGAGCTGAGGGGCCAGGTGTAGGAGCAGCCAATAAGACAACCACCAAAATGAAAAGAATAGTCAAGTCTTTAATCATGCACTGCAATAGTATAAGCAAAAGGCTGAATTGGAGAAGGCACTGGCTATTTCCTGTTACATTTCCCCAATGGGATGGTATCTACGGTAGGTCTATGGATATGATAGGTCTATGGATTGTCTCACTGCCAAAGAAGCCCTAAACAAAAGTCTCCCGCATTTCATAGATCTAAGGGCCTGGGGAAGACTGAGAGAGAAGACTTGGGGAAGACATTGGCTGAAGGCCCCAGATCAAGAGGCCTCTGAATGGAGGTGCCTGGGCTAGGAATGCAGCTATGAGTAAGAGGATGGCCCTAAGTCCTGACTACAACTCCCTTCGGAGGCTGCACTGCACTGGCAGTGCACCAACTCTGTGTGGGGAGAGCAGGTAAAGCTTTTTTAATTGCCTGTTATTGGGCCTGGAAAATTCTACATAAATGTTAGTAACAAGGAGCTGTACTCCTTAGACATTGGAAAGAAGAGCAATGTAAACCAAAAACAAGGAGAAGGAAAGAAATGATAAAGATAAGAGCAGATCGATTAAAATTAAAAGAGGCAAATGACAGAGATGTCAATGAATTAAAGTGTTGGTTCTTTGAAAGGATCAATAAAATTGACAAAGTGCTAGCAAGAGTGACAGTGAATAAAGAGAAAGGACACAAATCACCAATATCAGGAATGAAGCACAGGATCTCTACAGATCCCGCAGACTTGAAAATGATAATAGAATACTATGAACAACTTTAAACATAAATTTGAAAAATTAGATAAAATGGACCAATTCCTTAAAATCTACCTCAAACTATCACAACTCACCCAATATGAAATGAATAATTTGAATGGCCCCATAGCTATCAAGAAAATTGAATTTATAAAATAATTTTTCTGGAAAAAAAATCTTGATCCATGTGTTTTATAAGGCAAAGTATACCAAACATTTAAACAATGAACACTAATTTTACATGAATCTCTTCCAGAAAATAGAATAAGAGGTATCATTTCCCAACTTATTCTATGAAGCCAGTAGTACACTGGTAGAAAAACCAGGCACAGTACAAAAAAGGGAAAAGAAAAAGTACACACAATATTTCTCTTGAACTTACGTGCAAAAATCCTCAACAAAATATTAGAAAACTGAATCCAACAATGTATAAACAATGTAACACACCATGACCAAGTGTGCTTTATTCCAGGGATACAAAGCTGGTTCAGCATTCCAAAATCAAACAGTGCAATTCAACCATGTCAACAGGTTAAAGAGAAACCATGTGATCTTATCAGATCTGAAATATATGAAAAAACTCACCCTTAAAGAAACAACCAATCCAATTTAAAAATAAGAAAAAATATATAGAGACATTTCAGATGACATATTCAGATGACAAATAAGTACATGGAAATATGTTCAACATCACTAGTCATTAGAGAAATGGAAATTAAGATCACACTGACATAACAATATACGTCTATTAGAGCAGTCAAAAAATAGTGGCAATAACAAATACTGGCGAGGCTGCAAAGAAATTGTATTTCTCACATATTACAATGTGAAATGTTACAGCAACTCTGGAAAAGAGTTTGTAGTTTGACCAAAAAAAACCAAAAACTAAACTAAACATACTATTCACTCCTGGGCATTTATCTTAGAGACACAAAAATCTACACATATTTACTAAAGATTCTGACTCTACGTTTATTGTTTGTCTGATGACAGCTTTCAAATCCTACTTCTCCCCCTCACCTTCTGTCCCTCATTTGGTTAAACTGGTAAGAAAACTTGAGTGCTTCCTCCTTTGTTCCTGGTGGGAAGTTCAGAACCTGTGAGTGTGGTAAAGGAGCACCCAGGAACACAAGACTAAAGACTGAAGATTAAAAATAAAGTAACTAAGACACACCAGAAATTAATAAAAAACAAACAAGCATAATTTAATAGTCAAAAATGACTAATAGAAAAATAATATTATTTGATTAATAAGGCCAAAATCTGGTTCTGTGAAACCAATAAAATGAAACTGGCAAATGTAATCCAATAAAAATTGAGAAGAAAGAAAAATTTTAAACTTGGAATTGAATAAAGGGTCAAAGAACATAAATAGAGGCAATAAAATATAGAAAAGCATAAAACACGATGTTTAGTTTATATATAAATTTGAAAACTGACACAGAATTGCTGTTCTCCTTAGAAAAAATAAATGATTAAAACTAACTCAAAGAAAAATAGAAAACTCGAAGAGACTGATTGAACTTTGTAAACATGGTAAAGATAGTTAAGTCTATTAGTGCAATTTAGCAAATTAAAGAGAGAAAAACACACCATCATATGATAGGTGAAAAATATCTACCAAAATTCAACCTGCATTTGTTGTTGAACAACGAACTCAAAACTACAGGTAAACCAAGAATAGAAGGAAATATCCTTAATCTGATAAGCACTTTCTCCAAGAAATCTAAGAAAACATCATAATTAGTGACAAAATACGAAGTCATCCACATGAGACAGTTTTAAGATAAGGATGGCCTCAGTCACTGCTATTAGTCACGATTGTACTGAAAGTTCTTGCTTTGTATTAAATCAAAACAACCAACCAAACAAGATTTAATGTTAGAAAGGAAAAATCACAACTGTCATTTTTTGGCAGACAGTAAGGTAGTTTACCTTGAAATTTTAAGATATTTAATTGAAAAATTAATTGAATTAATATGAATTCAATTAAATACAAATTAATAAAAACTAATAATGAAATTCCCTATGTAATCGGGAACCAATAATAAAATTCCCTAGGGAAAAAAAAATCACCATTCACACTAGCAAAAAGAAAAACAAGCTATGTGTAAAACAAGCCTCAAAAATATATCAAAATAATCAAAACAATGTGAAAGAGAAAAAATATCTGAACAAATAGAAAGGCATACTATGCTTTTGACTGGGAAAGCTCTGTATTGTAAAGATATTGGTTCTTTTCCACTTAATCTACACATTCAAAAAGTCCCAATCAGACTTTTAGTTCCAAATAGTAGACTGTGCCCACGCATTTATAGCCTCTTCCTCCCAAGATTTCATTTAAATGATAGTAAGGCAACAAGAAGATGCAGGAAACCAACACTGGCAGAAGAGAGAATTTAACTAAGTTCAAGAAGACAGAAGATAGAGTGTTAACAGACAAATTTTGAGTTCAGAAGCTGCAGGGTGGACACTTGGGAAAGTTACAGAACTACTGGAAGGTGCCAAGCTGCCCTTCTCAACACTGAAGGGTCTTGCATTTGAAGGCTGTATGTATAATAAAGGGTTGGAGGGATTGGGCTGTTGGGAAAGTTGAGAATTAAGTTCTGTATATGGAGTAGTGGATTCCTACAACCATGCCATCACCCACAAACAATGTAGACACACAGGAATCTCAGTAGCCAGACCTGTTTTCTCCAGGTAGAGAGGTGTGAAGTTATAAAGAATCTGAACAAACCAAAAGAGAACCTGAGTGCCTGATGTGGTCGTTAGAAGACCTGAGAGAAGCATGCATATTATGGCCTTGCCCTCTCCTCCACCCAGTAAGTCAAGCTGGGACCCAACCTGCTCATTTCAAAGCAAAAGGCTCCAGTGGACAATCCCTACCCATGTGCACGGGCTCCCAGCCAGGCTTATTACTGCTTCTTTCTTAGATACGAAATTAAACATGACACCCAAGGAAACCAGACATTTAAAGAAAGCACACTGATAAACCCCAAGGGCTAGAACTGTGGCTGCACATAGATGTTCAATGAATATTTGCTGAATGAGTAACTGGCCAAGGGAAAAGTAACAAAAGTTGACAGTGGAACAAAGAGACAATGGGGGAAATGGAAGATACATTAACATATAATGTCAAAGAATTATATTCTTTCCGTAAAAGAGCAACAGGTTACTTAAAAGAAGAGGGACAGAAAGGCAGGCAGGAAGGAATGAAGGAAAGAAGGACAGAAAGAGGCAGACAGAAGGAGGGAGTGAAGGAAGGAAGGAGGAAGCTCTTAGAATTAAAAAAAATGTAATGTCCCACTCCTCCCCCCAAAAAAATTGAAAGTTGAAAGAAAATACAATAAATAAATGTTCAACAAATGACAAGGAGATAAAATACATAAGAAAAGGTCAATTTTTGAAGATACACAGTGAGTACATAGTCCATTTCTTCTGGCAGAGTTCTGGAGTTGTAGGGCAGTGTACCCAGCAACATGGCCCTACCCAACTCTGAAGAGTGCACGTGTACATGAACACAGAGCACACATGCACTCACACACACACATGCATGCACACACATGTACCTGCACACCAATGCACATGTATGCACACACAGATGAACATACTGACATACAGCTGCATTGCTAACACCCCCCCCCGCCGAGATGGTTGTTTTCATCTGTCCCCATTATTGGGCACCAGATCTCCACTGCTGGTGTGATTTTATTTTATTTGTATTTTTTTTAACATCTTTATTGGAGTATAATTGCTTTACAATGGTGTGGTAGTTTCTGCTTTATAACAAAGTGAATCAGTTATACATATGCATATGTTCCCATATCTCTTCCCTCTTGCGTCTCACTCCCTCCCACCCACCCTATCCCACCCCTCTAGGTGGTCACAAAGCACCGAGCTGATCTCCCTGTGCTATGCGGCTGCTTCCCACTAGCTATCTATTCTACGTTTGGTAGTGTATATATGTCCATGCCACTCTCTCGCTTTGTCACAGCCTACCCTTCCCCCTCCCCACATCCTCAAGTCCATTCTCTAGTAGGTCTGCGTCTCCATTCCTAGGTTCTTCATGAGCTTTTTTTTCTTAGATTCCATATATATGTGTTAGCATACGGTATTTGTTTTTCTCTTTCTGACTTACTTCACTCTGTATGACAGACTCTAGGTCTATCCACCTCATTACAAATAGCTCAATTTCGTTTCTTTTTATGGCTGAGTAATATTCCATTGTATATATGTGCCACATCTTCTTTATCCATTCATCCAATGATGGACACTTAGGTTGCTTCCACCTGGCTATTGTAAATAGAGCTGCAATGAACATTTGGGTACATGACTCTTTTTGAATTATGGTTTTCTCAGGGTATATGCTCAGTAGTGGGATTACTGGGTCGCATGGTAGTTCTATTTGTAGTTTTTTAAGGAACCTCCATACTGTTCTCCATAGTGGCTGTATCAATTTACACTCCCACCAGCAGTGCAAGAGTGTTCCCTTTTCTCCACACCCTCTCCAGCATGCTGGTGTGATTTTAAATCCCGTCTGACAAGGTCACCAAGTGATCTGGAGGAATGGACGGGGCAGCAGCATGTGCACCCTGATTTGGGGATGGAGTTAGTATGAGTGTCCAGCCACATGTTCTTGCTTCACGTGGTTCCCACTGTGACACAAATGCTCTGCCACTGATTTAGAAATAGACTTGATTTCTGCAGCCACTGTTTAGCTAAATTTAAATGGATCTTCTGATCGAACCTGAGATACAACGTTCCTAATGTACCTCCACCCTCCCTTTAAGCCCCTTTACATTTTGGCCAAGCCCAGGATCTCCCAACCTGGCCAAAGGGGCAGCTGCTCATGTTTCTGGATATCCATGTGAAACAAACTAACCTTGATATTTTGGCCATCCTTAGAAGTTAGTTTGAAATAAATTATAAAGCTACATATGAAAAGAGATAAAACCATAAAGTTCTGGATGAAGACATAAGAAAATGTCTTCCTGGTCTTGAAGTAGGCAAAAATTTCTTAGAAAAGATACGAATAGCATTAACCAAAAAAGAAGAAAAACTAAAATTGACGTCATCAAAGTTTAACATTTTGCATGTCAAATACATCATTAAAAAAGAAAAAAAAAGGCATAGACTGAGAAAAAATATTTGCAATAAATACATCTAATAAAACTTCTATTCAGAATATACAAAAATGTACAAAAATCAATAAAAACACAACTGAATTCAAAAATTAACAAAAGCCTTGAACAGACACTTCACAAAGAAAATATTCATAAGGCCAGTAAACCTATGATTAGGTGTTCACCTCCATTAATTAACCAGAGAAGTGCAAAAAAGAAGTCCACTCTGATATATCACTACCTGCTCACTGGGATGACCAGAACAAAACATACAGATAATCCAAATGCTAAGAATAAGTCAAAAGGACCTGTAATACACTGCTTTTGGGATTGTAAAATGTGCAACAATTTGGGAAACTGGCAGTTTCCAATGAAGTTTAACTGATTCTTACCGTGTCCCAGCAATTCCACTTCTAGGTGTATACCTATATTAGTTTTCTAGAACTGTCATAACAAAGTACACAAATTGGATGGCAGAACAACATCTAACAACAATGGAAAGGTATTGTTTCACCGTGCTGGATGCTAGAAGTCAGATATCAAGATATCTGCAGGACCATACTCCCTCTGAAGGCACTGTGGAAGGATCTGCTCCAGGCCTCTGTCCTAGCTTTTGGTAGTTCCTTGGCTCATGGGAGTACTCCAGTCTTATCGTGGCATTCTTCCTGTGTGTGTACCTGTACCTAAAATCCCCCCTTATTATAAGGACACCGGCCATATGGGATTAGGGACCACTCTACTCCAATATGACCTCATCTAAACTAATTACATCTGCAGTCACCCTATTTCCAAATAAGATCTCGTTCTGAGATACTGAGGGTTAGGAATTCAACAATATGAATTTGTGGAGACACAATTCAAGCTATAACAATACCCAACAGAAATGAATGCAGATGTCCACCGAAAGCCACATACAATTATGTAAACAGCAGTTTAATTCATAATGGTCAAAAATGAAAATCAATCAAATGCCCAACAAAGACAAAATGGATCAACAAAAAGCCATATATTTACAAAATGGCATACCAAGTGACAATTAAAACATAACAAAATGATTGCTGCAGTCAACAGTATGAATGACTCTCAGAAACATTATATAGAACAAAATAAGCCAGTGCATACACACTGATTCCTTTTGCATAAAGTATTTATAAACTATAAACTTTTATATCAACAAACACGAGGTGATGGAAGCTGGGAAGAGATGACATGGAGGTGAGGGTGGGGGAGTGAGGGTTGACAGGGGAAAGGCATGAGGAAACCTTCAAGGGAAACAAAATGTTCTGTGTCTTCATTTGGGAACAGCTTACTCAGGAGTACAGGCAAAATTAACAAGATGTGCTTGAAATGTATGTATTTTACTCTGCATATTATATCTAGGTATGTGCTAATGTTACAGCCTCTGAACAAAGAGAGTCTAGTGGCTGGATAACTGCATCATCTCACAAGGGCCTACCTTTACTTGATACTTCTGTGTAGTATACTTCATGAGCAAAACTGGGAGAGAGCGTGGAGAAGGAGATGGAGAGGATGGAAGAAGAAATTTAAAAGAGAGATACAGAGTATTATTTCTGAACAATAGAAACAATAGACGCATTGACACACAAAAGATAGTCCACTCCCTGGAGTGGGAGGCAAGGAAGAAGAGAGCCAGGTTACAACAATTAGTTTTCCAGGAAAGCAAGTTCTGGGGCTTTGGGCTGAGTCAAGACCATCTGCAGTATTTACAGAAGAGTGAAATAATTGACCTTAATATTGATGATGCTTGAATTTCCAGTCTTCTGTTCTTCCTGTTTGAGAAAACAAGAGTAGGGCTATATGTATTTTTAAAGAATGTGTTTGTGCTACACATAGAAGTATTTTTCATAAGGAATTAAATGGAAAAAATAATCACATACCTAGAGAAACTTACTTCTTGAGATGTGCATGTGCTTTTCTACATGCGTAATGCACAGCTGCACTCTGAAGTGAGGGATTATGGTGTCTAGTAAGTCAGGCCAGTTCATCCATCACTCAGTAGAAGATGCAATCTCAGGCCCCTATCCCCTGGGAGACAAAGGGGTTTAGAAACCATCTGATTTTAAGCAGGATTTCTTTCTGCACTGGCTTTGAGGGATGCTGCTTAGCCCAGGTGGCTCTGATTGAGAAGGAGACTGTGATCTACGTCACTACCCAGACCAGGTTCAGCAGTTGTGATGTTGGAGGATTCTCTGTCCCTCAAAGCCCAAGCCACCCACCCATAGGTCATAGTTAAGCTGCCTGGAGGTAGTGTCCTTTTGTCCTGACTGTGCTTGTTTTTCTCTTTGCCTCTCCTCACCCTCAGACCCATTCTCCACCCCTCTCTGACTGATCTGCATTTCCAGAGGCTGACACACAGAGACTTCAACACCTGGGCTCCTTATCCTTGCCAGCTGGTTCCAGATGTATTCAGCCATGGGAAGTGTTAGCAGGAGACTGGACAGCAGCAGGTGAAAGAACTCAAGTACCCTTCCTTCTCCCTCCCTGCCTGCGTACTGCATCTTAGGCAATACCCTGTAATTCTTGACTATGGCTCCAGGAGGCCTGCCCTTCATTTGTTTGGCTTTCACTGGGCTCTGATAACAGCTTTCATTCCTTGCTTCCCTTCTACCTGAGACTGGTGATGCTTTTTCTCTTTTGCACAGTTCTGTGAAATCAATATCCACTATTTATTTCCTTAACCTATATTTTCATTAAGACCTTTTTATTTGGACCTTCTGGGTTGAGTTACATTGTCTGTGGGATTCTGATACAGAGCTGACCCTTTAATGTATCAGTCTGGTTTTCATGCTGTGGCCAACACAATTCCTTCACAGTGTATGACTACAGCACCCTGACTCTGCTGACAGTGTCTGTGTGAACAGACATCCTATGACAGCCCCACAGTGACACCAGCCTGTGGAAGAGCTGAGACGTACCCGGAGTTCTGGGTAGCCCTGGACCCACTAAGCCACCCTCTCATGCCTTAGTAAAATTATGCTAATAGCAGCCCAGTTCTTTTCCCACTTCTCTAGCTACCTGGTGCTTCTGTTCTTGATAATATTTTTCTTCTTCCAGCTTGAAGATAAGTCAATCATCTGCAGCTGAAAGCAGAAATACAATGGAAATTGAGTCGTTCTAATTTCACTTTTATTTCAATTAATATATGTTCAGTCTCCATAAAAACATCTTCACTTGTTCAGTGTCTGTCCTCCCTCATTGGAGGGTAGACTCCACATGACAAGGATTATGTTTATTTCATTAACTACTATATGTCCAGGGCCTAGAACGGCAATGCATAGAATATAGTAAACCCTCAATAAATATCTGTTGAATAAATAGATGAATAGATATTGTATATAATGCTGCTGTGAACACTGGAGTGCATGTATCTTTTTGAATTAGTGTTTTTGTTTTCTTCCAATATATACCCAGGGGTGAACTGCTGGATAATATGGTAGTTCTGTTTTTGTTTGAGGAACCTTCATATTTTTCCATAGTGACTACACCAATTTACATTCCCACCAACTGTGCATAAGTATTCCCTTTTCTCTACATCTTTGCCAATGTTTGTTATTTGTGATCCTTTTTGTGACAGCCATTCTTACAGGTGTGAGATGGCATCTCATTGTAGTTTTGATTTATGTTTCTCTGATGATTAGTGATGTTGAGCATCTTTTCATGTGTCTGCTAGCCATCTATGTGTCCTCTCTGGAAAAATGTCTATTCAGGTTTTCTGCCCATTTTTTAATTGGGTTGTTTGTTTTTATGATATTGAGTTGTATGAGGTATTTACATATTTTGTATATTAACCCCTTATCAGTATATATTGTATATACACAATGAAATATTTCTCAGCCATAAAAATAATGAAATTCTGCCATTTTCAACAATGTGGATGGACCTAGAGAGTATGATGCTTAGTGAAATAAGTCAGACAGAGACAAATACTCTATGTTATCACTTATATGTGGAACCTAAAACAAAACAAATGAATGTATGTAACAAAACAGAAACTGACTCATAGATATAGAGAACAAACTGGTGGTTACCAGTGAGGAGAGGGAAGAGGGGTGGGGCAAGATAGGGCAAGAGGATTCAGAAATACTAACTAATATGTATAAAATATATAAGCAACAAGGATATATTGTACAGCACAGGGAAACAGCTATTATTTTGAAATAAATTTAAATGGAATATAATCTACAAAAATATTGAATCACTATGTTGCAACCTGAAACTAATATAATATTGTAAATCAACTATATTTCAATTAAAAAATAAATGCCCCCAGGGCAACACCGTCCCCCCACCACCCCCCGGTATGGCCGCCCAAGGCGACCCCCGCCCGCCACCACGCCGCGTACCCGCGACCGTCGTGGGTCTCTCCCGGCGCGTCTCTCTCCCACCCGACCTCCCCGCCACGTCGTCCCCTCGAGGTTTGGGTCCGAGGGTTCCAGAGGGGCCGAGCCCCCGCCACGCGCGCCACAGTCTCCGGCACCGCTCACGCCCCCCACCCCGTTCGCGACCGCCCCCGCGCCGAGCCTCCGGTGCGTCATGAATGGGTGGCGTGGCTGTGGTGGCTCCCCGTGGGGCCGCTCGCCCGCCCGTCGCCTTCCCGCCGCCGGCCCTGGACCGGTTTCCCCACCGGTCGTCGATCCTCCGCTCCGGGCCCTCCTTTCCCTCGCTGGGCGCCTCTGCCTGTCCTCCGAGCCCGCGGCCTCTCCTCCGTCGTCCGTCCGGCTCTCTCTCGCTTTCTCTCTTTCCCACCCTCCCACGTGTGCTCCCTGCCCGCTCGCCCCCCGCTTCCCGTCGAAGCCTCCCTTACGCCCTCGGTGGAGAGAGGGGGGCCCGGGACGCGGATGCGGGGCAAGGGCCCTGGAGGCGGGGGGTTGGGGTTAAGGAGAAAAGAGGGCCGCGTCCGGGCGCGAGCGGGAGGTCTCTGTCCGGTTTCGGGAACACGGTGGGGGCGTTGTCGGGCGGTGGCAGTGGTGTCTCGTGTGGCGGTCGGCCCGGCGCCCGGACTGGGCTCCGCGTCACGGGCCGGTAGCGCCGAAGCCCGCGTGCTGCGGGCGGCCGCGGGCGGAGAGCATGTTGGTTTGTGTCTGGGTGGCGGCGAGCGTGGGGCTCTCCGTGTCCCCGCCTAGCCCGCCAACCCCCCTCCAGGTACCTAGCGCGTCCCGGCGCGGAGGTTTGAAGACCCATGGGAGGTCGCCCGTCCGCCTTGGGGTCAGGAGGTCGGGCCCGCGGGGAGTCGGGAGGCCCCTCCCTTCTCCCCCAGACTCCGCTTCCCCCCGCCACACGGGGCCGGGCCCCGCGCCGCGCGTCACTGGTCCTCCCCGCCGCGGCAGTCGGGAGGGGGCTACCGGGCGGCTGTGGTACGGGCGGTGACCGTATGCTGCACGCGTGCGCGCCCCGTGTCCCTGGGGGTGGGGAGGTGGGAACCCCCCGGGCGCCTGTGAAAAAATAAAATAAATAAATAAAAATAAATGAATGGGTAAACAAATAAGGGTGTAAATGAATAAGACAGTAACATAATTTTAGGCCAATTTTACTAGTGATACAGGAAATACAGTCACTTTTTTAACTCAAGTCATGGCTACATGAAAAGCTAATTATAAAGGAAAGCAGGAATAATAAATGTAGAAGCAATGAGGGAAATAGAAAATCACTATTACAGCACAGTAATAATTGCTCCAGGCAATTGATGAAAGCTAAAATTAGTGGGTGGTACTTTAAGGAGAAATAGGAATTTGCATAGCCTCAAAGTATCTCCTGCAAAATATTTTTTTTTTTTTTTTTTTTTTTTTTTTTTGCGGTACGCGGGCCTCTCACTGTTGTGGCCTCTCCCGTTGCAGAGCACAGGCTCCGGACGCGCAGGCTCAGTGGCCATGGCTCACGGGCCCAGCCGCTCCGCGGCATGTGGGATCTTCCCGGACCGGGGCACGAACCCGCGTTCCCTGCATCGGCAGGCAGACTCTCAACCACTGCGCCACCAGGGAAGCCCTCTCCTGCAAAATATTTAATGACTGTGCTGGCTTTAGAATATGTCCAGGGACCCTTTGGCATTCCTTCTAAAAGGTGAAGTTTAATGCAGTCACTGCTGAGTGTGGGCTGAATGCAGTGAGTTGCTGCAATGGACAGAGTAGGGTTTCTCAGCCCTCTCTCTTCTTTGTTGCAGAGGTCACCCTGTGATGGAAGAAGTTCTGCAGCATCTCTCGCTTCTGCCCACCGGTGCCAATAGCTCCCCCTCCGTCTGTGACAACATGTCTTCAGATGTTACTGAGTATTTCCTGGGGAATAAAAGCACCCCAGTTTGAGCACCCCTGAGGCAGAGTGTAGAAAGGGAATAGTAATAACTTTCCAGTGAAAAACCAGGCAGAAACTACCCTAACCCAGAGATCAACATGAACAACACCAGTGATAAATCATGTTAACATGTACTCCCTGATATGATGAGATGGGAAAGGTACAGGTCTCATTATGAGAAAGTATCAGACAAACTCAAACTGAGGAACATTCTACAGCTATATCCATCAAGTACTCTTCAAAAGGGACAAGGTCATGATAAACAAGGAAAAAATGGGGGGAAAAATCACAGATTGGAGAAAACTATGAAGACATAATGATTAAATGCAGCAAGGTGCCTGGATTGAATGATGTAACAGAAAAATAAACATTAGTGCAAAAAATTGGTGAAACATAAAGTCTGTAGTTCAGTTTATAGTGTTGTACTGATGTAAACTTTTTGGATTTGGTAAATGTATCATGGTTCTGTAAGATGCTAATGTAGGAGAAGGAGGGCATATGGGAACCATCTGTATTATCACAACTCTCCTATAAATCTAAAATTATTTTAAAATAAAGGTAAACAATGAAAAAAAGAAAGGTAATGACAAAAGGAACTAGACACAAGTGAGGGTGGAGAGCACTGTCAATCTTCCTCTATAAGACACGCTCCTAGCCTCTGTAGCTTTTTCCTGGCCCTACATTTCCACTACCCATTGTCAGTCCAAATTCATAATTCAGCTTATACTTGGAGTAACTTCTGGGTTATACATTTTACTCCAGTTCCACAACAGCCTCATCACTACATAAACAAGATATAAAATTTCCAGGCCTCAGGTTGAAAGAAATAGCTTGAACAAAGTTTCCTGTAACCCAACTACAATTGATGGAAATCTCCTGGAAGTAAATTACTTCTATTTATCCCCTTTTCTTTCTGAATGCCTAGCTGATGCTGCAGGCCCTCCGGGAATGGAGTCTCCTTTGGTGAAAAGGCTTTTGTTCCTTTGAGTTTTCTCCCCACTGATGCTTTCATGGACAGGCTGCACAGTGAGATCTCCTCAATCATGAGGGGCACTAAGCTCTTCTAACTGGAGAACTACCTGGACCATAATGGGAAGTGTAGAAATGTTAAGACAGCCAGGTATGGGTGAAGAAGTGCAGGACAGCTCCAGCAAGGGCAAGGGGAGGACAGCACACAGCTATTTGTTTTAACAGGAAAAAACATTAGTCCTGATTCCAAAGCCTCCACTTGGTTCCCAAAGAACTATACCCATGGAGTCTTCTCGGCTGGTCTCCTCTAGTGCTTGGGCTGGACCATACCTGGAGCCCGTGACACCTTAAATGCAATGCCTTTCCATTATGCTTAGCCTACAGGGAGGTTTGAATATTCACAGACTGCATGCACTCCTCGGCCCTAGCACATGGTCGCTTAATGAGGGCACTTTTCTCCACACCTTGCTAAGCCTCCTTGGAGATAACCATCATAGTGGTGCTTACCTGGTTGGAGGGAGCCCCACCTCTCTCCTAGGAGCTGCATAGAAGAAGAGTATGGGTATAGCCAACACTCTCTAGTGTATGACACTGTGATAGTGACATCGATCACTTGGCCTGGCAATATTCAACAAAAAACGTTCCTAAGGGCTGTGGACAGATTCATGAAGTCACTGGTCCCATGGACGGCTGACACATCATCTCTAACCAAGAAAAGAATTAGGCCTCATGGCGTCAGAAGACCTATGATTTGGGCCCCTCTAATGTGGGCATGTGAATGTTTAACATATGGGTTCCCCCAACTATAAAATAATACTTATTTTTTTAGAAAAGGAAAAGATAAATTTAAAAATAAATTGAAGATTATCTCAAATTATCTCAAAACATTAAGCATGAAAGAGACCCCCAGATAGAAGCCATTAAGGAACATGTCTGTAAGATTTGATTTCATAAATTTTAAAATCTTTGGTACTGTGAAAGGCATCATATAAATGGTTTAGAGAAAACCTGGGGAAAAAATATTGGAAATACATGTGGTGAACAAAAAATTAATATTAATGATGTATAGGGAGTGCCTACACATCAATGGAAAAAGAGAAATTAATAGAAGATTTGATAGTGGCTGTGAACAAGCAGTTTACATATAAATAAACACAAATGTCCAATAAACATTTGAAAAGATACAACTTTATTAATAGTCAAGTAAAATTTTGGATAAGATAAATATTTAATTAAAAAATTTAAACCAGAATAAGATTTTTTTTCTGACCAGATAGACAAAAACTAAAAAGAATATTGACATCAATTCAATATTGGCAGGAAAATTGGAGCTATCACCTACTATGGGTTGAAGTGGAGATTTGTGTAAATTAAAAGTGATATTCTTTGTGCAAAGGTAAATTTATACAAATATCTTGAAGACAATCTGCCAAATGTAACGAAGCTTAAAATATGCATGCTTCTTACATTCAGCAGTTCCACCTATACCAAGAATTCTTATGGATATATTTACACAAATATGCATGAATGATAATACCAACCCGAAGAAAGCTGTGAGACTTAGATTTTAAAAATGTATGTAAAATTTTGAAATAGTGCCTGATACTTTATAAATCGTCAATGTCAATTATTTTTATTTTTGCGGCGAGCCGCTTCTGACCAGCAGAATGACGAGTCACCACACGCTAGATTCTTCTCGTATCACACTTTATTGGAGTACAGCTTGGTTTCAGACAGATGGAAGGAAGACCCCGAGCCTTGTTCACACTGGCTTTTATAATGCACTATAACCTGTGGCAACCTGTGGTTGGCTGGTTAACTCAACAAGATATGTGCTGTTCACAATTTATTGGTTGCAATTCTGATCCCACATTAGCATATTGGCTCGTCGTGGCGCATGTGTGGCACATAGCCTTTGGGCTACTCCCTGATAACCGTTATCTGCGACATGGCAGAACAACGGCTTCCCGTTATCTGCGACATGGCAGAACAACGGCTTCCCACCGTTATCTGTGACATGGCAGAACAACGGCTTCCCACATCTCCCCCTTTTTGTTTTCTTAGACCCAGGAGCTGAACTCGAACAATGCCCGCACAAGCGCTCACCCCATGGGATGCGCGCTGAGCAAGAGTTGGTTCGAGAAGCTGGCTCATCACCCTCCCCGTCGTGCAATGTCCACATAGACCGCGGAGTGCAGGGGCTGATGTGCCTCGTGATTCCCATCAAAAGTGCAATGGTCATAAACCGTTTTGTGCAAGGGCAATCACTACGGGTCATTCAAGATGGAGATCCAGGCGCCAGGGGAGTCGCCTTTACTAATGGCCACCAATGCCTGCGTGAACAACATCTTATCTCGCTTTGTCCGAGTTCGCAAACGACATATCAACCACAGGCACACCACAAGTCCCGCCATGCAACACACTGCAAACATCCCTACACCGACCCACTCCTTAAAGAAGGTAAAGGCAGAGGACAGCCAGGTAGTAAAGTCCCCAAGCGTAACGGGGTACAGCCTAGTAGCATTTAAAGTCTTAATCTGTATCTTCTGGTTTAACAGCATCACTTCAGCCTCTCGGGACCAATTGCCTCTCAGGAAATTGCCAATCTCCCTGCTCCGGTTCAGGGCATCTGGACTACTCACCGACGGTCCACTCCGTGTGTCGAGTTCTGAATCGGTCCTCCATGCGGGGTGCGAAGTTCCTGGGTTTCGGCACCACTTGCGGCGAGCCGCTTCTGACCAGCAGAATGACGAGTCACCACACGCTAGATTCTTCTCGTATCACACTTTATTGGAGTACAGCTTGGTTTCAGACAGATGGAAGGAAGACCCCGAGCCTTGTTCACACTGGCTTTTATAATGCACTATAACCTGTGGCAACCTGTGGTTGGCTGGTTAACTCAACAAGATATGTGCTGTTCACAATTTATTGGTTGCAATTCTGATCCCACATTAGCATATTGGCTCGTCGTGGCGCATGTGTGGCACATAGCCTTTGGGCTACTCCCTGATAACCGTTATCTGCGACATGGCAGAACAACGGCTTCCCGTTATCTGTGACATGGCAGAACAACGGCTTCCCACATATTTTTACAAAGATGTTAATTATGGTGAGGACTATAGCAATCAATAAAAATAAAATCTATCTAAAAGTCCATCATAGGGGAATGCTTAAATAAAGCATACTTTATCAACATTGGCACATGATTGTTCATCAAGAGGTATTTGTTGCACAAGTGATTACTGCTGACTGACTGTAGATGACTATAGAGATACGGTTTCATAGTGTGGTTTCCCACAAACGCTGGATGATTCCTGAATATCTGCTTGTCTTTGGATTAGAGCATCCGTGCTTTCTTGCGGCTCCCTCTGCCACAGGCTGCCCCTCCCCACCCCCACTCACCCCCGTGATTGCTGCGGAGGCACAGGACAGGCTGCACGAGGGCACCTGCCAGAGGTCGTCTTCTGGCTGTGAGGAAGTCCCTAACCTCAGGGGTGATGCCAACTACCTAAGCCACAATTCCAGCTCTCCAAACCCACACAACCATACCCCAGCGCTCGGTGGCGTGATTGCTGTGGTCCTGGAACCTCCACGCAGGCTGGCGGTCACCCAGTTAGACCCTATAGGGTGTTTCGGTTCCCTCCTGTTTATGAAGGCACTGACTCTGAGCCAGAATCTCTGTCCCTTCTGCAGCAGGTGTTCCACGTTCACGTGTTGGAATGTACATTCTGATGCATGTTTTGCTGTATAGAGAATCCAATTTGTTTCGTATTTTTAGCATGCCTTGTTCACCTGGAGCATGCTTTTTGCTTCCCAGAGCTATCACTAACTCACTGATTTCACGTGCTGGGAAAGAAGAAAGGCAGAATTCCTTAGGGATGGCTGATACCCTCCATGGAATGGAGAGTGGGTCTTTGGCAGTCTCAAATCAATTATACTAGCTCTGGCAATAGCTATTGGGTATCAAAGTTTTGTCCAGGAACCCCTAAGGGTCCCTCAAATCCTTTCAATAGGGCCATAAGTTCAAAATCATTTTCATAATGCTAAAGAGGTGTTGGGTTTCTTTTTTTTTTTAATGTTTTCTCTGTCATTTTCTTACAGTAGGGTTTTCTAGAGGCAATATGGCATATATCATCATATATTGCATACAGAACAAGTAGAATTCAGCCTTCTTCTATTAAGACAGTAAAGAGATTTGTGAAAAGGTGAAGCAATGCCAGTTTTCTCACTATTTTTTTTATTTTAAGAAAATATTAGTTAATTTTTATAAAACAGAATTTATTTTACCATCAAATGGGTTTATTATTATTTTAAATGAATAATAAAGATATTAATGCATGTCAGCTTTAATTTCTAATACAGGAAATATTGATAGACAAGGTCTTAGGTGTGTTCAGTCATTTTAAGAGAGTAAAGGGAAACTGAGACTAAAAGATTTGAGGATAATGTTTTAATTCTGCCTTAAAAGTGAGCTAGCAAAGCATTTGGTCCTACGTGTCGAGGAGTTACCATCTCTCTAGTCCAAGTACAACCTCCTGCACTTTTTGATTTCACCCTGTCAGCTGATGCTGGCTCACTGAGTCCCCACTGTCTGCATGTCCTGTAGGCTCTCTCGGCTTGATTGACAGAGCCTGCCTACTGCCTCTCTAGTGTGGCTAAACTAGGGCTTTGCTCTTCTCTGGTTTACAGTCTATCGAATATTCCTGCCTCGCCTGCCTGCTAATCTTTCTCCCCAGTGAAGCAACCATGGTTTTAGTGCTCAACTATTGATCTCTATTTGGGGTCCAGAAGGTCAATAAAAGGCCGTCAACTATACTCACAATTGATTTTAGGAATATTGGAAAGCCTCACATCCACCCCCACCCCCCACACATTATTATATCCTCTTGATGATGCTTTATAGTTCTCTTATTTTTTTTTTTTTTTTTTTTTTTTTTTTTTTTTTTTTTGCAGTATGCGGGCCTCTCACTGTTGTGGCCTCTCCCGTTGCGGAGCACAGGCTCCGGACGCGCAGGCCCAGCGGCCATGGCTCACGGTCCCAGCCGCTCCGCGGCATGTGGGATCCTCCCGGAACGGGGCACGAACCCATGTCCCCTGCATCGGCAGGCAGACTCTCAACCACTGCGCCACCAGGGAAGCCCTATAGTTCTCTTTTTAAAAAAGAGTATTAAATTATTCACAGTCTGTAAGTAATTATGTATTTTAATTTTAAATTATATATGGAATAATAAAATAATAGTTTAAAAACAACACACATTCCTATAACTAAAGATAATTTGTATAAAATCTTGGTCTATTTCTTTAAAAATACATTTAGTGGTTTTAATTTTATAAAACAGGCAATGCATTCTCACAGTATGAAACACACTCAACATTTTTGATTATTTCATAATACATAATTTTACAAGCATATCAGAAATTATATAATAGTTTTCTTACTATGGGCATTTATGTTGCTTCTATTTGTTTTCCTATTATGAATCATGCTATACCAAAAAATCCGATACCAAAAAGCTCTTCTTCTAACCCATGATTATTTCCTAAGTATAAATTCCCAGAAATTGAAAATTAGCCCATAAAGCACAGAAAAGTTAAAGTTCTTCCATTTTTTAGCCAAATTGGTTTCAGAAAAGCCAACCCACACTCCCACCAGTAGCATATGAGAAGACTCATCTCACTGTATTTCTTCAGAATTAAGTAGTCTGATTTTTTAAAATATAATTTAGTTGGGAAAATATGTATTTCTTTGTTGTTTGAACTTGCATTCTTTGATTACTAGTGTGACTGAACATTTTCCTTAATGACCTTCCTATGTAGGTTTTTCGTCTGGTTTATATGTATACGTGACCATTCTATGTATAAATTTTAAGCCTTTTTTAACCTATTTTTCCCTGTTATCAATATCTCTTTGTAAACATTTATTTGAATTGCTGCATGAAATGGCATCAAATGGACATACCACATGTAATTAATCATTTCCCAATCACTGAATATTTAGCTCCAATTTCTCACTGTTTTAACTTTACTGCAATGTCCATTTGTATTAGTACAAATGGACCAATTTGTACACTTCTGTAACAATGCACCACAAACTGGGTGACTTAAACAACAGAAATGTACTGTCTCACAATTCTGGAGGCTGAAAGTCCAAAATCAAAGTGTCAGCAGGCTTGGTTCTTTCTGAGGCTATGAGGGAAGGATCTATTCCATGCCTCTCTCCTTGACGTACAGATGCCCATCTTCTCCTTGTGTCCCTCCACATCATCTTCTCTGTATGCATATTTATGTGTCCAAATTTCCCCTTTTTATAAGGACACCAGTTAAATTGGATGAGAGCCCACTAATGTCCTCATTTTTATTATCTCTTTAAAGACCCCATCCCCAAAGAAGGTCACTTACTGGGATACTGAGATTTAGGACTTCATATGAGTTTTGGAGGGACACATTCAACCCATAACACTATTTTCTGAGCTTAACCTTTATCTGCATTTGTGATTATTTTCTTAGATTAAATTCTCAGAAGTAGAGGTAATGACTATTTCTTTAGATCTTTGTTGCATGCTATCAAAGTGATAGCTTGCATTTCTATAAGGGAAATACTTTTCATTTATAATAAGAGAAGAGACTTTGTAAGAAGCATCTTTAGTTCCCTGGCAAGAATAGGATCCATAATGCAAAGGGAAGGGTAAGGGACCAAAAGCAATGCCTTGTCTGGGTTACATTCCAGTAGCGGAAGGAGGAAGATGAAGGCATTAGGTTACAAAGGGGTTGGGAAAGAACCACCTGGACAAGAGGATCACCAAGAAAACAAAACAGTCAGGGCAGATTCTGCCTGGTTCTATTCACACTTCCTCAAGTGACACCTCCTGCTCAAGACTGGAAGTCTTCTGGGAATATTTGCTCCTGATAGACTATAGCCTGACCTCACTGGAGAGATGGTGTTTTCTTCAGGGCTTGGAAAGAATGAGCCTGGCAAGGAAATAGAAGCTTCAGATTCAGCATCCTCTTCTAGTGACAAAGACCATCTCTGAGGGATCACGTACTGTCTGCTTCACCCCGGAGGTCTGTCCTGTGCCTTGCTCATTTCACATCCATTTTCCAGTGGACAGAATCTAATTAAGAAACAATTTAGAATAATTAGAAGCCAGTAATGAATAAAAGGCAGTGAGACATCTGATCTTCCCGTAATTTAGCGAGAGCTCTGCCTTTACTAATTAGGAAGCAAAGCATTCCGCTGAACTTGGAGCTAACCCACAGTGTGTCAGTGTTGTGTCACAGACTCAGATGGCATGGGGGGCAGAGCAGAAGGCATTGGCCAAGTGAGGGTCAGACACCTGTGTCCCCATTCTCTGGAGGTAAGATGCTCAGGCTGGGGAGGCTCCAGGGGAGGGAAGGTACGGGCAGATGCTGGTGGCTTCAGGTCAACAAGTCCTGACCAGGTGGCAGGCACTGGCTGAGGGCTTTAAATAAATTATCTCATTTAATTTCTGTAGTAACCTGTAAGGTGCATATTGTTACCCTCTAGTTAAAATTGAGGAAATTATGACTATGCAGGAAACCCAGAGAATGAAAGGAAGAGCTATTGTTAATAACCTAAGCCTGACGGATTTCAAAACCTGGAACTTCTCCCTTTCCATCACTGCCCTGGAAACCTTGAGACAATTCATCAGTTGCTGAGGGCAAATTCCTGTCACTCTTCTGTTTCCTTCCTAATTAATGTTGGATTACTTGAGATGAGTAGCTCTTTCTGACTATTAACATGTTTGCTCTAAATCGGGTATGATGGTCCTGGTGGGACTTTCCCTAGTTTAGAAGGAAAAAACAGAAAAAGCAGATTATTGTCACTCCAGCAACCCCTCTAGGAGAGGTCTCCCTCAGCCCTCCACAATGAAATACCTTTGGTTAAAATGATGGTGACTAGACTTTTCAGAGCGGCTCCAACAAGTAAAGAGCTTGGACACCATGACCTCAGTCCTTACAACGGGAGAAATCTGGACCAATTTAAATCAACAACTTTTTTTGGGCTCACTAGAGACCCAAAGTCACAAGGCAAACTACCCTGAAATCTGTAGGGTCAACCGTACCCAGAAAGGTAGAGCACCCAAGACTGCTTACCTGGACAAGAAGTCACTGGGAGCCGTAACTGACAAAACACTTACCTGACTAGTAATTGTGACAAAGTTCTGGAGGCTGAGAACACATTAGCACGATAGTGAGAAAGTTCTGGGGGGTTGCTCCTACAGTCTGGAAGTGGAGTAACATTGTTGCAGGCTTTCCCTACAGAAAGCTCACCAGGTCCTCCCAGGGAGAACCCCTGAAGATCCCCTCATGCCCTTGGCCAGGGGGGCAGTGGATGAGAATTACCGGAGGGCAATACTGAAAGCTTATTCCAGTGGGGAGTGGAGGCGGTGTGTGGAATTCTGCCCCAAACCAGTCCCCTCCAGCTTTTCTGTCTCACCTTTGAAAAAATAATTTTAAAAAACATATTCAATAGGGAACCAGAATTAAGCATATAAATTGGAAATGGAGGAACAGAGCCACTTTGAAAGGCCACCCATGAGAAACAGGCCCACAGAATGACAGAGACTTTATCCGAAGATTGTAGAATGCTACCCCACCCCACAACTGAAGGCCACACCAACAATATTCCAGTATAATAACAGTGCATAACAAATGAAAGGACTATAAAACACAAACTCTTACCAAGGAATAGCACAAAGGGAAGCCCTAAACCAAGAGGAGAGATAGAAACAGAGACAGCAGTGGAATTTGTAGTCTCTGACACTATAGCTACAGCAAACATTAAACATGGCCCAACTCCTAGGCAGAATAACTTAAGTTCTCACAGTAAAGGCCTTTTATACAAGTTCCTATAACCTGATACATCATGCCCAGCTTTTAATCAAAAATTGCAAGTCCTGTTAAAAGGCAACACAAAACAAAATACAGTGTGAAGAAATATAAGCTATCAACAGAACCAGGCTCATATATGATACAGATGTTAAAGTTATCAGAGAATTTAAAATAACTATGATAAGTATGTTAAGGGATTTAATGGAAAAATAAAAAGTACACAAGTGAAAGAACAGATGGGCAACATTTGCAGAGACATGGAAACTCCAGGAAAATAAATCAAAAGGGAATGCTAGATATCAAATTCATTGTAATGCAAATGGAAAATGCCTTTGATGGTCTCATGAGTAAACGTGACACAGCAGGGGAAGAATCAGTGAACTTGAAGATGGGACAATAGAATCTTCCTGAACTAAAACATCCAAGAGAAAAAAAAAAAAAATGCAAATCACAGAACAGAACATCCAAGGATTGTGTAACAGTTTCAAGAAGGTATAACATGCCATAATGGGAATGCAAGAAGGAGAAGAAAGAGAATAGAACAGAAAAATATTTGATATACTAATGGCTAAGAACTTTCAAAAATTAATGACAGACATCAGAAAACTGAGGCTTAATTAGATGATGAAGCTCAGAGAACACCAAGCAGGATAAATTTAAAAAATAAAGTATATTCAAACTGTAGAAAACCAAACACAAAGAGAAAAATCTTAAAAGAAGCCAGAGAAGAAAGTTTTACCTATAGAGAAACAAAGATGGGGGTTACAGTGGACTTATAAGAAACCATGCAAGCAAGCAGAGTGGAATGAACTATTTAGTGTTGAAAGGAAAAAAATGACAACCAACAATTCTAAATGTGAAGTAAAAATAAAGGTTTTAGCAGACAATTGAACACTAAGGGAATTCATCACATGAAACGTTGGAAGAAGTTCTTCAAGCAAAAAAATAATCATAAGGGTCAGAACCTTGGACATGCATGCAGAAAGAGTGACAGAAAAGCAATAAATAAAGGTAGAATTAAATCCTTTATTTTTTTACTCTTAATTGTTCTAAAACAATGGTGATGATGCCACAGATAAGCTGAGCCTCTGAAGGCCCAGGGCTGCCTCTCCCAGCATCTTACCTGACTCAACTGGTTTCCTCAGCATAGAAACTTTTTCCCACTGTCTCCTTTGCTACTTGATGCCACCACTCACCCTGCAAGATTTAACCCCCTTATTGATCATGCCGTGACATATTTCCTAGTGGTTGTTTGTCTTTCATTTTGTAGGAATAGGAACCAAACCCTGTTTTGTAGCTGGGGGATTCTCCAGTTGTTGAGTCCTGTTATGTTTCAGACACACCTTCCTTTACAGAAGAAGAAACATGCTAGATATTTGGTCTCCGAGTTTCCCTCGCGGGCTTTGCCGGCCATATCCATGGACTCATAGGACGATGACTCAGGAGAAACTGAGTCAAAAGGGAATGGACAGAGAGCTGGCAGTGGTAGCAGTGACAGTCAAGTAGGGCCGTTGGCATGAAGTGTTAGTGGTTGCACACCCTGCTTTATCTTCAGAGCATGCAATACTACCTGCCCATGGTGGGTGTCCAAGTATGTCTTGCTGAATGCATGAGTGAGTGAGGAAATGAATTAACAAAGCTACTAAGGCTTGATGACAGCACCATTGTTTCCTTTCTCAGACTGGTTATGATCTGGTTTAAGGTAATGTTCCTGAAGCTTCCTCTTGAACTCTCATCTTCTCTGGTGCATCTAGCAGTTTCAAGAGCCACCCAGATCCTTTCAGTAAACATTTATATTTAGGTTTGACTCTCATTTCCTGAAGCAGAGAAATGTTGCCAAAGCACCTCCCACCATCCCTCATGTTCAGGGAGGGGTGACCAATCCCAGTCGAAGCACCTCTACTGGACGAGCTTCCACACTTCTTTTGTGGCAATCTCTTAATATGTCTGCATTGCCTCCTGGGTTGAGGGCTGTCCTGGGTTGAAAAGACCTACATAAACCCAGGACAACCTCCTGGATTGTCCTGATGGGAAGGACTGAGTATTTGCATCTTCGTTCATTGCCAACACATGGACTCTTTGGGGGTCATTGTGGAATCTCAGTTGATGTTCCCCATAGTAATATGAAATGATGACATGACAATTGCTGTCACATCCACCCTGTTTATGGAGCTGACTGGGCTAGGTATTTGCAGAGGGATATTTAGTGCCACATTCTATGGAGATGAGAAAGAGGCCTGTTACCTGGCCCATTGGTGACAACTGGGTAGATGAACACAATTGAATGGGATCAAAGTGGGCAAAGTAAATAATTGAACAAGAATCTATGTGAATGTTAGGACAGACTTAGATTGCTGTGTCAGAAACTGTGCTACATCCTATACATATGCTAGTCTCTTTGTATTTTTAGACCCTTTCAGCTTTGCCTGCTCAATGGAGTCTTTTCAAACTTAAAAACTTTTGCCCCCGTCTTCAGCTCCTGAGAGCTATTCTATAAACTAGAGATTAACCACTGAACAGAAAGGAAGTCACAGTATAACTGTTTCTTTGAATTTCAGCCATCAAGCCCCTTTAGATTCATTCCATGGCATTTCTACCAAGAAAGATTCTGAACCAAAGTGGGATGGGGATGAGGAGAATAAGTAGGAAACTTGATTGCATCCTCCACCTGGTTGGCTTCTTCATGGAGATGGCAGCAACACGCCCTTGCAAATGCCCTTTCTACCTGGCCTACATCTGTCCAATGCCCACTGAGCTTCAGGAAGCCTCTGGCTTGACTGTTCTGACAGACCAGGTGTGGCTGCTCTGAAAAGGGACATCTCACCTGCTGGCCAAAGTGCAATCCTCCACCTGATGGTTAATAAAATGTCAAATATTTACTTCTAGTCCTTCACAATTTAAAGTTGAGCGCAATATAGTATGCAACCCCTCTGATTGTTCAATTTTTCTTGAAATACAAATGTTCAGTCTCCCAGGTCTCATTTCTTCCTCCTGAATCTTCTCCTAAGAAAGTGTCCAGGTTTATGAGGCATAAGACCTTCCACACCATCATGGTGATATGAGGAAGGAAGGAGAAGAGAGGAATCCCGATGGGCTTTACCTGATATCATCTGGTCTCTTAGGTGATGTGCCTTGTCCTCCTGTTCCTGGTATGACCTGATAAACTCTGATGATGCCAGCTATAGTTGGATGGAGTTGTGGACCATTTATCTGCCAAGATGGTGCTCTTAAAGCCTCACCTCGGCTGATCTGGCCTCATCTGGGAGTTCACTAGCTACAGAAACAAACCTCTCACCAGTCCCTCCAGCCAACTCACTGGCCCAGTAAACCACTCTCTAGCCTCTGCTGCAAGGTCAGTCCCCCAACCTTGGTGGATCCCATGGCAGGCCATGGATTACATCTCAAAGAGAGGGTTATACCAGATCCAAGGGACATGTGGGAAGGCAATGGCACACTCTCTTTCTGTGGCTGTACCCAGGCTTTACAAAGGGAAGCCAAAAAGGAACTTTCTCCAGAGTCTCAGAGGTTGAGAATGCAGCCAAGAGAACTTCTCTACCCTCAGTGTTACTCCTACTTTCTAATGTACTTCATTCTCCCCAGCCACTAATTAGATTTGCAGGATCAGGAGAGGAGGTACACTGCTAAATACAACCTATGTTACTGCTAGAAAATGGTTCAGTTTCTACTTCTCATACACGCAGATGAAAAGACCTACATAAAGCCTGTGTGATTGCCAATGGTAAGGCCTGATAGATCACACGTAGGGTTTTGTCCAGGAGCTGACTCTTTATTCAGGAAGACTTAATAAAGGATGGAGTATTTTCTACCACTTGTTCCTCTTCAGGGCCACCCCTCGAGTTTTAGTGACTCCCCACCACATGGAACTGAAAACTTATAGAGAAGAAGGCTGGATCAGATCAACCTTCCACACTGGGTTCTCAACAGCCCAGAGGTTGGCAATGTTGTCTTGGTGAGCACTGTAGGAGGTAAGGGCAGGTCAAAGTAGCAGGGCTTTTTCCAACCCCACTTCTATCAGAGCATTGATATTTATATATTGGGGCTCCATTTAACTTTTTCTTTTAAAAAATTTTACTTTGGATGAAAAAGTTAGAAATCTAGTGTGATAAATGGTCATTGTTTCTTCTATTTTTCACACCCTGTGATTCTAACCATCTATCTTATCATCCTTATGTCTACTTCCTGCAGGATTCCAGCTTTCTTGACCCAGAGGAAGATGTTTAAACAGATTCCTGTTAAACTCATTGAATCCCATTATTGTACAAGATTTTGCTTGGATACCCTGAGGGTATAGTCAGAAGGACTGGAATGATATTTTCAGATCTCAGAGTCAGATGGACCAGGCTGGAGAGAAGGAAAATTCTTGATTCTCAGCTGACATTTTTCATCCAACCATGCTGCCATCCTGACAATGCCTGCCACACTTTCATTCTGCTTTCTTATTTTTTTAAAAGTTTCTCCAGTAACTAGGGCATTTTTATATTATCATTCCGAGAATATTAATGTGTTTTCCATCAAAAGCTTTATGATAATTATATTGAAGAGAGAGAAAGAAATGAATAAAGTTTGTCATTTATACAGTAATGATCCAGTGAGTTGATTGTTTCATGTACACCAATTACAGAATTGCCAAAGATCAAAGTCACCTGAAATTGCCATTTCTATTTACTGACAATGATTTTTGTTAAAGTAAATGTGGTGCTAAAAAGCAGCATATTGGCATAATAGTTCATTGAGGAGACGTTCTGATCGTGAAAAATAACTTAATGCAATAGTCACAATAACACATGGGGACAAAATATTATTTTCTCGAATTTTATGAGATGGAGCAGTGCTTAGAAGTGATGGTAGGAAGGCAGAATGGTAATACAAAAACTCGGGGAAAACTCTCCCTCACAAAGATATCTACTTAGCACATAAAAATTAGCAAAGACAATCATTCAAAATCTGTGATTGATCAAACGGCTTACAGCAAGTTGAGAAACATTTATTCAACAAAATCCATGGAAACTCAGAACAGTAGGAAGCTACAGCATTTGTGATAGAACCTGCACTCCCCTCCTTCCCCCACAGCTCTTCCTTGGTTTAAGTTGTGACCTGACCATGGGCTTGGCAGCCAAGGAGCAGTTACCACCTCCCCAGCTTTCTAGAAGCCAGAGAACATCAGGAGATTACATTTTTTCAGAGCTCCATGTTGCAGAAGGCCTATTGTGGTTGTAGAATCAGTCAGGTGGCTCCACCCTCAACTCCTGCTAAGTACGGAGGGTCCGGGCTGGGCAGCTGGTTTAAGAGTTCAGTCCCCTTTCCCACATGCCTTTATAATAGGAAGGATTTTCTTTAGTGAAGTTGACAGAAAGATGGCAAACCTTTTCTCCTCTAGCTTCCAGGGATGAAAGCCTATTTTAAATAGATTTGAAAGCTGGAAAGCCACCACATCTGATCTTCCCTGATTCTGGACTACAGAAGATCTGCAATGGTGCCTAGGAGTGACACCAGTTTCCACATCCCCCACACACACATACCACATATCTCCTGATTCATAAGGAGGATACAGGTGGAACAGCCAGTGGAGAGCAAACCCTCTACCAGCTCCTGGTCCATACAGCAGAGGTTCCACCCAGGGAAAAATCAGATCAAGCCTTAAAGACTGTTAATGTCCCACCCCTGTTGAGGGGCCTGACTTAACTGGATCCAACTCTGGAGCAAATCATATCCTAGAGTATTGTTAAAGTCAGCTAGCAATTAGTGGAGCCTAACAGCTGCCTTTGATAACAATAGAGGCAGCCTTTTCAGAAGCTTATCAAGGAGATCAGGGAAAGAAAGAGTCAACAAGAGTCCCCAAAACTCCTTTCCTGCCACTAGGTTCTGCAGAACCTTTTTTTTTTTTTTTTTTTTAGATTCCATATATATGTGTTAGCATACGGCATTTGTTTTTCTCTTTCTGACTTACTTCACTCTATGTGACAGTCTCTAGGTCCAGCCACCTCACTACACTCAACTTCGTTTCTTTTTATGGCTAATATTCCATTGTATATATGTGCCACATCTTCTTTATCCATTCATCTGTTGATGGACACTTAGGTTGCTTCCATGGCCTGGCTATTGTAAATAGTGCTGCAATGAATATTGTGGTACATGACTCTTTTTGAATTATGGTTTTCTCAGGGTATGTGCCCAGTAGTGGGATTGCTGGGTCATATGGTAGTTGTATTTTTAGTTTTTTAAGGAACCTCCATACTGTTCTCCATAGTGGCTGTATCAATTTACATTCCCACTAACAGTGCAAGAGGGTTCCCTTTTCTCTACACCCTCTCCAGCATTTATTGTTTGTAGATTTTTTGATGATGGCCATTCTGACTGGTGTGAGGTGATACCTCATTGTAGTTTTGACTTGCATTTCTCTAATGATTAGTGATGTTGAACATCCTTTCATACGTTTGTTGGCAATCTACATATCTTCTTTGGAGAAATGTCTATTTAGGTCTTCTGTCCATTTTTGGTTGGGTTGTTTGTTTTTTTTTTGATATTGAGCTGCACGAGCTGCTTGTATATTTTGGAGATTAATCCTTTGTCAGTTGCTTCATTTGCAAGTATTTTCTCCCATTCTGAGGGGGACATTAATAAGCATGCAAATAATGGACTATTAGAAGAAGAAGAAAGAAAAAATTTTAAATGTTCAAAGAAATAATTGCTGTGAACATGAAAAATTTAATTAAAAACATTAATTAATGCATCCAGAAAGCGCAACACAAAGTGATCCATATTGAACACTGATCATCAAAGAGACATCATGAAAGCAACAAGAGAAAATGACTCACCATGAACAAGAGAACTACAGTAAATTTAACAGCTAACTTCAGATCAGATACAATGGAGGCCAGAAGTAAGTTTGGCTTAGATATGACATATTCTAAGTGGGGAAAAAAAACAAACACTCAACTAAGGCTCTTAGAGCCTTCAAAATTACATTTCAAAATATTACCGAAATAAAGACATTCCCAGATATTATGAACTGAATGTTTGCATCCCCTCAAAATTTGCATGTTGAAGCCCCAACCTCCAATGTAACTGTATTTGAAGACAGAATATTTATGGATGTAAGTAATGTTAAATGAGGCCAAAAGGGTGGGACCCTGATCCTACAGGATTAGTGTCCTTCTGAAGAAAGCTCTTTCTCTCTCTCTGCCATGTGAGGACACAGCAAGGTGACTATCTGCAAGGCAGAGAGAGAGCTCTTACTAGAGGCCAACCCAGTCAGACCTTGATCTAGGACTTCTAGGCTCCAGAACCATGAGAAAATAAATTTTTGTTGCTTTAGCCTCCCAGCATATGGTATTATGTTATGGCAGCCTGAGCTGACTAATACACCAGATAAACAAAACCCAAGATAATTTATTGCCTTTAAGGAAATATACAGGAAATTCTTCAGGCCCAAAATAAGTGTCACAAGAGAGTAAGTAATTTGAATCCACACAAAAACAAAAAGTGCTATTAAGATAATTATGTAAAAAATCATAAAAGACAGTATAATTTCATATTTCCTCTACTTTCTTTCTTAACAAACTTTTTAATTTCATAAAACAATATATATATATTATTGCATTGTGTGCCTATATCATATAGAAATGCAATATATTAGACAATAACAACACAAAAAGAGATGAATGGGGCCAAAGCTATATTGGAACAAGGAAAAGACACCAAAAGGTAACACAAGCCTTAGTTAAGAAGTGAAGAGAATAGTACAAATTTTCTATCTATCTATCTATCTATCTAGCCATATACATATATATTCTTTCTTCGTCTTCCTTTAAGAAACACAAATTTAAATACAATAATAATTATAACTACTATTACATAATCTGTAACATACATTAGACAAAGTTGTTAAGCAAGAATGGCACAGAAAAAGGGAATAGAGCTAAAGAGGAGTAAGGTATTGTTTTCTTTTTTTAAAAATAACTGGAATTAAATTAATGGAAATATGAGATAGATTCTGAGAGGTTAATATATATCTTGTAAGCCTTAGTGCAACCACTAAAAAAATTACTAAAAATTATAAAGTAAAAACTCATTAAAAATTCAAATGTTACCCAAGAAAATATTCACTTAAAGAAAAAAAAAGCCATAAAGGAAGAAGAGAAATGGAAAAGAGGCATGAGTCATGTAGGAAACAAACAGCAAACTGGCAGATGCAAATCCAACCATAATAATAATAGTAAATGGAATACATAGATAAAAATTAACTCTATTTGAAAATGGCATCATTGTCTACATAGAAATTTCAATAAATCAACGAAAATACCCTAGAACTAACAAATGAGTCCAGCAAGATTACAGGATATAAAGTCAACACACACACACACACACACACACACACACCCACACACACACACACACTCCATTAACATTTCTATATACTAACAGTGAACATTTGCAAACAGAAATTAAAAACATAATACAATTTAAAATTGATCCAAGATGAAATACTTAGGTATATACTTAACAAAACATACATCTACATGCTAAAATAGAAAAATGTTGGTGAATAAAATAAAAAATCTAAATAAATGCAAATACTGTGTTCATGGATGGGTAGGCTCAAAATAGTAAATATGTTAATTCTTCCCAAACTGATCTGAGTTCAATTCATACCAATATCCCAACAATTTTTGGTAGATATAGACAAGTTTATTCTAAATTTTAAATGAAAAGGCATTTAGAATAGACAAACAATCTTGACAAAGAATAAAGTGATAAGAATTATCTTACCCAAAGTTAAGGCTTGCTATATTGGTATAGTAATTAAGAGAGTGTTGTACAGGCAGAAATATAGACACAGATCAATAGAACAGAATAGAAGACGTATAAAATAAATTCACAGGAATATGAGTTCAGCTTATCTTTGACAAATTTGTAAAACCAATTCAATGAAGGAGATATAGTCTTTCCAACAGATAGCGAAGGAACAACTGGACATCCACGGGAAGTGGGGGGAAGGACAAAAAAACAACAACAACAGCAACAACAAAAGACCTCAAAATAAACTTTATGTCATACAAAAAATACTTCAAAAAGAACCTAAACATAAAACTTTTAGGAAAGGAAAAGGACAAAATCTTTGAAATCTGGTCTAGGCAAAGAGTTCTCAGACATGACATCAAAAGTACATTTCATAGGGCTTCCCTGGTGGCGCAGTGGTTGAGAGTCAACCTGCCGATGCAGGGGACACGGGTTCATGCCCCGGTCTGGGAGGATCCCACATGCTGCAGAGCGGCTGGGCCCGTGAGCCATGGTCGCTGGGCCTACGCATCCGGAGCCTGTGCTCTGCAACGGGAGAGGCCACAGCAGTGAGAGGCCCACGTACCACAAAAAAAAAAAAAAAAAAGTACATTTCATAAAACAAAATTTTTTTAAAAAAGATAAATTAGGCCTCATAAAAATTACACTGTTGGGCATTTATCCCAGGGAAATTAAATCCTATGTTTCCACAAAAATAAACTGTACATAAATGTCATAGCAGCTTTATTTTTATTAGCCAAAAACTGGAGTTAACTCAGATGTCTAAATATTCAAACAAACTGTGATACACACATTAAATGTACTACTACTCATCAATTAAAAGATACTATCTATTAATAACATGGATGAATAACCAATGAATTATGTTGAGTGAAAAAAAACCCAAAGGCTAAATAACAGAGGATTAAAATTACATACTTTTGAAATGACAAAATCTTAGAAAGGAGGATATGTTAGTAATTGGTTTGGCTTAGAGATGGGGATAGAAGTAGGTGTGGTTATAGAAGGCAAGAAGAGGGATCATTATGGTATTGGAGTTCTTCAGTATCTTGACTGTCATAATGGATACACAAACATACATAGATGATAAAAGTATAGCATTTAATACACACACACACCCACACGTACAGTAAAACTGGGAAATCTGAATGAGATCAGTGAATTATATGAAGGTAAATATCCTTGTTGTCATGTTATACTTTGGTTTTGCAAAATTTTGCCTTTGGGGCAAAATGGACACAGTTTATGAGGAATCTCTCTGTATTATTTCTTAAAACTGCATGTGAATCTACAATCATCTTAGTTTTTAAAAGACAGACATGGTTTCTCTCCCTGTTAATCAGTTACTTTTTGTCATAGTGTTATGGGTAACGTTTGAAATGTTCTGCCTCATCTTTTTATATGACAATTCAGTTTACATCAAATTTTAAACTTTTAACAAAAGAGCCCCTACAGACCAATATTTCTAATGAATACCAACACAGTACTCTCTTAAAACGTTTAGCAAACCAGCAATATATAAAAGTTTTTATATGACATGTCCAAGTGGAATTTTCCCCAGGAATGCAAAGTTGATTTATCATCCAAGTCAGTTAATGTAATACACTGCATAAATAGAACACAATAGAAAACAACATGACTATCTCAATAGATACAGAAAAATCATGACAACATCCAACATCTTTTCATGATAAAAACTGAGTAATAGATTTAATAAGAGAAAACTTCCTCAATCTGACAAAGTGCATCTACAAAATACTAACAGCCAACACCATGCTTAATAGTGAAAAGCTAAATGTGTTCTACCTAGTATCAAGGAAAACACAAAGATTTCAGCTCTTGACTCTTCTATTTAATATTGTACTGGGGGCTTTAGCCAAAGCAATTAGGCAAGAAAAAAGGCATTTAGATTGGAAAGGGAAATGTAAAAATATTCTACTTTTATATTTTTAATTAATAGACTATTTTAGAGCAATTTAGGTTTATAAAAAAATCAACTGGAAAGTACAAAATGCCTATATATCTCATTACCCAAGACACAGTTTCCCTTATTAACATCTTGCATTAGCATGGTATTTGTTTGTTACAATTGATAAGACACCACTGACACATTATTATCATCGTTTACATTAGGGTTCACTCTTTGTGTTGCACATTCTATAGGATTTGACATTTGAATGATGACACATACCATTACAGTATTATACAGAATAGTTTCCCTGCGCTAAAAATCACATAGGTTCCACCTATTCATCCCTCCCTGCCTCCCCTAAACCCCTGGTTGTGCCTTTTTCAGAATGTCATATATTTGGAATCATGCAGTATGTAACCTTTTCTTATTGGCTTCATTCACTTCATGCATTTAAGTTTCCTCCACGGTTTTTCTTTCGTTTGATTTTTGCGGCTTGATAGCTTATTTCTTTTTAATCACTGGATATTACTCCATTGTCTGGATGTACTGCAGTTTGTTTATCACTTTACCTATTGAAGGATATCTTGGTTGTTTCCAAGTTTTAGGCAATTATGAACAGAGCCTATATAAACCTCTGTGTGCAGGTTTTTCTGTAGACACAGTTTTTTATTTGTTTGTTTGTTTGAAGTGTAGTTGATTTACAATGTTGTGTTATTTTCTGGTATATAGCAAAGTGATTCAGTTATATATTGATATATATTCATTTTCAGGTTCTTTTCCATTATGGGTTATTACAAGATATTGAATATAGTTGTAAATAGTGCTGCTATGAACATTGCACTTCAAGTTAGAGTTTTTGTCTTTTCCAGATATATGCCCAGGAGTGGGATTGATGAATCATATGGTGACCCTATTTTTAGTTTTTTAAGGAACCTCCATACTGTTCTCCACAGTGGCTGCACCAATTTAAATTCCCACCAAAAGTGTAGGAGGGTTCCCTTTTCTCCACACTCTCACAGCATTTATTATTTATAGACATTTTGATGATGACCATTCTGACTGATGTGAGGTGGTAGCTCATTGTAGTTTTGATTTTCATGTCTCTAATAATTAGTGATGTTGAGCATCTTTTCATGTGCTTGTTGGCCATCTGTATGCCTTCTTTGGAGAAATGTCTATTTATGTCTTCTGCCCATTTTTCGAATGGGTTGGGTTTTTTTTGTTTTTGTTTGTGTTTTGTTTTTATATATTGAGCTGTGTGAAATGCTTGTATATTGTAGAAATTAAGCCCTTGTCAGTCACATTGTTTGCAAATACCTTCTCCCAGTCCACAGGCTGTCTTTTTGTTTTATTTATGGTTTCCTTTGCTGTGCAAACACTTATACGTTTGATCAGGTCCCATTTGTTTATTTTTGTTTTTATTTATTTTGCCTTGGGAGACTGACCTAAGAAAACATTGCTGCAATTTATTCCAGAGAATGTTTTGTCTATGTTCTCTTCCAGAAGTTTTATGGCGCCATGTCTTATATTTAAGTCTTTGAGCTATTTTGAGTTTATTTTTGTGTGTGGAGTGAGATAATCTAACTTCATTGATTAACATGCAGCACTCCAGCTTTCCCAACAACACTTGCTGAAGAGACTGTCTTTTCTCCATTGTATATTCTTGCCTCCTTTGTTGAAGATTAATTGACCATAGGTGTGTGGGTTTATTTCTGGGCTCTCTATTCTTTTCCATTGATCCATATGTATGTTTTTGTGCCGATACCACACTGTTTTGATTACTGTAGCTTTGTACTATTGACACACTTTTTTTTTAAACTTATTTGGGTAAATACCATGAAGGGCAATTTCTGGATCTTATGGTAAGAGTATGTTTACTTTTGTTAGAACCTGACAAAATGTCTTCCATTGTGGCTATATTATTTTGCAATCCTATAAGTAATGAATAAGAGTTTATGTTGCTTCAATCCTCACCAGCATTTAGGGTTGTCAGTGTTTTGGATGTTAGCCATTCTAAAATTAGATGTATAGTGATATGACGTTACTATTTAATTTGCAATTCTCTGATGACATATGATATTAAGCATCTTTCCACGTGCTATTTGCCATATGGATATCTTCTTTGGTGAAGTGTTTGTCCAGATCATTTGCCCATTTGGTAATTGCGCTGTTTGTTTTCCTATTGAATTTTAAGAGTTCTTTGTGTATGCTAGGTACAAGTGCTTTTGTATGCTTTGCAAACATATTGTCCCAGTCAGTGGTTTGTCTTTTCATTTGCATAACAATCTACTTCACAGTTCAGGAGTTTTTAAATTTAATTTAGCCTGAGCTATCAGGATTTTCATTCATGGTTTATGCCTTTGGTGTTTGATCTAAAAAGTCATCACCAACCCTACAGTCACCTAGATTTTATCTTGTATGCTAGGAGTTTCACAGATGTATGTTTTATATTTAGGTCTATGATCCATTTTGAGTTTATTTTGGTAAAAGGTAAAATGTGTTTTTTTGGCATGAGGATGTCCAGTTGCTCTAACATCATTTTTTGAAGACATGCCTTTCTCCACTGAATTACCCTTATTCCTTTGTCACAGATAAGTTGACTATCTTCATGTGGGTCTATTTCAGGGCTCTCTATTCTGTTTTATCTTTTATCTACTCTTTGGCCAATATAACACTATCTTGATTGTTACTGGGTAGTGTCAGTCCTCTAACTTTATTCTTCTTCTTCAATATTGTGTTGGCAATTTTGGGTCTTTTGCCTCTCCATATAAATTTTAGAATGTTTGTCAATATCTACAAAATAACTTCTGGAATTTTTATTAGGATCACATTGATCTTTAGATCATGGTGGAAAAAAAAGACATCCTGGCAATACCGACTCTTTCTATCCATGAACATGGAATATATCTCCATTTATTCAAATCTTTGCTTCCTTTCATCAGACTTTGTAGTTTTCCTCACATAGATTTTGTACATAAGTTGTTAAAGTTGTACCTAAGTATTTCATTTTTTGGTGTCAATATAAATGAGATTGTATAGTAATTTCAAATTTCTAGTATTCATTGCTGGTATATAAGAAAGCAACTGACTTAGGTATGTTATGCTTATATCTTGTAACATAGTATAATCACTTATTAATTCCAGAAGGTTTTTGTTGATTCTTTGGGATTTTCTACATGGACAGTAATGTCATCTGGGAATAAGTACAGTTTTATTTCTCTCTTCTCAGTCTGTATACTTTTTTTTTTTTTTTTTGCAATCACTAGGACTTCCAGTACAATGCTGAATAGGCATGGTGACAAGAAACATTCTTGCTTTTTTCTCAATTTTAGGTGAAAATCATACAGTTTCTCATCATTACATATGATGTTAGCTATAGGTATTTGTACATTATTTTTTAATCAAGTCAAGTAAGTCTTCTATTCCTAGTTTGCTAGGTAAATTAATCCTGTTTTCTTTGTTAGCAGGAAAGCTATTCTAAGAACTCTCATTCTTGTCTGATTATGTATATATTGAAATGCCTCCAAAATTCAATTATTACACAAAATTTAGGACTTAGTAAGTTCTAGTAAATTGTTTAAATTATCAGCTTACTTTAAATTTTTAATTTTACTTTATTGCCCTGAATTAAAGTACTGAAGAAAGCTATTTTATTAAATATAGTAAATGTGTTCTTTCTGTTTACTCACTGCCACATCTCAGTGAATTTCAGTGAGTTTTTCTTTGTGTTTTTCTTCAACTGAAATCTCTATGTTAGAATTTCCTAAAATGTGTTATGAAGAACACTAATTCTTTGTGATGTGTAACCGAAGAGTACTGAATAGGGTACTATCCCCTATCCTTCTTGGAAAGACCTATTGTGCATTATCATACTCAGAGTTTGCTGAGAAACTCTGCAGAAGAGAATCCTAAATAACTCTCCCAAATATACTTGATTTTGAAACTTATTTTTTACTTTTCAGCCCCCAATATACCACAGATTTAGTGGTACACAAAATACACCTTAAGGAATATTTCTCCTAGTGATTTTGTCCAGGTCAGGAAATAAATAAGGCACAGATTTTATTTTTCTTTCTCTACTAGATACAATGTTTCAGGTACATATGAAAGAGCAATATATCCTGCACAGCCAACTTTTTTTCTGCCATTTATAGACTGGTTTATTTCCAAGAGAAGATAAAGCGTATTTCAGCTATGATGTAAGTGAATAGCAAATACTGAATTTGGTAGAATCACTCTACGGTCACCTTTGAAAACTACTGGGTCCACTCCTCAGTCCTCATGGGAGGGGCCATTCAGCTGTGAAAAAGCAGCTGTGTCACTGAAACCCGATCCCTTCCCACCTCTGGGCCTCAGTGGTTCTGTCTGAAAGAGGAACAGTTTTCAACATCTTCAGGCTCTACAAACTGATGGACCTCTCTGCGGGTTCGTTCATACATGTTATACAAGCCCACATCCCCACTCTGGTCTGCCTAAGCAAGTGTGCATGTTTTGGGGAGGGAACAGCTAGCTTCCTGTCATCCAGAGTAGAACTGTAAGAACTGTCATGAGGGAAAAAAAAAACTCTGATTTGAAATGTCACATTGGCTTCCACAGAAAGAATTTTTTAAAAAGTATTACAGTCAGGGTAACATCTGTTTTTCCTTTTAACTCTATAAAAATACAAGGTACCTTATAACCTAGTGATTCCCAGTGGAATTTGTATTTAGATTAAAGAAAACTTTAAGAGTTCTTTAATGCACTAAGGTTATCAAAGAACTATTTATGGCGAATTATAATATAAGATAACAGCCTCTCTCTGTGTCTGGTTAGCTTAGTTATAGGGTCATAAAACAATAAAGTATAAAATTGGAGGGGAACTGGAGGTCATTGGCCTGACTTTCAAAGCAGAGCAGGAATGCTCCAAGCTTTCCTGAGGGAGATTATCCACTCTCTGCCTTAACCAGTCCAGTGAGGGCAGCTTCCCAGGCTCCAGGAAGCTGGTTCCGTTCTGGGACAGCCCCTTCCAGTGCTTAGCATCACAATGCATCCTTCTTCACAGCCCTACCATTAACCTGCAATGATGTAGCTTACTTTCAACTTGTCCGAAGACTGGACTTTTTACCACCAGGGTTTATTGGCCATAAGATACCCCCCAAAACTAACTAAAGACTCACCTCAAATTCTAGACAAAGCGTCAGGCACTCACATTAGGCACAGGCTTACACCTACCTGAGGCTCAGGGTTTCAGCAGCAATCTTCAATTTCCAACATCCCTTCACAGGCTCTACCTCAATGGTCCTTCCAAAGACTCCTGCAGAAGAAGTTAGGGCAGTATTGATAACCATCAAGAGAAAAGGAGTTTCAGTGGAGTTAGGTGATGAATCCCAAACCCCACACACATGGGAATGGCCAAGCCGAGGCCCACATCTCAGATCCCTGGTCTTCTCACTAAAGGATCTTAAAGGTGCTCAGATGTTAGTGTGCCCAGAGGTTGTGAGGTGTGTTTCTTATAGATGCAGATTCCCTAACATGACAACGCAGTGGCTCTGGAACATGTGTTTTCCATACCTCCCTCAGGCATGTGCCTGCAGGTAGCTCTCAGGCCACACTCCTGTGCTGAGAGGTCAGGTCAGGAGATGAAACTCTGACCACAGACCCTTAATTCTCATCAGCTCAGCTGGCAACAGTAGTGAGTGTGGGCCTCTAAGCCTGCTATGAGGAATATGCCCCATTGAGCTCCTAACTGAGGTGGTTCATCCGTGCTACTTAAATCTACCTGTCTGGGCTTCCTAAGTAACCTATGCAAAACCCAAATATCTTCCCTTTCTGATTCCCATCTTCTTCTGCCCTGATTTCCTAGAATCATGATATCTCAGGATTGTACAGGACCTTAAATTCTTCCTGATTCAGTCAGCCGTTTACCCATTTAGTTTTGCTTTATTACTACAAACTGTGGAAGTTACTATTTTGTGTTTCTAATTGTACTTTTGAACACTGTTAAAGTCCTTTGAATAAGTCATAGTTATGAGCTATGATGATTATTCAATGAATATTTACTGAGTACCTACCTACCATATACTCAGCAGAATGCAGGTTCACAGCCTGGAATATAACAAAATAGGCATGCCACATTGTTTTAACTGAGATCTTAATTCTATGGAGAAACCAACTGACTAAAAAGTATGGACTTGAGGACACGGACATGGGGAAGGGTAAGCTGGGACAAAGTGAGAGAGTGGCATGGACATATATACACTACCAAATGTAAAATAGATAGCTAGTGGGAAGCAGCCACATAGCTGCTCTGTGACCACCTAGAGGGGTGGGGTAGGGAGGGTGGGAGGGAGATGCAAGAGGGAGGAGATATGAGGATATATGTATAGCTGATTCACTTTGTTATAAAGCAGAAACTAACACACCATTGTAAAGCAATTATATTCCAATAAAGTTGTTAAAAAAAAAGAGAAGGAAACAACAACAACAAAAGTATGTTATCTCTACTTTGGTATAAAATGTCTGATAATAGTTGTTTGGAGCCACTTAGCATTATAAAGTCAAGTTTTGTAATAAAGTGGCAGAAAACATTACATGTCCTCATGTGGAGAGACAGGCAAGGTGAAGCCATGTGACTGTGGGAAGATGCTATAGACTGACGAGGCATTTGGAGAGTAAGTGCGATACTACACAGGACAGCCCAAGAGCACAGGCCAGTTGTCACATCAGCAATGACTTCAAGGGCAGAGAATGTGGCCCATAGTCTCCATTTCTAGTCTCTTCGTGCAGTGTTTAGAGCAGATTGGGTATTCTGTCGTACTGAAGGATGGATAGATGAATGGATGGGCAGATGATGGATCAGTCTAATTCCCATTAGAGCAGAGATTCTCAAGGATTTTCTAAAATTTACAAGAACAAATGTATCTCTTAAATGGTAAAGAAAAAAATTTTTTTTCTCTTAATTCTTATTATAAAGGATAAAAAACAACATAACAGCTGATATAAAAGTGAGATCTTGGGAGAAAGAGATGGTGCTGCCTTAGAACTGGAACATTCAATCCAGTTTTGTCTTGGACAGACATTCCCACCTGCATTCAAAGTGCCAGAGTTCCATCCCTACTGATGGACTAAGACCACACACCATTGGTATGACCACATACCACAGGCCATTTCTATCTATCTGTAAAACAGTAAAATCATGCATTTATTCCCTTATCTGTCTTTCCTGGACTCCGAAGTCATCACTGGAAAAAGTAATTTTTTTCCTGAAACTTCATCTCCTTTACCATTTTCTCCATTATTCACACCCACTCTACAAAACCCCAATCCTGGATCACTTCCATGTCTGCTTTTATGACTTTTACAAATATATTACTAAGCATCATTTGAGAAAAACAGAAAACTACATGGATTGCTGCCACTCAAACTTACAGTCTCCCACGTAACCTGTGAGAACAGGCCTTCTGTATTTCCCTAAAATGCCATCTTTCCCAATTTCCCACAAAGGCTTCACCAAACTTCTAAAACCCCCTCTTCTGCATCTTACCCCCTCACCTAGCAGATGACCTTTTTAACTATGAAAAAGGACTCTACTTACTGGGAATTTTCCAAACTTCCTGCACCCACCACAGAAATATCCAGAGCAGAACCTCTAAATCCCCACTCCCTCTGGCTTATCTTAGCAGAAAAAATTTGCCTCCCCTGGACGCCTTCCTCCCTGCCTACTCTCAGGGACAGACCTGTGTTATCCTTCCTCCCCCCTCCTTCTGACTCCTTCCCCTCGGCATGTTAAATTACCCTATCTTAAAAAAAAAAAAAAGAAGAAAAGTTCTGCCTCAGTCATACGTACTTTTACTGTCTTGTTTATGTCATTTTTGTAGCCAAACTCTTAGACTTCTCCATGCTTACTGTATGCACACCATCTCCTCCCATGCACCCCTCAACAGAGGACAGCGCCATCCGTCTACTCAGACTGCTGCCAGGGGTCACAATGGTCTCTTCACTGCCAGGTCTGACAGGCATCTCTTGGTTCTTATCCCAGGAGATCTCCACTGTCCCTGCCCGCCTTATTTTCTTGGCTCCCTTGACACTACGCTAGCTTGTTTCTCCACACACACATTTCTGCCCCCTTCACAACCTCTGCATAGAACCTGCTGGCTTAGTATGAGTATTTCTGTGGGGTCTGATCTTAGGATGTTGTCTTTCCTATTTTCCACCTTCTGTCTGGAAAAGCTCATTTACTCATGGCTTCAATTTATATACTGATGACTTAAAAATCTATAATTCCAGTCGATTTCTCTTCTAAGTCTCAGGCATGTGTATCCAATTTTCCACCGGATTCTCAACTTGGATATCCCCAAGTACCTTAAAATCAGCAAGTCCACTGTGGAACTGACCATCTCTTCTCACTTCCCACAAAATCAAAACAAAACAAATCAGAATACAACTCACTGTTCCACTGGATTTTTCTCTCTCCCAGGAAAGACACTGCCATCTAGCAGCCTCTCATTATCTCTGCCCCTCCCCACCCCCACATACAAGAAATATCCAAGTACTGTTACTGTACTTCCTAAATGTCCTATAGGGTTTAAGACATTTTCTTCACAATCATGCCCTTTCCCAGATGGGGCAAAGAGAGCAGGTGCAGCCTGAATATGGGCAATTTTAAAGTTGTCAATGAACATTTTGCCTTGGAAAACGTGTAGGAGGCAAGCTGAATATATTTAGCTACAGGCTGGATGTGCTCTGCTCTGCTACATTAATAAATAAACCCCAAATTTCCATTGGTTTAACAAAGAAAATACTTATTTCTCACGTGAGCAAAGTCCAAGGGGGTTAGGTGGGACTCTTGTACCTTGTCGTGCTGGCTGCCACCTTGAACAAGTAAGCCCTGGTGGTCTCCATCACAGAAGAGGAAGAGAGGGCTGCAGTACAAGTGGGAGAGGCTTAAGGTCCAGGCCTGTATGTGGCTATAACCCGCCGCCCGCATAAAAGTTATGGTGAAGATCACTTTTACTTGATTAATTGCAGTAGAGGCTGGAAAATGGACTTTTCCAACAGTCTCTGTAAGGCATATGTTTAGGTCTAAATGCCATATTAATTGGAAAGAACTCTAAGCTGATCAAGTCTTGAGCGTAAAGAGTTTAAATGTTAGTTTAAACTTGACCATCTTTGGTAAGATAAAAATGCAGTCCCCTGATGCTTTGACAAGGATTTAAAAGAAATGAGACAGATTGGTGAGCCTTGCTGTGTTGTAGCAGCCTCTGGGAGACAGTGTCCTGGGATGCTTCCCTCATTCTGACCCTCAGGAGCTGGAAGGAAAAGCGCACAGAAGTTTGACCAGGGTTGGGACTGATGTGTTGGTCATTTTGGCTGCTCACAATATTTGACAATGATTTAACCTCTTATGAGTTATTCTGTGGAACTAACCACTGAAAACCTGGTGCCGAGGGCAGTCATGGTCTCAGACCATCTACTGATTGTTGTGTCCATGTTGATGGGGACATGGTGGGCCTCAGGAAAGTCTTGCAATGGGAGCAAAGTTAGAAGGAGAGGTGGTGGGTGGGCAGTTGGTGCCACCACTCCCTACTTTGTGTAGGAAGTCTGACAACCTGTCCACTCTTCCTTCCAAGAGCCTGCGAGCAGGCAATCGATTAGTCAGGGATTTACCCCACCAATCAGAAAGAACAGTTAACATGCACCTTTAGGCTACACAACTTGCTCTAACCTACCAAGAAAAGCCATCTACCATCTTTTCTTTCTAACCATCTGTAATCTCAGTTTCCACTGATGCTCAGAGCGGCATTCTCTGAGTTATTAGACTGAACTCTTAAGTAGATTCTCAGCATTTTTGGTCCCACCAGATCTGTTCTAGAGAATAGAGTTACTTCCTGCCTCACTTTCAATTTCATTCTCCATATCATAACTAAAAGCACTGTTTCTCTCAGTCAGAAATCTAAATGTCATCGCCGCCCTTAAAATGTTACAAACTGTGCATCCTGTCTAACCCGAGTCCCACGTGACCAGGAAGAAGGGCATGACCAGGCTCTTCTCATCTGTCCGTTCTCACCTCTCCTTCCACACTCCAGGCTCTATACCAACTGAAATTCTTTCACTTCCATGAAAGTGCCAACATTTTTCTAATTTCTGATCCTTCTCATTACGCTTCCCCCTCTGCCTGAAATGCTGTTCTGTCCACACCACAGAACAAACTTACTCTCGCCAAGCATTCAAATCTCACTTTAAGACATACCTGATCCACATCCAATGTGCCCCTGCCCACCAGGTTGGAGACATTAAGGTCATCCTTTTTTTTTTTTTTTTAACATCTTTATTGGAGTATAATTGCTTTACAATGGTGTTAGTTTCTGCTTTACAACAAAATGAATCAGTTTTATATACATACATATGTTCCCATATCTCTTCCCTCTTGCGTCTCCCTCACTCTCACCCTCCCTATCCCACCCCTCCAGGTGGTCACAAAGCACCGAGCTGATCTCCCTGTGCTATGAGGCTGCTTCCCACTAGCTATCTACCTTACGTTTGGTAGTGTATATATGTCCATGCCTCTCTCTCGCTTTGTCACAGCTTACCCTTCCCCCTCCCCATATCCTCAAGTCCATTCTCTAGTAGGTCTGGATCTTTATTCCTGTCTTACCCCTAGGCTCTTCATGACATTTTTTTTTTCTTAAAATCCTTTAGCAACTTCCACTTCCCCTTTAAAAGCACCTGTGACTCCATGCCTTCACTCTCTCCTTGGACAAATGTTCTGTCTTATTCATCATTCTATAACCAGAGCACAAGACAGTATAGGAAGTACTAAACCAATAATGATTGAATGAAGAGCTTTCTGTCTGCCCCTTTTCAATCTGCCTAATTCCTATTTGTCTTTCTGACCTCAGTTCAGGTGTCACCTCACTTCATGAAGTCCCCTGTGGTCCTAGTTTGGATTTAGCACAAAGTAATTCCTTCCAGCAGACCATTCATCTCCCTCAGGTGTAATCATCTGTCCCCATCACTGGAAGAAAGGACAAGAATGGTGTCCATTATCATTACAATGCCCAGTAAGGATTAACACCAGTAAGTAACCATTGGATGAAAGAGTGAACCCAGCATAGCCTTGGGGTCTAAGCTGGTATTTTTACATAATCTGAAATGCAGATAATACATGGCTGACATACCGTTATGTAAATGAGCTTAATAACCTATCTTTAGGGCCTATCTGAAAAGTATCTGTCATCCACCTGTGCATGGAGGTGCGTTGGAGAGCCCTTCTAGGCAGAACGGGGTCATTCTGTAAAACCTCTCTAGATCTGCTTCAGTGCTCAGACAGGCTCTCAGTCAAAGCCCAGAAGTTTACCACTCATGGTAGAGATCACTTTTACTTGACCCAGAAACTTTGCAGGGGCCCTTTACAACGAATTTCAGGTCATTGTAATTTCAATTCCTGATATCCAGAGACCAAGTCAGGCCCACGTGTCTTATTATAGGAAATGCTAGTGCAGAATGAGCCATATCAATCCTAGTAAAACAAATAGGGCTTCTCAGAGAATACGGATTTTGTCAGTGTGTGGCCATGCTGCATTCGTTTATTCCATGAACAGTCACCGAACACGGTGAGCACCGAGGGATGGGTTAAACTCTGCACATGCATGAACATTTCATTCCCTATGACTCCTTTAAGAAGCAGATGTTATCCCTGTTTTAAAGAAGAAGAAACTGAAGCTGAGAAAAGTTAACTAAATGGCGTGGGCACCTAGCCCCATGTTTGTATAATCTCCAGACTTATGCTCTATGCACCAAAATCCTCTCAAGGACAGGATTTGTTTAACTATTAAAGGAAGACTCTACCCCGGAACTATCTCCCTACGTCGGTCAGGCTCACACTGTTCCTAACTCTTCCCTTCACTTGCTCTTCCTAAACCCCAAAGTCTTGCAAAGCCTTATCCTATACCATCTAGGGGTCCCCAAGGAGAGCCTCATTCCTGCACATGTGTCCTCTGCTTCCAAAGCACTGTTGTCTTCTGCCCAGAGTAGCCCTCAGTGTGCTGGGGTAAAGTTTTCTCTTTTGTCATCAGGGTCTCAGAGTCTCACTGCTCAAGGCCTCGTGTCCTTTTGAGTTTTTAGTAAATCTTAAGTCCAGCTACCCTGCACTCCATGAGACCCAAACACAAGTCCACAGGGAGCATTGGCAGGTGACTTCTAAGCTACCCCATGCCCGTGCTGTGATCTGCGTCTGCCTGGGTTACAAGCCCAGCCTCCTTGTGCCCTGAGGCTTTCTTCCTTCTTCCAGCCATCTCCCAGGCACTGTGAGCTTGGCCCATCCATGTAGTTCCTTTTAGGGTCTAGCTTGGGATCTTGCTACGTAAGTACCTTCTTAATATAGTTGAAGATCCCGCCCAGGTTCTGTATATACAACCAAGAACAGACAGAAACAAAAAAGGCTATTTGAACCACACACTGTAAAGGACAAGAGTTAAACAGGACTCCTGGTCTGTTTTGTGCTTTTAGTTCAGCTCTTGTGCTCTTCACTCTCCTCCTTCATGGGAGGTTGCCCTGTGGTTTTGGAAAGTGACAAGCTCCAGAATTCTGTTATGAAAGTGCAGTGGTGGTGACATCCTGTCCTCCCACCTCAGAGCTCATAGACATTCGCATGTGATTCTCCTGCTTGTACAGAGTGCTCTGCTCCAGCACTGCTCAGGCGGCAGTTATGTGGTTGCCCCCACCCATGGCAAATGAAAGTGACGCTCTAGGATTTATGAGTGTCCCAACGTGCCCACTCTGCAGGGAACCCACCTGTGAGCATTGCTGTGACACTCCTGGTTCTCTGAGTAGGTGGGAAGTTCTCAGCCCTTCTTCTGAAGCCCACTTGGAGGGATTTGGCTGCCAGCTGCCTTGAAGGGGGAGTGGATGAGAATAATCTCTGGGAATCAGTGGAGAGGAAGGGAGAGGACCCATCGGCAGAAGCATAACCTTGCAGGTCCAAATGAAGAGAGGCCTGTGGGAAAAGACATCCCAGTTGCAAGGTTGAGAGTAAAGTGCCAGGAAAGGACAGCATGGCCTGGGCTCAGAGGAAGCTGGGCTGGGGGTAGGAGTACCTCTGCAGGGGAAGGAGGGTGGACATCATGGCAGGTTTTCTGTTTCTGTGTCTTGAACTGGTCCTAACTGTTAAGGCTTTGTCCCCACCAGCATGTAGACTGATGTGGGATAATGTGCCCTTATAAGCTTGCCTCTGGAACTCTGGGCCCCTTGCTTCCTGTCGTGGGGAATTGCTACTCTTGTAAGCCAGTGACATAAATGTCTGTACAGGTCTTAAGGCATTTGGAAACACACACACACACACACACACACACACACACACACACACCACATACACACACAGTTGTTTTATAGTACTGATGAATCCCTGAAATAAATCATTTAAGTTATGTGGCTTGATATTTGGGTTGGAGATCTTTAATGATTTTACAATACTCATCCAAGAAACCCATAAAATGGCCCTGAAGTATTTGTAGTGTTTATCTGAATATTTAATAACGGCTGGAAAACTATTTTACCATGCATTTACTCAGACTGGTAGGTGGCTTGCTGTTTTCTTTGGAGGACTATGTACTTGGTAATATTGCTATATATAAAACGCTTTCACAGAGAAGTTATGTTTCAGCCAGGATGTCCCGGGTGGGGATCATTATAGAAAGAGTATAGGTCGGAAATTCAACTGATAGAAACAGCAGCGATTACTGAGACATCCTTCCACTCCTGTTGACTCTCAGGGGACAGAGGTTCATATCCTCACAGGGCAAATGGTGATAGATCAGGGGAGCCCCGCCCCTGTGAGGTGTTCTCCCTGGGGTGTGGCAGGGGGGAAGGACCAGCCTGGAAACAGGGCAAAATGAGACAAGGTATGGGGGGTTGGGCCTGGGAACGAAGGGTTTTGTGGTTTCTCTGTTACTCTCTTTCTCTGCTACAGAAAAGATAAAAATCCATCAGGCCAATACCAGGATAAAGATACAGAGAGAAGGCAGCGAACAGATTCATGGGCCAGGTTTTTCAGGGACCAAAGTATCTCTAGGCTGGAGTCTGACCCACTTGAGGTGAAGACTGACTCTCACTCTAATGGGAGGCCATTCCAAGACAGGTGCACATTTTCTAGAGCATGCATGGTGACCCATCTGCAATTACACCTAGGGGTCTATGTCCTTATGACAAGTAAAGCTGTCCTTTATTGAGAAAGGGACTCTGAGAACACCAGGGTTTGTGAACATGTGGATGGGTTTCTGGTCATTGTGTGTCCATGGCACTCACATTTTGGTCTTTATGTGACAGACTGTGTAGACTAATAGATGCCCGAGGTGTGGTCCCTGTGGGCTTGCAGGGAAGAATGGTGATACCATATGGATGGGCACAGAGGTCAGGGAGGGCAGCGATGGCACAGGGCAGAAACAGTCCCCAGGAGAAGCAAGATTGGGATCTAGGAGAGTCCACTGCAGGCTTCACTGAGGGCTGGAGGGACAGTGTGGGCATCTGAGAGGAGCAGTGTGCTGCTGCTTATAAGAGTAATGAAGCAGATGGCTGTTTGGAGAAATAATTATCCCGACACCTGCTGGGATTGCAGCCTAGAGCTTCCTACCGTCAGGAGGCTCCTCCCCACACCCACTTCTCCCAGATGTTCTCTTAGGACCCTCGTTGTCCATTATTTCACTCGACAGACGCTGCTTGCCTACACCCTGCTGAGCATGTTCTAGCCCAGGGACATGGCAGTGACCACGTGAGACCAGAACCTGCCAGCCTAGGAAGAGTGACATTAAAAAGAGAAATGAATCTACAATAATGAAATTTTAGAACAGGATCACTCTTTGAAACAAAATAAGGTGTTTTATATGCACATATCTGAAGGTTCTCGGTATCACAGTAGACTTTTAAGCCTTGAAGATTAAACAGCTGCCAACAAAATCAATTTATTTAACATCATTCTAGAAGAACACGGAAGGTGTAGGGCTGGGCTTGACTGCTTCATATCCAACCTTCTTCAGCGTTACTGAGAAGGGAGGGGTGGTTATTCCTATCCTGTGTGCCCCAGCAACGTTGAGGAGGAGATAGACAGCCATTCTGTAAATGTTTGAATTTTAAAGTAGAATGTGTGTATATGTACACACTTTAAATAAATAGAATTATTTATATCTATATTTAATCCTGATATACAGTATGATCCTTTAGAATCCAACCATGTCTAATTGATTTTTTAAACCACAATAAATATGCTGGCAAAAGTCCTTTTTTTTTTTTACATCTTTATTGGAGTATAATTGCTTTACAATGGTGTGTTAGTTTCTGCTTTATAACAAAGTGAATCAGTTATACATATACATATGTTCCCAGATCTCTTCCCTCTTGCGTCTCCCTCCCTCCCACCCTCCCTATCCCACCCCTTCAGGTGGTCAGGAAGCACGGAGCTGATCTCCCTGTGCTATGCGGCTGCTTCCCACTAGCTATCTATTTTACATTTGGTAGTGTATATATGTCCATGCCACTTTCTCACTTTGTCCCAGCTTACCCTTCTCTCTCCCCGTGTCCTCAAGTCCATTCTCTAGTAGGTCTGCGTCTTTATTCCCATCTTGACCCTAGGTTCTTCGTGACCATTTTTTTTTCTTAGATTCCATATATATGTGTTAGCATACGGTATTTGTTTTTCTCTTTCTGACTTACTTCACTCTGTATGACAGACTCTAGGCCCATCCACCTCACTACAAATAACTCAATTTCATTTATTTTTAAGGCTGAGTGATATTGCATTGTGTATATGTGCCACATCTTCTTTATCCATTTATCTGTTGATGGACACTTAGGTTGCTTATATAGCTTTTTCAGTAACAGATATCTGTTCAGTATGAATGCGTGAGTAATATAACTCATTTGTAACTGGGTGCTCGCCACCTAGCTCTGGGGTGTAATGGATGTTCTCGCTGAACTATATTAAAGTAAGCCTCACTGACCCTCAGTAACTTTCTCTTTGTTACACACTTCCTGCTCCCAAGCCCTCCCACCCAGTCAGTCCAGAAATCCCCCGGGCACTTGCATGCTTCCCAATGTACCAAGGACCAGGGCTCTGTCTGTCCTCCCGGGTCAGGGATCCTGGCCGCCCTGCAGCAGCAGGTGCTCTGCACATCCGGGAGGAGTCCCTCACCATGCACCATGCTGCACAAACAGGGGCCGGGCTGGCGGAATGAGGCCGTTGCTGCTAGGTGCACTCACTCCCTTCTGGATGTCCCGCCATGGGAACCCCCAGCCTCCATGATACTGGGGACTGTGCAGGCTGGGCTCCAGCTCAGACCATCTGAGGAGGCCTTCAACACAGCTGGACCTGACCTTCACCTCTTGGGGCCATACCACAGCCTTAGGGCCCTGGGAAGGACTAACACCACCACATAGGTTTGCCGTTCAAGCCAGATTGCTAACACTGCCACGGTTCTCTAAGTCTTTCAGAGCCACCTCTTTCAGGAGAAGGTGATCCCCTGAAGGCAGACCATGAGCCCCCAGACCTCAGCCCCAGACTCACTGTTGGCCCTTCTTCCCCAGACCAACCCTAGAGCCTGCCTGCCTTCCCATCTCTTTCAAACCTCACGGGGATGTTATTTCAGGGTCCTCATTCACCGCCAGGCACCCAGAATTTGTGCAGGGTAACCCCAGGCCATCAGGCTCTCCCCAGCATATCAGCCCCTTAGAATCTCAGGGGAAAAGCGTAGGGTTTTTTTTCCCTTTCCTTCTCTAAGACCCTGGGACCTGCGCATTTGCCCACCAATCCCAGGCAGGCTGCCAGCTCTGTACAGAAATAGTTTCTTGACAGACAGCAAAGCATGAAGGCCCTGACTCAGCAGATTTCCCCACAATATTTAAAATTAGAATTGTTCCATTTTATTTTATTTTATTTATCTGGCTATTTATTTCCTCAAGAATCTTTCTCATGTTCTTTAAAAAACAATGGGAATACAAAGAGTTACCTTTTCCAATTCTACATCCTAGGGAAGCATCAGGAACTGAACAGTCATGAATGAAATCTGATCCCCACTCCCAACTGGGGCATGTCACTGGCTGCATAATGGGACCTCGCCACCTGGACAGGTCTAGGGCAGTGCAGAGAGAGGCCATCTAGCCACTCCTGCTATTTATCTGGACACATTAGGTGATCTTAGTGTTGGTGAATGTGACCAGACTTACTGCCTGGAGCCCGGAGGTGAGGACAGCAGCCTTGGGTGCTACATTGAATATCCTTTTGGCATCTCTTCAGAAGTTCCCAGCAACTCTCAATGCAGAGCATGACAACAATGCATGAGAAAGGGGTAGAGGGGAGGGGGTGGGTGCTGTGTAAACTGTAAAGTGCTGACCAATGTAAACTGCAGTGAACAGTCATTGTTGCTCATAACACCCGAGAGAGGTCAGGGCTGTCCCATAAATAGCCTGGCTCTCTGGAACGCAGGCGGGTTTAAGACACAGCCCACCTGCTTGGCTCCTTTGGAGACACACAGCCCTGGCTCACCAGTACCATTTCCTGTGTTTCTTGGGTAAGTTATGTAATCACTCTCATCTCGGTTTCCCATTGGTAAATCAAGGATATTCACCAGCCTCCCCCCCGCATCCCCACAGGTGTTCACGTCTGTCCTGTGCTCGCTCTGGCTACCACTCCTCCTGGGACTCTGTGTATAAACTCATTCGCACCTCACAGAACCTCCCAGGTGGCACTATTATTATCTTATCCCTGTTTTTCAGGTGAAGAAACAGAAGTAAAGCACTTTGCTCAAGTTTAAAAGGGAGAACGCATGTGTAAGGCTAAGGGGAATGCTTGGCACACAGAAAGAACTCAAACTTGCTCGCCATTTCTACCATCACAGGAGGAGCTGCACTCATGGCCAGAAGAGGAGCCATCACCTGCGTGTGTGTTCTGAGGAACGGGGACAGACAGTGTGGACGAACAACATGCCCCCCGACCAGGAGTAACCACCACCCCAGGCTGCTGCCTTTTGACTTGTGCTGTGTTCTTTCCCATGCCTGACACACACACACACACACACACACACACACACACACACACACACACACTATCGAAGCATCCCCTGCCCAGGGCTGCCTTAAAAACCCCTCCTCTGTGCATTTCTGTAAATCCATACCTAGCACAAGGATCTTCCCATAGGAGATGGAAATAATAATTTTTAACTTAAATTAACTGATGCTTGGGAGAATAACAAGGCTACAGTCTGGGCTATAGCGTGAATTCTGCATATTTATTCATTGATTAACCAGGTGCATACTGAGTCATTGAGCAGTGGATGTGTCCCATATAGCTTTTTTTTTTGCAAATGGTGGTATGCTTTCTAGAAGATATGATCAGAAAAACAATGACAAAATATTTGCAAATTCCTTGACAAATATAACATTAGGAGAATTGCTATTAGCAATCTGAGGGGAGGTCTCAAGTACATTGCTATGGAAACTAAAGGAAAGGTAAAATTAATTTAGGTCAATCATACAAAGTTAGAATCTACCTTTGGAAGAAAGATAAAAAAGGCTGTAAGTCATTCCAATAAAACACACTTCCCATTCTAAAGAAAATATGTCTCTTCTTTCTCTTGCCTCCCCCCTCCCATCTCCCCCTTTGTTGGAGTCAGAACTTTCCATTTGAGCAAACACAGCTAGAGGGACAAGAGTTGCTGAATGAATCCCATGCCTCAGCATTAGGCCAGGCTCCGGGGCACACAGGCACAAGACCGGAAGTCACAACCCCTCGTTTCGACACACACTAAAACTATTAATCTGTTCTCCATCTCTATAATTTTGTTATTTTAAGATTATATCAATTCAATGATACAGTATATAACCTTTTAAAATTAGTTTGTTACACTTAGCATGATTCCCTTGAGGTTCATTCGAGTTGTGTATCAATACTTTCTTGCCTTTATGGCTGAGTATTGTTCCATGTTATGGATTACTGCACTTTCTCTAACCATTCACCCATTGAAGGACAGTTAGGTAGTTTCCAGTTTGGACTTTTATGAACAGAGCTGCCGTGTATTTTTTTAATTTCTTTTGAGGCTTTCTCCTTGACCTGAGATTACTTAGACGTGTGCTGTTTAAATTCCATGTGCTGAAGATGCCCCTGTTGTCTTTCTTTGACAGATTTCTAGTTTGTTTCTATTCTGATTAGAAAACGTACTCTGAATGATTTCAACTCTTTTAAGTCTGTTAAAGTTTGTGTCATGACTCAGGATATGTTACATTAAGAAACCTTCTAGGAATATTTGTTTACAAGTTTTTATGTGACAATAAGTTTTTCTTTCTCTGGGAAAAATTCCATGATCTAGGGGCATTTGAATAGAATGTAGACTCTACTGTTGTTACTTGGAATTATATTTTAGCTTAGTTTTAGACTATTCATGTTTTATTACTTAGTTTCTAATATTAATGAAAACAAATTTGCATTTATTTTTTACTGGTGAGGATGTTTTCTTGACATTGTAGGTCAAGCATGAGATTGCAGGGAGGGTCAAGAAACTGGAGTTAGTTATTTTCTTTTTATTTTTTAAAATAAATTTATTTATTTATTTTTGGCTGCATTGGGTTATCATTGTTGCGGCGAGCGGGGGCTACTCTTTGGTGTGGTACGTGTGCTTCTCATTGCGGTGGCTTCTCTTGTTGCAGAGCACAGGCTCTAGGTGTGTGGGCTTCAGTAGTTGCAACATGTGGACTCAGTAGAAGTGCACGGGCTCTAGAGCACAGGCTCAGTAGTTGTGGTGCATGGGCTTAGTTGCTCTGCAGCATGTGGGATCTTCCCGGACCAGGGCTTGAACCTGTGTCCCCTGCATTGGCAGACAGATTCTTAACCACTGCGCCACCAGGGAAGTCCCTGGAGTTAGTTATTTTCAAGTCAATTTAGGACATTACCTCTAGAGCCTATGCTCTGACCTGTTTGGGTTGGTGCCACTGCCCTCTCTCATCACCCTGTACAGTGAGATATGAAGTTCATCTGTGTCTTTAGACTGCCTGCTCCCTGAGGAGCACATATTCATGTGTGTATCTCCAGACCCAAGCACTGTGCGTAGCATGTTGTAGGATCCACCTGTATGTGTTGCGGCCTGCTGAGTTAGGAGTATCTCACGAAACACTGTGACAGAACAGATGTGGACATTCCAAAGGAGCTGTCAGAACGCAGGCAGGATTTATTTAAAAAGCTGGTTCCATGACCCTTGAAACCATTCACCCACAGTGAGAGTATAAAAGGTTAGATCGGGCTTCCCTGGTGGCGCAGGGGTTGAGAGTCCACCTGCCGATGCAAGGGACACGGGTTCATGCCCCGGTCCAGGAAGATCCCACATGCCGCGGAGCAGCTGGGCCCGTGATCCATGGCTGCTGAGCCTGCGCGTCCAGAGCCTGTGCTCCGCAACGGGAGAGGCCACAACAGTGAGAGGCTTGTGTACCGCAAAAAAATAAATAAACAAATAAAGTGTGTCCCTAAAAAAAAAAAAAAAAAGGTTAGATCGTCAGGGATTAGAGGGAATTTTAGTAAAGGATTTATTTGGAGAGAGCTCTTGGAGGATGTGAGTCCCATTCTCCACACAGATGAAAAAACTAGCAAGACAGAATCAGGTCTTGTTTGACCCTGCCCAAGAAGGTCACCTGTTTGGGGCAGGGGGTGGTGAGGGGAAGCACACAGTTACCATCAGAGAAGCTAGAGGTCCACCCTTGGATTAGTAGGATCCAAGGATGAAGTAAACAAAGAGACAAAAAACACTTGAATTTGGATTATGTCGGTCATGTAGATTGAGGGACCCTCAGCAGTGGGGATAAGAGTAGAGAGTATCAGGTGAGGGGTTCAAGGGACAAAATCAGTTTAAGACTTTTCCAAGTCCAGAGCATAAGACTCGTCTACACCACGACAACCATGAAAAGACATTCTTGCCTCCTTTACACCCCCTTCTCCCAGCACCCCTTTCTTAGAAAGATGGTGATGGAGCAGTGAATGGAAAGGGGTGGGGTAGACATGAATCAGACCACAACTCAACTTAGGATGCCCACCTACAACAGACCTTGTTTGTAAATGGAGTCAGTTGTTTTTGATTAATACCTGAGATTATAAAATTTTAATTACTGAAATACACAGTTTGGAGTAACTTATCATGACTGTAAGGAATCTCATTAACAATGAATGACAGAAAAATCTTCTACTCTCTCAATGGCAGTGGAGGAAAGAGCTGCATTGCATAGATATAAAGTGGAAGAAGGAGACGAAAATCATGTTGCATCCTGATTACAACTAAAAAGTTTTGCTAAGCCCAGCATGTTCTGCCATTGACTGAGGACCTGCCATGTGCTAGGCACCATATTGGGAGCTTTAGGTATGAAATGTCAATCCTCCTAGGAACATTTGTCAGCATAATTGTTCCCACTTCACAGAGGAGTCACAAGCTCCAAGATATTATGTAACTTGCCAAGGTCTTACAGATAGGAAGTAACAAAGTGATACTTTAGACACAGGTCTGCTTGGCTTCAAAGCTTGTGCTCTTTCTGGTAGGTGCATGGGCAGTCCTTTATTCAATGAGTAACTACTGGGTATCTCCTATTTGCTATTTTACCTACTGGTGAAACTGTGATAAGCAGAATCCCACTGTATCCATCTTCTTCTGGAGCCTGTTCACAAATATGACAAATAAGTGTCTGTTTACCAAATGAGATAAGTGCATCAAAGGAAACAGAGGGGGGGTCTAAGCAAAGAAGAGGTCTGGGTTTGGATCAGGGAGGCCTCGTGTTGTGGAGGATGAGAGGATAACTGGGTGACAGAAGGAAGGAGAGAAGGAGGCATTTCAGGCAGGGGAAGAGCACACACAAAACTCCTAGGAGGGGAGGAAAGTCAGGGCCTTGCAGTTTAGGGACTGGAATGGCAAGAAGTCCCGGGAGGCAGGAACGTAGCAAAGGAGGGAAAAAGTGGCAGGAGGAGGTTGGAGAGTTCTGGCAGGGGCCACGCAGCAGGCCCTGTTGTCCACGGCAAGGACTTTAGTCTTCACCTGAAGAGCCAGTTGCTTACCTCCCTTCCTGTCATTGGGACCTTGGATCCACTCACTGCTCATTAGACTCTTCCATAGAGGTATGAGGTCCATACTGGGGAGTCAGTATGTCATATAGATGAAGGGCAGGGACTCCCAAAGATGCCAGACAGACCTGGCTCTGCCACTGGTTAGCCATGACACTTTTGGGCATGCTAAGTTACCTCTCAACCTTCAGTTCCCTCACTTTAATATGGGAGCAATAATAGTGCCTACTTCATAGGATTGTGGTGAGGAATGAATAATACTGCATAGAGCAAGTGACACCCGATCAACCCCATCGGCAGCAGATGTCCAGCAGGTGTTGTCTATGGCCATTATCCCATACACTGTCCTAGGGAGACCATGTTCCCTTGAGATGTTCCTCCCGCAAGGGACCAACCTTTCCTCTGGCCTCTGGAGAACTAGTGTATGACTCTTCCACCACTGGGGGCACAACAGTTAAATTGGGGGGTGGAAACACTCCTCCGTGCTTCAGTAATCAGAGAATGAACTTCTGAGCAGTTTCATCTGCCTTTGTCCTCATTCAGTGAAACACAAACTTCCTTCCTTTCAGGCCACTCTGTCCTGCCACATAATGAACACGCTAACCACAGTGGTTTGGAGAACAAGAAAATAAAACCAAATAAAAATAAAAAGGTCTATCAAGAATACACAGGGATGCCAAATCAGAGAAAGGATGCCCTTGTTCAGGATAAAAGCCCAGGTAACATTCGTTTCAGAAGTGGTTGGGAGTAGATTAAGGGAGAAGATGACACTTTCTATTAACAAAAGGTGGAGAGCAGTAATATTTTGTCACTGATACAGGTAGACATGAGGGGATGTGGGAGGCTGTTTCAAAAAATTCTGAAGTTTAGAATGAAGACCAGAATAGTAAACAGGACTTTAGGAGAAAGAAGTTAGGGAGACCATAGCATGGGATTTATGAGCACAATTACATTTTTTCCATTCACCTGGTTTCACTAGTAGTATTACTAAAACTTGCATTGATCACACACCTGCTATGTTTTAGGCTCTGTGTTGTGTACTTTGGATCTATAGTAAGTGATAGAAAAACACAGATTTTATAGAGGATGGAAATATCTTATTTTTCACCTAAATTTTTACCAGTGCTTAGAAGAATGATACTGAAGGAGTCTTTAAATTTTCTAAGCATCAATTTCTCCTTATGTAAATTGTGACGAATAATACCTACTTATAGAGTTGTTGTTGAGATAAATGAGATGGCTGTCTGGTCTGATTTTAGTATTGTAGGATTGCAAACCCAATGGTCTGGGATGTTATGAACATATGGCTTAAAATAGGGCTAGGCACAGATTGGGAGACTGATACCCCCAAGGCTTGACAAATGCCTTTCCTCAATATCCTGGTCACTCTTTTATCACTATGGCCTCCAGCTTGACCTAGAATGTCTGGATGACATGGCTCTTTTCCACACTGAGGACTGTGATGAAGTCCTCTCTCTGTTACCAGTCCAGTCCATAGAGCTTGGTATAAATCATGAGCTCAAGACATTTTAATCAAACTTAAGTGCAGTCACCAATATGAAATTCCAGGGCTATGACTAGATCTCTTGACGCAACTGGAGATGACCTTGAGACAAGGACCTGTGACACTTTGCTGCAGTGCTGCAATGCTTGCACCTGGACACACCTCTCTTCAGGCAACAGGACACAAAGAAACTGTATGGGACTAAAAATAACTGCATGCATGTGCAGTTGGGGCAAATTCTGAACAAAACGATACAAAAGACCAAAAAACTAAACTTCCACTTCTGAAGAGCTGGGAGCAAAAGCAGGGTACTGTGCATGCCCCCAGCACACAACACCACCTAAGGGGTGGGCAACCCACCTAGGCCACCCTTACGGCTGACCCCTGGACATACCCCTACCCTCACTCCATATAAGGAAAAGCTCACCCCACTCAGAAAGCGAGAGAGCAAGGGAACCTGTTACTTGTGCTCTCTTCCCTCTGCTGCAGCCTCACCTGAATTTCCTGTCTGTCCTCTAGTCAATTTCTATTGATTGGAGAAGGTCAAGAACCCTGTTCGGTACCATCTTCAGACATTGAAGACAACAGAAAAGTATACAGAGCTAGCCAGGAGAGGAAATGCACATGTGGATTTTGTGGCCAATGGGAAGCCCTTGGTGGCAGTTTTGTCTGAAGTGTGTGCATGCTTGTAGGTAAAGCTCTGTCTCTAAAATCTGCTCACAGACTTACACTTCTAGCCTAGAATAAAGAAACAGAAAGCCTCCTGTGTGAAAACAAGCTAACAACAACAACAAAAAATGACAAAATATATGAAATAGTGGTCTTCAAGATACCAGACATCTGAAGATGAAACCTGGATCATATAGCAGGTATAGATTTAACTTCTTAAGAAACTGCCAAACTGTTTCCCAAGATGGTTGTACCATTTCCTTCCTTCCTTCTTTCCTTTTTTCTATCCTTCTTTCCTTCCTTCTATCCTTCTTTCCTCCCTTCCTCCCTCCCTTCCCTGAGTCCTTCCTTTTTTTCTTACCTTTCCACCAGCAGTGTACTAGAGTTCCAGTTCCTCTACATCCTCATCCCTACTTGGTATGGTTAGACTATTTAATTTAGTCATACTTACAGTGACTTGTGGATTTAATTTGCATTTCTCTGATAGATTGTGCTTTTGGAATCATTACTAACAAATCTTTGCCTAGGGCTTCCCTGGTGGCGCAGTGGTTGACAGCCTGCCTACCAATGCAGGGGACATGGGTTCAAGCCCTGGTCCGGGAAGATCCCACACGCCACAGAGCAACTAAGCCTGTGTGCCACAACTACTGAGCCTGCGTGCTACAGTTACTGAAGCCTGCAGGTCTAGAGCCTGTGTTCCGCAACAAGAGAAGCCACCGCAGTGAGAGGCCTGTGTACCGCAAAGAAGAGTAGCCCTCACTCGCTGTAACTAGAGAAAGCTCGTAATCAGCAACGAAGACCCAGTGCAGCCAAAAATAAATAAATAAAATAAATAAATTTATTAAAATAAAATGGAGGGCTTCCCTGGTGGCGCAGTGGTTGAGAGTCTGCCTGCCGATGCAGGGGACACGGGTTCGTGCCCCAGTCTGGGAAGATCTCACATGCCGTGGAGCAGCTGGGCCCGTGAGCCATGGCCACTGAGCCTGTGCATCCAGAGCCTGTGCTCTGCAACGGGTGAGGCCACAACAGTGAGAGGCCCGCGTACCACAAAAAAAAAAAACAAAAATAAAAAATAAAATAAAAAGGAAACCTTATTGCCATATAGGCCCCCATATTAAAAAAAAAAAAAAAATCTTTGCCTATCCAAGTTCATGAACTTTTTTCTTTTATTGTCTTCTAGAAGTTTCATAATGTAGGTTTTACATTAGGTCTATGATCCACTTTGTGTTAAGTGTTCTATATAGTATGAGGTAAGGATCTTTTTACTATATATTGTTGGATTCCATTTGATAAGGTTTTTTTTTTTAGAATTTTTGACTATATGTTCATGAAGGATATCAGTTTGTAGGGGTTTTTTGTTTGTTTTCAGGGCAGAAATTTTTGTTATGATAAAAGAAAGTGATCTCCCTGTTTCCTGCATCTAATTTTTTAAAGATAATAATTCAACTCTAAAATAAAATCTTTTGTTAATTGAGGTAAAATGAAGTTTTTCATCTTGTTGAAATTTCTATTTTAATTTGTTTTTATTTCCCAGAGTGAGCTCTGTTAGCGAGGGAAAGAAACACAGCTCTGGTTTACCATGGCTTAATATATACAGCATGTTTATATTTATAAATTAAAATCAATGCAAATGAGGGCTCTGAAATATGTTAGCACAATCGAGATAGATGTGCTGGTTTAAGGGGATCAGTCTTTCTGGTGGAAAGCACAGCAGATAATCTGAATTACCTACCTCCAGCACTCCCATTTATAAAAGTAGTGCCTAGTAATGAGTGCCTGGTGTTGATGTAGCTAGGATCTGAGCTTTTTCCATTTAAATAAAATGCTTTTTCTACTAAAAAAAAAAAAAGATAGTATGGTTGTTGCATTCTAGGTGGGGCAACAGGATAAACAGAAAGACGGAACGGAATGAGCAGTCTAACTAGAAGTCAGGCTTCCACCTATAGTATTAGAAAAAAAGGAGCAAACGATCTGGGTAACATGAGCAGAGTAAATCCAGGAAGGGAGCAATAATGCAAATACATCAAACTTAGAATTAGGAAATGGTGCCTGCCATCTCTGATGGGTGACATAATAAAAGAGAGACATCTGAGTTATATTTTTCTTTCTGTGGATGCTCTCTAGGGAGACGAGTTACAGACAGCCTCTGCCCTGCAGAAGGCAACCGTCTAGGAGAACAGCACTCTCAGATAACATTCCAGAGGGTGCAGTGGAAAGAGCATGGGATGTGGAGTACTTACCAGGGACATCGGCAAATAACTTCACCACTCTGATCATGTCCTTTCCACTGAAGACTGGAAGCAATTCTCCTCTCACTTGAGCAGGGAATACAGCCAGGCTTCAAAACAGGTACCATTGGCTTTGCCTGTGGAGCTGAGTGACCACGACATGTACCCACTGCATCTTATCAGTCTGCATGAAGGCCCCTTAGGCTCCTGCTGGCCCCTTCATGACCCTGAGCGGGAGCAGCTCCAGGTGGGCTCACCCACCCAGTTGGCCCCATCATGGTGGAAACTCTGGACCGGTGGAGGCTCTCGCCTGCACACCTACCATTGCTGGTCCACAAGCCCAGGCCTGGATCCAGACAGGACACCTAAGGAGACATTGAGATGGAGCCCCACCAGCTCTCAACTGAATGCTGCCAATTATTTTTATGAACATTTCAGAAGCCAAAATCTGGAAGAAAGGAAAAAAAACTATATAGGTCTTTACCCTAGAAATAAATAAATCAACCTTCCTTCCTTACCAGTAGCATAAAAATGTCGCTGCCTTAGTGGAAACCTTGTAATAACAGTCTTGGCTTTTCACCATCAGCAGATGTTTATAAGCTAAGGTCTCAGATAGAGATGAATAGATTATTTTTTTCTTACTTCAAAGCCTCTCAAAAGGCAGTGTGCCTGAGAGTTCACTAGAAAAATAGGATTTGTCATTGTTTCTAAAGTTTTATTGTTTAATGACAAACAGTTTAATACCACAGGTAATTGGCATTTTATGTTTCATTGACTACCTTTGATTACCATGCTAATTGTGTTGTAAACAGACTCCAAGATTCTCAGACAGTAATGACTTTAATGCTTCCAGGTGAAGAGCCTGTTCAGACATCATCAGAGCAGGACTCACTCCATTCTTCTGTGCATGGAAAAGAAAACAAGACTTTTAGGAAAGGCCTTGCATACTAATTTCACTTTCACATAGATTATGGTGCATGCTTCAACACTGGGGGCCAGGGGGTTCTGTCTATATAGGTCCAAAGCAGACTGCAGTGTGTGTGTGTGTGTGTGTGTGTGTGTGTGGGTGTGTATGTGTGTGCGTGTATGTGTGTGCGCACATGTGCCTGTGCATGAGTGTGTGTGTGTTTGGGGCAGTTGCCAGGTCTTGGAGACGCCTCTGAAGTCTGTATGAATTCATTGCATCCCACCTTGGAAAGCTCATGGCATACCCCACACTGCTACCACTCCCAAAAGGACTCTCTGGGCTCCTATAGCACTACTTCTAAGGTCCCATAAATGGGGCACAGCAGGCCTCTAACTGGAAAATAGCCATGCCTCTTTATTGTAACATCAAAGGGGCCAATAAGCCAGAAGATAAAAGAACAGCGCCTAGCCTGTTATTCTCACTCCCAGGTTTAGAGGGCAGGGTTTATATTCCATCACTGACTCCCTGCTCTATAATTTCGTGTGATTGACTTCTTCTCATATTTACTTGTTGCTTCTTACCCTGACTCTCATCCACAGGGGAAAAAGCATGGAGACAGGCAGTACTTGAAGATGTGCACTGACCCCCACATTCCCACCACCTAGTCCCATGGAGACCAAGGTCATGTGCCTGGAAAAAAGCATCTCTGCCTGTGACCAGATGCTTACGATGCAATGGGGTTCACATCTCCCTCTCTACACAATGATCCAGTGTCACCGGACTTGCACCTCAGGTCAATCTCAGGACTCTGGAGAACTCAGCCCCCTTTCCTTTTCACTGAACTCTGGTGGAGTGGATGGGATCTGTGGCAGAGACTGGAAGAACACCAGTGATCGGTGCTCCCCTTCCATGGTGAATAACTATGGCAAGAACTGGGCTGCCCAGCCAAGCACTGACCTCCTGGCTCCCTTTGCATTGAGGTGTGGTCACATCACTGGTTCTTGCTGACACAGTGGCAGTGGAAATGATGTGAACCATTTTGATGCTGAAGTTGTTAAGTGTTAGGTGAGGGGTCCTTCATCCCATCCCACTTTCCTTATTCGGCAGCTAAATGATGCCAAGAGAACCGAAAAGTCACGCAATGGCCGAGCCTCAGGGGAAGGCAGCCTTGTTTGCAAAGTGACTGCCTGCAGGAGGTTTGCCTGTCTAGGGGCATCCACAGTGGATTTGGTGTGGGTGAGAAAGAAACTTCATGAGAGTAAGTCATTGAGATTTGCAGGCTGCTAGTTACAGCAGCTATGAATACAAACCTGTATAAATGGTCAGCTTGATCTGAATTGGAATCTAGTCTGCGCTATGTGCCCTTTGGTCCTAGGCAAGCTACTTACCACCTAGGAGTCTATACAACCAGGATTGTATGTATTTGTGAACGTAATATACAAATGGACCAAAACCCAAAAAACCTTCACAAACCTTAAATGGACTTAGCTGAAAAGGGGAGGCATTGGCTCACAAAATCCAAAGAAGCATCAACAAAGAGGCCATGGAAAGAGCAGTAAGGGCTCTCCACTGGGAGATGACCAGTCCCAAGCTTCAGTGTCAGGGCCAATATGGCTGCATCATGGTCTACTTCGCATCTTTGCAGGCAGTGGATCCCATCTTAATTTTCATTCACTTGAGATCACCTTTCTCTACATGACCAAAAATGTAAAATCAGAGCTGCCAACACTTATATTTTACTTCCTACAACTTCCACTTCAGGGGAGGAATGATTTGGCTTTCAAGTTCCCAAGTCCAAGATGCCAAGACAAGGAACTGTGGTCAATGCTTGTGTTTGGAGTAATTGGCTGCAGCGGGTGGGAGTGGGGTGGCAGGTGGCAGTCGGGGGCAAGGGACAGGGTGTGTCATAAAACATTGCCTTCATGAAAAGGAAGTGCCGAGAGTGGGGTCCAAACCACCAGTGTCCACTATGCAATCCCGATGCCGGGGTTGTCAGCAGCACAATGAGACAGACAGGCAGCCTGAGCACCAGCTCTCTTTCAGCTCAGAAGTAATTTCTATAGCTCCAGGTCTCAAAGGCCTAACCAACCTCATCACAATCTCTCTGAAGTCGACCTTTGGTGTCTCCAGCCAGCTGGCCTTCCTGGCCCCTGCTCTTGTGAAAAGCCCAACCTCTCAGCCACAAAGCTGAAAACCAGAGGCAAGGTGTACCTCTCCCATCTCTGGTAAGTCCCCAAGTCATCTTATTCTCTAGACAATAAATACTTCACAAAAATGCACGGGTTTCCCCACACACTCAAACACAAGCTGCCTCTGGCCTCAGGCCAGCTATGCCCCTCCTTGGAATGCTCATCCTGTACCATCCTCATCCCTCACCGATTCTCCCCTCTGATTGTGATCAGCTCAGCACAAAGTCTCCATGAAGCCCACGGTCATGGTCACTTGCAAGCTGCCTTGGAGACCTGTCCATTTCATGCCCACCTCATATGTTAATGGCACCCCTGTCTGCTTCTCCCACTGGACCGTGCCTCCATAAAGGCTATGTGGACAGCTGTGCTCCAATGGTGGTATTTTACCATTGACATCAGCAGTGGACCTGGCATGTGGCAGGTGCCCTAAAACATCCATGAAGCTGAATTAAGTACGAAGGAAAGAACACGTCATGCATCTAAAGCATCTGTTACAGAGTTCCTCCCCTAACTGCCTCCCTCCAGCTCTCCTGGACATTCCCTCCCTGAGCCCAATGCACTTTGTCATGCTGAGGTTTCACGGGTCTCTCTGGAATGCACCTGGCCTGAGTGAGTTTGTTCACAGCACAGCATAGGGACAGGGAGATGTTGCAAACCAGACACAAATTTTACTGGGGAAACTGAGAACTTACTTGTAGAAAACAAATCTTACATGATGTTGTATTACAACACAATTAACAGTAAAAGCCATGGGATTAGAGGAATTTTACCCAGAATCTTCCCTTTTCAGCTGAGTGACTTTGAGAGAGTCACTGGCCCTCTCTGGTGGCAGCTGTCACTTCTGTTAGACAAAGTCAAGAATAGGGTCTCCAGAGCTGTGCAGATTAAGAGGGATCAGGGCCATAACAGCAGCACTGGAGCCTGCGGTACAGGGAAACCTCAGGCACTGCAGGTTGTTGTTATTACTGCACCCAAAGGATGTCTCTTACTTGATAAGTTGTACTAATTAATGTTCCATAGTAGATAAGTAAATATAACGGTAATGATTTTATAACATTTTATAACATGCAGTTTTAAAGAGTAATAGTAATAGCTCACACATATACCAAGTCCATTCCAAACACTCTCATAAATTAAATAGCTTAACCCTCATAACAATCCTAGAAGTAGGATTACTAGTATCCCTGTTTTAAAGATAAAAATACTAAGGCTTATAGAAGTTAAGTGACTTGCCCAAGGTCCCCAGTTTTGAGAGGCAGAGGTGGAGTTTAAGCAAACCATGGAACTCCTGACTCTATGTTCCTAAGAGGGTGTTATGGACTGAAGGTACCCCCCGCCATGAAATTCATTTGATGAAGCCATAACCCAAAGTGTGGCTGTATTTGGAGATGGGGCCTCTAAGAAAGTAATTAAGGTTAAATGAGATCATAAGGATGGGGCCCTGATCTGACAGGATTAGTGTCCTTGTAAGAAGAGATACCAGAGAGCACACCTTCCCTCCCTCTCCCTTCCACTCTTCTCCCCTCCCCTCCTCTTCTCTCTGTCTCTGTCTCTTTCCCTGCTGTGTGAGGATACAGTGAGAAGGCAGCCATCTGCAAGCCAAGAAAAGACCCCTCATCAGAAACCAAGCCTGCCAGAATATTGATCTTGGATTTCCTACCTCTTGGAACTGTGAGAAATAAAGTTCCCTTGTTTGAGCCTCCTGATCTGTGGTATTTTGTTAAGGCAGCTCAAGCTAATACAGAGTGAAACACAATGGGCACTACCTCTCATAAGTGAAAATAACAATTATGTCATTGATAATTAGCAGTAATTAATCTCATTAAAAAATCATTGTGTTTGAGGAAATAGTGCAAAGCTCAGGTGATGGATCAGTAGAAATGATGTCAGGTGGCTAGAGAGAGGTTGGAGTCCAGCCGAGGGAACCCTGACCACCAGCTTCTTCCCCATCACACCCACTGTGTGCCCATCGCTCTCTAAGAGCTAGGTCAGACACATGGTCTCCTCCTCCCAGCACCCACCGTGGAGTTAGATGGAAGGTGAAAGGTGCGTCTTCTTGGCAAGGTTAACATGAGCTGGCTTGGATGATACTGATGTGGTGGCAACACACTGGATTTCCATGTGCTCTTCTCATGCAAGACACAAGGATTTGTGTCATCAGGACCTCTCTGCGTTTACAGAGATTTGCCCTTTATACTCCGTTATCCTGTGATATGCACTTGCTCTTAAAAAGCATGGTGCCATGTTTTATTCTTTGATCCACAAATTCAGCGAAATTGACTTTCTTAAAATATTTTCTAAGCTGCTATGCAGACGGAAGAAACCCTTTTTTGTCTTTGCTTAAGAGAAAGCATGTGTCCAATGTTAAGAGTGTAATGAAAGCACGTCACCCCCTCACATACCCTAGACCACGTGTCCAGCCTCACCTTACAGAAGGCAGGCAGAGGCCCATCGGGGCTCACTGGGGTGTTACAGGAAAGAACGCAGCTTCAGAGGAGGGAGGCTCTGCCCCAGCTTTGCTTCAGCCTTTTATTAGCTGAATAACCTTAAGCAAATCATTGAACATTTCTAAATCTCAGCTTCTTCAGTTCTAAAATAGAACTAGAATCACCTGTCCTGCGGGGTTGCTATGATAACTAAATCATTGAAAGTGTGTCACGGGCTTAGCCCCACACGGAGAACTCCATGCCCCATACATGCTGCCAAAAAGCATTAGTTTAGGCACCAGCCTTGCATATTTCTTGAATGGGTGTCCGGAGCATCCCCCTCGAGTGTCTGCACTGGAGGGAGTGGGGGGTCTGTATACTGTATGCACCACTGAGCCACTGCCCAGGCTAGGAAGGGGTTCACCCCTGGAGGTTGGCCCTGCTTCTTCAACGTGAATAGGGGCTCAGCGGCATGTTTCGTGGTGGTTCTGTGCCAGGAGAATTCGCAGGGACCCAAAGTGGGTATAATCCCTTAGGTGCAGAATGAAGCTCTGTGCTGCTGCCCCCTGCCAGGAAAGGTGGGAAGGTTCACATTCAAGCACTTTTGACTGATTCTGGTGTTAACTTATTGTGCTTTCCCCTGATACAGTCATTTTTGATTCTCTCCTCTGTGTTCCCCTCACTCTCCCAGTGTAGGGGACCCAGACCCCTCGAGGTAGAGTGTGAGGTGGGCGGGATGAGATAGGTAAGGACAGGGGACTGGTGGCCACTCTCTTGGAACACCTTCCCCAGGCTGTGGGTTTAGGGACAAACTGGATTTAAAAGTATTGTCCTGGGCCCCAATCAGCTATCAGACTTCCACATGCACAGACATTGGTCTGCTCACATCACACCCCAAACCACTTTTTTTTTTTTTTTTTGCGGTACGTGGGCCACTATTGTGGCCTCTCCCGTTGCGGAGCACAGACTCCGGACGCACAGGCTCAGGAGCCATGGCTCACAGGCCTAGCCACTCCGCAACATGTGGGATCTTCCCGGACCAGGGCACGAACCCGTGTCCCCTGCATTGGCAGGCGGATTCTCAACCACTGCACCACCAGGAAAGCCCAACCCCCAAACCACTTTAAAACCCTGTGAGTAGCATTAGTGTGGGCAGGCTAAACCATCCATGTTCTCCAGAGGCAGAAATGCCTGTAAAGACTGCCACGTCAGACTCTGTTTCTGTACCTTGTTCTAAATTTGAGTTTGATAAAAGGTGTGAGGTGGAAGAGGCTATAGAAGGGAGGTTTGCTTCTCAGTGCTGTTTCCATCTCAGAGAAATGAACCTTTGGAGTACCAGACTTTCCTAGTTAGACCTCCCAGCACTGGGTCTGTCCACACAGGAGGAAAGAGGTGAATTAACATCCCCACTAATTCTCGGGGCCTCCCAGCTTGTACCGCCAGCCTGCCAGCCACAGATCTGAGCCTGCCCTGCCTGGTCCAGAGCTGGCTAAGGTGCACAGTACAGATGGAGCCCAAGTGGGCGTCAGTTACCAAGATGTATTGGGCACTGCCTGCTGCTGAGAGCTGGCTGTCAGCGGAAGATACAGCCCAAACACAAAAAGGGACAACCCCACGTTCTGATTTTAGAAAGAGAGAAGAGTTCTGGGTGGAGCCCAGAACTTGAACCCCCTGGGGGAGCTCAGAAAAGCTTCATGTGTAGCTGGAGATATTCTTCTCATCTTTGTAATCTGCAGAGAGTTCAAAGGCATCTTATCAACTGTGAAAGCTTTCATTAGAGGAAAGGAATCTTTGACCTAAAAGGGAGCTACCTTAAGAATATAATTATGGGGAATATATTTTCATTATTAATTAACTCATTAATGTCTTTATTTGCATTTAACAGACCCCTAGTCTGGGCCAGGTCCTGTATTAGAAATGAGGATGAAATCAGAGATCCAATGTGGTCCCTGTATAGAGTCTAGGAAAGAAGAAGAAAGTGAAAACTAAGAATTGCTCATGATTGAATTTTGCAGACACTTTTCTTCACCAATGACAAGTTTTATTCCAGGCTCTTGGCTACAAACATGAGAAGGGCCTCCCGGCTGCTTCATCTGTACAGCCTGGCCTGTGAGGCTGTGATGAAAGTGGGTTTGAAAGCTCTCAGAACTTGGGGAGGGAGCTGCCCACCCACACGGGAGGACCATGGGTCAGCCTGCCAAGGAAGCTGACACCTGGGCCAGATCTCCAAGGAGGAGTGGGAAGTTACACAGTGGATAGATGGTAGAGGAGGGCATTTCTACAAAGCACAGAGGCACAAATAAGACATGCTGGGGACCTCGTCTGGCTCCCAGGAGCTCTGTCAAGAGCTAGGGGGGTCCACCCTGTCACATCCCAGGAGCCACTGGCTCACAACTCACCTGGCATGTCCCTGTGAGTGAGGCCTCAGTGGTGGTAGGGTTTCTTCTAAGAGGGGTGGCAGTGAGGAGGCCAGAGGTGGCCCTCGCCACACCTGCCCACCGTCTGTTGTATTCTATGGTACGTACCGGTGAGGATATACTTACCCTGCAACAGGTGCTGAGCCCAGGTAGGGACACATCTTATTCATCTCCAAATCCTTCAAGTTGTCAAAATGGGTGCTTCAGATTCTGAGCTTCATTAAATTTTGTTGACTGTGAATTTACAAACTGGACAACTTTCCATCCTCACTGAGGAACAGACCTTCTATTAAGTCTTAAGTCACTTTAAAGGAACAAAGTAAATTTCAGGGACAAAAGTTCCACGTGCAAATCAAACTGCTCTGGGGAATGGCTGCCTGGAAATTAGGTTCCAAAGATTCAGAAAAGAACTGCTTCTATATCAGACCTGGCTTATATTATCAGGGGCCCTTGTTCTACTGCCACTTATTGGTTGAAAAGTTAAACACTGGAGAAAAGGAAGCAAGATCTTCCAAGTTTTCAGTCAGTTGAAGCCAATATTTAAAGACAACAAGCGGCTGACATTTCATAGCTGTGGAATTAAACAAATGTAATTTGCAGATCCTCTACAAGGTTTAGTAATAAAATGTAACTTTAAATATTACAATCCCCAGAAAGATCCCACCATTGCTACATAGACTAAATTAGATAAAAGCATCCTGGATGTCTCATTAATTTTTATCTACCTGAGAGACAAAATTTCTTTTGACACATCTAAAGGAATTCAGTTAATGTCATTTGCTTCTAGCTGCCGTCTTGTGAATTCCAAGGGTAGGCTTCTTTCCGAGTTGTGTTTCAGATTGCTCATGTGGTCTGAAACATGAGAAATGTGGATGTGTTCTAGACACATGAGACTATAGTAATGTGTCTCAGGGAAGTAAGAAGATAAATCATAACTAGGATTCTACACTTGTACTGCCGTATCAAGACTCAAGGGGAAGGTGAGAGAGTGTCCTTCTTGACTTGTCGGTCTGTCGGAGCCATGTTTCCGATCCTTCCAAACAGCCCAGGTTCTGGGTGGAATTTCAATGGCCATCAATTACTTTGTTTTGTAAGTACATAGCCATCCATTCCAGGATGTGTTTAAAGCACTGTGTGCAGAGAATCTGTGTGGTATGGGATTGTGGTTGACTGACTTCATTAATGGCCTTCTGGTATCTTCATGTTTGTTCATGTAACCTTATAACCTCTGATTATGAGCTTAGCCATGTGACTTGCTTTGACAAAAGGACCAGTAGCAAGGTTGACACACTTTGTCAAGAAAAGTCTTGACAAAGTGCTTATGTATTTCATTTCTCTCTTGCTTCTCTGTTGTTGCTATTAAACAAACCAACAAGCAACAATAACAAAATCCTGCTCAGTCCAGACTAAGAACATGGGAGCTGAGAGACATACTTGTGAAAGATTTGCAGAGAAGACACAGTTGTCTCAGTTGAGTCGTTCTGGACCAGCCTGCAGATATGTGAGCAAGCTCAGAGAAGAGCGGCACAAGTGTCTACTCAACCTGCCACTGAACACAGACATGAGACCAAAAGAACCACCCAGCCAACTTGTAGACTCGGGAGGCATAGTAAATGATTATTATTTTTAGCCTCTGAGTTTTGGGGTGGTTTGTTACACAGTAATAGACAATGAAGCACTAACTCTGAGAATGTAAGCAAATAACATGACTTCTCTCTGTCTCTCTCTCACACACACACACACACACACACACACACACACGCAGGCTCATCTCTTTGCATTGTTGTGAGTACTAAGATAATACACCCGAAATTGAGTAGGTCTCCAGCAAATAGAAATCACTCCACCTGTCGTCCTGCAGTTACATATTCATATTGGCTTCTATTATCCCTCTCCTATTCAAAATTCTGTTTGCTATTTGATAAAGTTCAAATTTACTGATGTGAAGTTCAAAAGATTCTGTCCCATATCTATTTCCCTATTTTATTTCCTCTATTTCTGCAGCTGTTAATTCTACTCAGAGAATGTAGATTATTGAAGGAGAGACACTGTATATGCATTTGAGCATGCATGGCACGACTTTCCAAGCATGGTACTGAATGCTCTACATACATGATCTCATTTAATCCATTCCTCTGGATAGGTGTGACCATTTCCTCTCCATACTGAGGCTTGGAGAAATTAAGGAGCCTGTCACCAAATTTACACAGTAATTGGTGGCTAAACGGGAGTTTGAGCACATAATTGTCTGACATTAAAGCTGATGCTTTACCAAATATTCCTAAAACACCTCAAAATTAGGTGTACTGGACCAAGTTGAAACACTGAGGAAGATGGTAGATGTAATCTCAGTCAGGAGTCTGTGGAAAATGAAAGTGAAGTGAACATAAGTTAACAGTCCTCAAGATGTCAGAACTTACTGCTTAGGGATATCATGCCAAGGGGATGGATGGGGAATGTATACAATGGATATTAAGGCAAGTACTAGAATATCAGCATACTTTCTAGGAGAATCTGTTCATTGAGAAGACATGGGAAATAAGTAGATAAGGACCTCTGTCTTCTGGCTTGGTGTTCAGGATCCAAAAGAGAGTGTTTTAGTAGATAGGTTTACAATGTGACAGTAGATCAGTGCTGGGGCCTTACTCTTCCCCTCATGTTCCTCTCTATTCTTATCCATCCTAACAAAAAACAAAATGCCTAGAGCTTTCTCTTTTAAATAAAATCACAATTTTTCTAATATAAAACCATTTGAATCATAAGTGATATGATAACGAAAGTTCTTAACTATTCACGGCTATTACCTTTATTACATTTTAAAACACTACTTACAAATACAGCTGCCATGAATATTTGTTTACAAGTTTCTGCCTGGACATAACTTTTTTTTTAAACATCTTTATTGGAGTATAATTGCTTTACAATGGTGTGTTAGTTTCTGCTTTATAACAAAGTGAACCAGTTATACATATACATATGTTCCCATATCTCTTCCCTCTTGCGTCTCCCTCCCTCACACCCTCCCTATCCCACCCCTCTAGGTGGTCACAAAGCACAGAGCTGATCTCCATGTGCTATGCGGCTGCTTCCCACTAGCTATCTATTTTACGTTTGGTAGTGTATATATATCCATGCCACTCTTTCACTTTGTCCCAACCTGGAAATAATTTTTATTAGGATATATGCCCAAGAGGCCAATTGCTGGGTTGTATGGAAAGTCCATTTTCACTCTGAAAATGAACTGTCAAACTATTTTCCAGAATGGTTGTACTATTTTACATCCTCAACATCAATGTATGAGAGATCCAGTTTCTGTGGGTATCCTCACAGGCATTTAGTGTAATCATTTTTATTTTATTTTATTTTAGCCATTTGGATAGGTATGTAGTATCTCTCATTATGGCTTTAATTTGCATTTATTCAACTAATAATGATGTTGAACAGCTTTTCATGTGCTTATATGACATTTATATAATGTAATTTTTAGTGAATTGTCTGTGCATTTCTTTGCCTATTTTCTTTTTGATTACTTGTGTTTTACTGTTGAGTTTTGACAGAATTTTATGTATTCTAGATACCAGTCCTTTGTCACATGCATAATTGGCAAATATTTTCTTTTAATCTATAGTTTGTATTCTCATCCTTTTAACGGAGTCTTTCACAGAGCAAAAGATTTTCATTTTCATAAAGTCAAATTTATCAGTTTTTCCTTTTAAGTATAATACATTTGGTTTCAAATCTAATATTTTTCCTATTTTTATTCTAGAAGTTTTATAGTTTTATATTTTACATTTAAGAATGATGATCCATTGTGAGTTAATTTTCATGTAAGGTGTGAAGTGTAGGTCAAGATTCAGTTTTCTGCCTTTGAATATCCAATTGCTGAGACATCAGTTATTGAAAGGCTGTTCCTCCTCGATTGAGTTCCTTTTGCTCCTTTATTGAAAATTAATGGTGCATATTTGTATTGATCTATTTCTGGGTTTTCTATTGATCCATAGATCTAATCTTCTGCTAATACCACAATGTCTCGATTACTGTAGTTATATAGCAAGTCTTAACATTGGGAAGAGTGATTTCTCCCTCTTTATACTTTTGAAACTTGTCCTAGCTATTGTAGAGTGTTCCCTTTTCCTATACACTTTAGAACATGCTTCTCTACAAAAAAAAAAAAAAAAAAAAAACCTTGCTGAAATTTTGATAAGATTTTGTTAAACCTACATATCAATTTAGGGAGAATTGACTCCTTCACTAAGTTAAGTCTTCCACTCCTGGAACACCACGTTTCATGAAACATTTAGGTCTTCCCTGATGTTTTTCATTAGCATTTTATAATTTTCATCGTACAGATCCTGTATGTGTTTTATCATATTTACACCTCAGTATTTCATTTTTTCAGCAAGTATTGCATTTCTATATGGGTTTCCACCCATTCATTGTCAGTGTATAGAAATACAATTGATTTTTGTGTGTTTATCTTATACCTTATGACTTAACTGAACTCAGTTATTAGTACTACAAGTTTTTCATCCCTAATCTTTCACCTTCCTCTTTCCAGGCTTCAGCACCATCTCATTGTTTGTTGGGTAATTTTGAAGGTATTTAGTTTTATTTAGAGAGTTGCAGGCAAGACCACCTGTCAGAAAAAGTAAGTCTACACCACCTTGTTTTGGAACTGAGCAGGAATATTCTTTGCCTCTTGTAAAGATTTTTAATTGTGGCCTACTATTTTGGTTGATACTCCCATTTAGATACTGTACTCAGTAGAAACCATTTCTCAAGAAAGAGCAAGAAGAAGGTTACCTATCCATAGTAACTGCTAAAATCATTTCCCAGGCCTGTTTTGCAATGTCTGGAATTAAATAATGATTTTTCCCTTGAAATGATGTGTCAGTCTTTTATCATTCCTTGTGGTGAAAGATACCTGCAATTTTTAGTCATTAACATTGTGGTAAAATAGTTTATTTGGCCACTATAGTCACTGCCAGCTGAGACTGCAAGGTTTAAAGATTTTCTCAGACAATAACTGAGAGAATTCATAGACAGCAGATGGTCTCTGAAAAAAAAATGTTAAAATAAGCTTTTCATAAAGAAGAAAAAATGATATAGAAAAGAAACGTGCAGCTACATAAAGAAAAGAAGAACATCAGAGAAGGAATAAATGATCTAATTGATCTAAAGATAACTGATTGATTAAAGCAATAATAGTGATAATAAAACCATGTGTCTCAGACTGGGACTTGAACTCACATGGCTCAGACTCAAACCCAGCCAAAACCCAGATTGGGACTTGAACCCATGGGGGCAGGACTCGAACCTGGCGAAAACCCATTGTCTTTTAACTGAGATCACACACCTGATTTCAGGACTTAATGAAGCTCAGGCTCTTGATGTCTCATTGCAGAAAGAATTCAGTGAGAGACAAAGTGATAAGTAAGAAGTAGATTTATTTAGAGTGAAGCACACTCCACAGACAGAGTGTGGGCCATCTCAGAAGGCAAGAGTGGCCTTGAAATATGGTATGGTTAGTTTTTATGGGCTGGGTAATTTCATAGGCTAATGAGTGGGAGGATTATTCCAACTATTTTGGGAAGGGGTGGAGATTTCCAGGAATTAGGCCACTGCCCACTTTTTAGTCTTTGATGGTTGGCCTCAGTACTGTCATGGCACTTGTGGGTGTGTCACTTAGATTATGCTAATGAATTATAATGAGTGTATGTTGAGGCTCAAGGTCCATTGGAAGTTGAATATTCTACCATCTTGGACCTAGTTGGTTCTAACCAATTTTTGTCATGTCCTATGGCTATGTCATTCTTTTAAAGGTTGTACCCTGCCCCTTTCCCTCCTGTTTCAATAATGTACCGGGAGGTTATAGCATGTGAATAAGTGAAATGAATGACAGTAATGTTCCAGAGGGTGGGTGGGGGGGAATTGTAAATATAAGGTTCCTACATGTTTAGTGCTACGGTACTACTTGAAAGTGGACTGGGGTTAATTAAAACTGTACAGAATAAACTCCAGGAAAATTGTTATTTTTAAAGTATAAATGTTATCTCTCAGGTAAAGTGGAGTCATATAAAATGCCCAAAACAAAAGAAGACAGAAAAGGAGGGGAAAAAGAAACAAAGAGCAAATACAGTAAGTAGAAAATAGTTACAAGATGGGAAATATTAATCTAGAAACATCAATAATCACTTAAAATGTAAATGACATAAATAAACCAATTAAAACAGAGATTGTCATAGTGAATTAAAAAATAATACCCAATTATATGTTAAGTATAAGAATCCAATTTTAAATATAAGCATTCAGGTTAAAAACAAAGAGAGAAAATAACCTTTGCCCTGCTAACACTTAATCAGGAGAAAGCTGCAGTAGCTATATTAAGACAGAGCGGACTTCAGAACAAAGAAGATTATCTGGGTTAAAGAAGGGCATTGCTTAATTATAAAGAATCAGTTCTCTAAGAAAACATAGCAATCCTAAGTGTATATGTATTTAACAAAGGAGCATAAAAATATGTGAACGTTCACTAACAGGGGTGAAAGGAAAAACAGAAAAACCCACTATAATAGTTGGTGATTTCAACATGTCTCTGTCAATAATTTACAGATTAAGCAGATAAAAAAAAAAAAAAACTAATGATATAGATGAACAACACTGAGTCAATTCAATCTAATTGACACATAAAACAGTCCATAAATCAACAGCAAAATACACATTCTTGTCATGCTACTATAGAAACTTCACCAAAATAGACCATGTTCTGGGCCATTAAAAAAAATTTTAATAATAGAAATCATACAAAATATGTTCTTAGATGACAATGAAAATAAATTAGAAGTCAATAGCAGAAAGATAGCTGAAAACTCCCCTAATACTTGGAGATTAAACAACACAAATTTAAGAGAAATTTTAAAATATTTTAAATAAATGAAAATTCAACTTATCAAAATGGGAGGAGGGGCAGCTAAAACAATATTTACAGAAATATTTATACCATTAAATTCATTATATTAGTGTAAGGGAGAAAAATCTGCCACCCCAAAATGTCTCTTCGGCATGTGGATTATTTTGAGGTGAAAACGATCAAGGCCCAAGAGACTCAGAAAGAAACTTTGACCTTCCCCTAACTACCTAAATGTATGTAGATAGAGGACCTGTTACAGTAAGGGAGCTATCACCATAGGTAACTACAGTATGAACTAGGTGTGTAGACAGGGAGGAACCTACCAGAATCTGTTTGTTAAAATTCCTCTCTGTGTCCCATTGTCTCTGATGGCCGGAAGAAGTTGTTTACCAAACATTTGCTTTTCCTTCTCCGTGTGAATTGCCTTCCTCCTTATTTGAAATGGCAAACCCTGCCGCCAACATCCTGTTTTGTCTTTAGCTGAAGATGGTATTTAAGGTGAAGGTTTCAGTCATTCTGGTGAGTTACTCAGTTCTTCTTGATCTCTCCCATGAATGCATTAAACTTTGTTTGATTTTCTCATGTTAATCTGTCTCATGCCAATTTAATTATTAGATCAGCCAGAAGAACTTGGAAGGGTGGAGGAAATTTTCTTCCTCCCTGACATTAGAAAAGAAGAAGATGTAATATCAATTACCTGAGCTTCTACCTTAGGAAATTAGAGAAAAAAGTAAGGAAATTAAACTTTGACATTCAGAAGAAAGAAAATAATTAAAACTAGAAGGAAAATCAATGATATTGGAAACAAAAAAGCAATAGAAAAGCAACAAAACTAAGTCTTTAAAAAGAACAATAAAATTGAAAATCCTCTTACTTATCTAATCAAGAGAAAAAGAGGTAATACATAAGCTACCAATATCAGAAATTAAAGAGGATTCAACCATCACTGATTCCATGGCTACTAAAAGGTTACAAAGGGAATATTATGAACAACTTTATGCCCACAAATTTGACAACTTAGATGAAATGGATCAATTCCTGGAAGAGTGAAATTACTAAAATCCATTCCAGGAGAAATAGATAACTTGAATAACTCTACATCTATTAAAGAAATTGAATTAATAATTAGAAACTTTCAAGACCCAAAGAGTTTTACTGAGGAATTCTATCAGGTACTCTGTATACATTCATAATAAAAAGGAAAAAAAAAAAAAACTTACATTTAAAAAAGGCTCTCTTTAAGTTAATAAAAGGAATATGTGAAAACATAGAGCTAACCTCATACTTAAAGATGAGTAAATGAACACTTTTCCTCCTAAGACAGGGAGAAAGGCAGGATGTCCTATCTCACCACACCAATTCAACATTGCCCCAGAAGTCCTATTTAGAGTAATAAGCCAGAAGAAGAAATAAAGGGAACACAGATTGAAAAGGAATAAATAAAACTGCATTTATTCCCTGATAATGTTATTTGCATGTAGAAAACCACTGGGAATATACAAAATCCTTCTGGAAATAATAAGCTTGTATAGCAAGGTTGCAGGATACATAGTCAATATACAAAATTTAATTGCTTTCCCATATGCCAGTAATGAACAACTGGATTCGGAAATTAAAGAAACATTATCTTTTACAATAAAGCCAAAAAAAGAAAGTATAAATCTAACAAAATATGCATGGGATCTATGTACAGAAAACTACAAATACTCATAAAATAAATCTTGACACAGACCTGAAACCTTATGCAAAAAATGAACTGAAAATGGATCATAGACCTAAAGGTAAAATATAAAAATATAAAACTTCTTGCATGAAACACAGAAAAAAAATCTAAGTGACTTTGGATTTGGTATTGAGTTTTTACATAAAACACTAAAAGTATAATCCATGAAATAATAAATAGATGTGTAATACTTTATTAAAATTAAAAACTAATTCTCTGCAAAAAAAAATGATGTTGAGAAAAGACAAGTGACTTATTGGGAGAAAACACTTATAAAACACATATATTTGTACAGCATCTGTATAATACTGTATAATACAATACTGTATGATTCATGTATCTCTGAGGATAGATACAGGACAATATGCATTTGTCAAAACCCATAGAATTTATAGCCAAAAGGATGAACCTTGATGTGTACAAATTTTTAAAAATTATTTAGGAGGTTGGGGGATCCCAGAGTGGGATACAGACATTGAGGATAGAATCAAACTATATTACAAATGTATGATGCATCCTCACTGAAGGGGAGTTGGGAAAAGGTATTGACGTAAGAAACTTTGGAAATGAGTGGACACAGTAATATATGTTAAAGGTGAAGGAACTGTACACAAGCACTTTAGTTGGTAAAGCTGATTCCCATAGAATTAACGATTCTGAGACCTCTAACCATGTGTGATATTGTGATTTATAATAAGAAATACATATGTGAGTTTTGTCCCAATCTCTGGCACAGAGCTTCTAAAAAATTTGTAATTTCCTAAAGGATAGGGAGCAATCAAGGCATCTTTCATTATGTTAATGAGGTGACTCCAGGAAAGCTCCTAAAGATGGGGGCTGGTTGCCAGAACCTACTAGGGTTGCAAATTTCAGTCTGACCCTCAACCTTTAGGGAGGGGAGAGGGGTTAGAGACTGAGTTCAGTCATCAATGGCCAATAAATTAATCCATCATGTATGGATAATGAGGCCCCCATAAGAAAAATAAAAGGACAAGGTTTGGAGAGCTTCCAGATTGGTGAACACGTGGAGATTCAGGGAGAATGGCACCTGGAGAGGGCATGGAAGCTCTGCATCATTTCCCCATACCTTCACCTATGCATTTCTTACATCTGGCTGTTCTGAGTTATGTCTTTGTATTAGTTAAGCTATCAATCTAGTAAGTAAAAGGCTTCTCTGAGTTCTGTGAGCAGCTCTAACAAGTTAATCAAACCCAAAGAGGGGCTGCTGGAACCTCCAATCTGTAGCTGGTCACTCAGAAGCACAGCGATAACCTGGACTTGTGACTGATGTCTGAAGTAGGTTTGAGGGGTGGGGGAAGTCTCGTAGGACTGAGCCCTTAATGTATGGGAACTGATGCTCTTTCCAGGTAGATAGTGTCATAATTGAGTTGATTGTAGGATACCCAACTAAAGTCCAGAGCAGTGCTTGGTGGTGGTAGAGGAACACCCTCACTGTCATACTGAAAATTGGGAGCAGAACCATTTTACTATGTGTTCTAGAATTGGAGTCAATGAGTGACAGATGGTGAGAGCCAGTTTTCTCACTTTTGGAGTGGGAGGTTACAGATAAGCAAGAGGCTAGAATGATCAGTGTTACCGAATCACAGCCTGCTCCTCGATGCTAGAAAATCAATACCCAAGAAGCAGTTGTTGGTAGAAAGGAAAGTTGCTTTTCATCAGAATGCCAGCAGTCTGGGGAGATTGGTGGACTCACTGTCCCCTAAAAACCACCTCTGAAGATTCTGCTCAGCCATAAAAGTTTTTAAAGGGAAACAGGGAAGTAATCTCAGTTAATCATTGAGATTGGGGGTCAGAGTGATTGCCATCCCCCACTGTTTGCAGGCTTGTCGTCTTCTTGTGATTTTTCTTTAGATGCTGTCTTGTTCACATCGTTTGTTCTCGAGATTACTGAAGGGAAAGAGATCTGGTCATCTTTTAATTATTTATGCTTTATTTCTACTTTTTTGATCTAAGGAAAGAACCAACAGGTTAAGTAATGTATTGTGTGATCAAAAGATTTGAAAGCTGTGCTAGGGCCGGAGATGAGTAGAGCATGGGGGTGCCTGGTTTAAGATTAGTGACCAGACAAAGGGGTCTCCTGCTGAGAGCATTTTCCCGCAAAGAGCTCTTTCCCGCCAAAAGTTGCTTACATCTGGGTGGCACTTGATTGTATTTCTATATATCAGCATCAACTCATGTTTAGCTTGATATAGGGACAGATTAATGCATACAGAAATATTTGTAGATATGTGTATATAGATGAAATAGTATATATTCATATATATTATATATATAGTATATATTCACATATATTCATATGGAATAGTATATACACATACATTCCCTTGCTATGTCAGCTGAGAGGACCTAGCAGCAGCCGTATCCCATTAGTATGAGTACAAGTGTTCAGCTCTTCATTGCACTACTATTCTTCTACAAAAGAAATCAGTACTCTTTGGAGAAAAGATTAACTCTAGGGCTGAGGAGGGAATATACACAATTGGCCTGGAGCAGCTTGTAGTGCCAGAGTAAGGAAGTGAGCAAAAAATATACAAACTCACATTGATAGGAGAATGTCATAGGGACACAGGACTTAAGGTATGAACTCCCAATGGCCAAAGCTGGAACAATCTGAGCAACTCAACAAATAAAGTAGTATGAGATTTCAGACCAAAGCATAAAATAAATATCTACCAGTCCATACTCATTTCAATACATTACTGAATAAACATGAAGGAGAAGATTCCAGTCTCCTGTGCAGAAGAATTCCCCAAACAGGGACTTCCCTGGTAATCCAGTGGTTAAGACTCTGTGCTTCCACTGCAGAGAATGCAGGTACAGTCTCTGGTTGGGGAACTAAGATCCCTCATGCTGTGGCATGGCCAAAAAAAAAGGATTCCCAAAACAATGTATGTGGCTCTCCCCCCTCAATTATGTGGAGTGTCACTTTCCCCTTACATGCAGAGAGACGGCTCCTATCAGACAGTTCAGTATGGAAAATGGGGTGGGGAGAAAAGTAACTTTACAGTGGAGAAACCTGCCAAACACTCCTTCAGCCAGGTGATCAAGTTCAACATCAACAATGATAAATCATGTTCATAGGATAGACACTTGATATGATGTAATGTACCTCTATGGTCTTCTTTCCAAGCACTCATAACTTCAGTCTGACTGTGAGAACAACATCAGACAAATTCCAACAGAGGGGACCGTACAAAACACTCTCTCAGTACTCACAAATGTGCTGAATTAATGTGCCTGATGTAATAGACATAGGTAAAGCCCAAGAAGTCAGACAAACAAAAGGAAAGGAAACTCAAAGAAAGGCACAGAAAGAAAACAAAAATTAGAGCCAAAACAAGGAAAACTGTAAAATGTGGGGACACCATGGGAAAAAATAAAAGCTAATTGAATAGTCAATTCATTATTTTATTCAACAGCTAGATAGTGAGGGACGACTGTGCCAGACAATACCCTGGACAATACTCTGGACAATAGTGCTGGGAAAACAGCACAGAAGAAATACAAACACCCCATCCTCAAAATGTCAGTGCACTGGGTAGGAAGGCTCAACATCACTGAGCCAGTAGTACAGTGGATCAGTTAACGGTAAGTTCCATGAAGAAGAAATATGCACGGGACAGGAGAGATCGTGTTGTTTTACGTAAGTTTTCAGGGAAAGGCTCACTGAAAACTAATATTTCAACAAGGAAGGACAGGCAGCAAGATGAGCAGGGGCAAAATCTTGGGGTGGGAATACGTCTGCTGTCTTTGATAAGCTGCATGGAGGCCCAAAAAACAATGCAGTCTGAAAACCCACAAGTATCATTGTGACTCGTGTGGAGTATGTGAGGGGACCCCACCTGTTTAAAATGAATTCAGCTTTAAATGAGAGGGCTGGGTTGCATCACAGATGGCAAATATGTAGCATTCTCCCCATTCCAGCATCCATTAGAGACAGTGATAATTAATCACACTCCACTTTCCAGGTGTGGCTTAAGCCCTGCTGACATCAAGTGCTACAATCTGTTGTCACCTATTGATCAGAGGTGACGGAGTTCTCTTCTAAAAGGTGATGGCTTTCCTGAATGAAGATGGTGTCATATCAACCCAGTAGCTACCTGTCATCCAGGGGTGCCTTGGGAAAATGGGGATACGGGAATGAAGGCTAAATTAGAACAGGATGAAGGAAGAAAGTTGACACCATATGTAATAGCCAAAGTGGCAGTGTGGGAGGTGGGCCAGCAAACCCAGGGTGAGAGTTCCCCAGGGTGGACTCTGCGGACACTGGAGGTTTGGAGAGAGCACAAAGTGAATGACCCCTCCTCCAAAATGTCTGCAAGCTCTAGGCCTAGAACAGCCCATTTGGCCTCTCACTTTGCTGGGTCTTAACTTCTGTTCTGTGACCAACACTGCATTTTCATGCTCCTTGCATTTTCTTTACTTTAATAAGTAACCGCAGGGATTCCCTCTTGGAGCAGTGGTTAAGAATCCACCTTCTAACGCAGGGTACACAGGTTGGAGCCCTGGTCTGTGAAGATCCCACATGCCACAGAGCAACTAAGCCTGTGCTCCACAATTACTGAAGCCCGGGAACCCAGAGCCTGTGCTCCACAACAAAAGAAGTCACTGCAATGAGAAGCCCTCGCACCACAACGAAGAGAAGCCCCCGCTCACTGCGTCTAGAGAAAGCCCACGGGCAGAACAAAGACCCAACTCAGCCAAAAATAAATAAATTAATTAGTTAAAAAGATTAAGTAACCACAGCCTTCTATTGAAAACACCATTTTTATTGAAGGAACAAAACTACTCTTTTTAATTTTCATTCTGGATCAGTAAAACAGGATGATTATGTCTGTTGGTATCTTGAGTGAGTCAGTTTTATAATTTCCCCCAGTTTGACATGGTCCAAGAATGAAAGAGATTGAAAAAATTGAAGGGCAGTATATAATGGCCACTTAATTGATGGTAAAATAAAACCCAGATATTAAAAGGTTTTCTATTGATGTTAAATTTCTTCTTCCTAGGGAGGATGGACAAGTACCATTTGATGCTGGGGAAAAAAAGTAAGTCCCCTTCTTTGCATAGAGCAGAGCAACAGCCTTTATATGTATATTTAAAGCAAAATTAAGTAAAACGTGTTGATCACATAAAGGGCTAATGGAAGTGGCCTAAACTTGACTATGGTAACTCAAATCTAGAGACCAAAAGTGCCTGTAAATTCATCTCTGACTCATTTCTCATGCCCTTGTCTGAGACTCACCAAAGGACTTTGGATGCCGAACCATCTCTGGCTTGAACTCTGGGACCTAGGTTTTCTCTCTCACCTGGTAGATATCTTGGGTTCCTACTGGTCAGTGTAGGTAGAGTGAGTGAGAGGGAGATAAGTCATTTATTTATTTAACAAGTATATATGAGCACTTTCTGTATGCCTGGCACTACCCTAGATGCTAACTAAGTACAGTATGACAAATACATAAAAACATGGTCCCTGACCTTGTAGATCTTAGAGTCTAGGGGAAGCACGTAAGGAGAAGCCTACCTCTGAGATGTGGACTACAAGAGTGATCATCTACCGGAGGATACAAAGAGGTGGTCACTGGACCTCTTGACCTGACCTCAAATCATGATTTTTTAGATCTTTCAATGTTTTAAATTGCATTTAAATGTCAAAAATAGGCAATCTCTTTTTTAAAATATCTGTATTCACATACCAAAAATTCTCCATTTTAAAGTATACAATTTAGTGGGTTTTAGTATACACAGTTGTGCAACCTTTACCACTATTTAATATTAGAATATTTTCATCACCTTTTGAGGTAATAAAACTCTGAACCTTTCAGCAAATACTCCCTAAATCTCTTTCTCTCCAGCCCAGGAAAAACACTAATTTATTTTCTCTCTTCATGGATTTGTTTATTACAGACAATTCATATAAATGGAATCATACAATATGAGGTCTTTTGGGACTGGATTCTTCCACTTATGTTTACAAGGTTCACCCATGGCATAGCATGTATCAGTGCTTCACTCCTTTCCCTTGCCAATTCCTTTGTATATGTGATATTATGATTTAAAATAAGAAATATGTATTTGGTATATGTCCCCTTTATGGAACAGAGCTCCTAAAACCCTTGGAATTTCTGAAGTGATGAGAGCAATAAATGTGTTTTTGTTACATTAATGAGGTGGCTTTTGGAGAGCAACTAAGAATAGGAGCTGAGTTTAAGCATCAGTGGCCAATGGTTTCATCAAGTGTGCCTATCTAATAAAGCCTCCATAACAGCCTTAAAAAGACTGGGCTCAGAGAGCTTCTGGGTTGGTGAATATGTGGAGATCTGGGGAGACAGTGTGCTCTAAGAAACCATGGAATCTCCGAGCCCTTTCCTCATGCCTTGCCCTAAGTATCTCTTCCATCTGGCTGTTCCTGAGTTATATCCTTTCATAATAAACCAGTGATCTAGTGAGTAAAATGTTTCTCTGAGTTCTGTGAGCCACTCCAGCAAAGCAGTCAAACCCAAGGAGTGAGTTGTTGACGCCTCTAGTTTATAACTGGTCAGTTAGAGTGACAACTTGTACTTGTGGTTGGTATCAGGAGCCGAGGGCAGTCTTGTGGGACTGAGCCTTAACATGTGGGATTTGATGCTATCTCCAGGTAGATAGTGTCAGAATTGAGCTGAATGGTAGGACATCCATCTGGTATCAGAGCATTGCTTTGTGGTGTGGGAAAACCCGTCCAATTGGGGTGCTCAGAACTTTTATCATGGATATGTCTCATTTTATTTATCCATTAATTGGGTGATGGGCATTTTGGTTGTTTCTATTTGGGGCTATAATAAATATTCTTGCTAGAAACATTTGTGTAAAAGATTTTGTGTGGGCGTATGTTCTTAGTTGAATTGCGGGGTCATGTGATAACTCAATCTTTTAACATTTTGAGGAACTACCAAACTCTTTTCCAAAGTACATGCATCATTTTATATTCCCAAAAGCAATGCATGAGGGTTCCAATTTTTCCACATCCTTGCCAAAACTTGTCTTTGTATACCTTTTTTACTTTAGCTATCTTAGCATATGAGAATGGAAGCTTATTATGGTTTTGTTTGCATTTCTTTACTAGCTAATGATGATTATCATCTTTTCATTTGCTTACTGGTCATTCAAGTACCTATTTTGGAGAAATGTGTATTCAAATACTCCCCATTTTTAAAAATTTTATGTTTAAAGAAAAATTAAGCAAAATGTGCTGATTATATAAAGAGCTAATGGAAATGGTCTAGAGTTGGCTATGATAACTCAACTCGAGGTAACAGAAGCCCCCATAAGCTCACCTCTGACTCCCTTTGCCTTCATCTGAGCCATGGTCAGGCTCACCAGAAGACTTTGACTTTCTAGAAAACTCTTACTTCCACTCCAAGGCCTGTTTTTCTCCCCTGCATGGTAAATGTCTTGGGTTGCTACTGATCATTGGCAGCAAATTATTATTAAATTATAAGTGTCCCTTATTTATTCTGGTTAGAAGTCTCTTATGAGGTAAATGATTTGTTGATATTCTCTCCTATTCCTTTTGTTATTTTATTCAGAATCTTGATGTCATCCATTGAAGCACAAAAGTTTTTAATTTTGATAAAGTCTCATTTTTCTAATTTTCTTTTGCTTTAACATTATATCTAAATTTAAATGCCAAATCAAAGGACATAAAAATTTAATCCTATGTGTTAGTCTAAGAGTTGTATAGTGTAAGCTCTCAGCTTTAGGTCTCTGATTAATTTGTGTTTATTTTCGTATGCTTGTGAGGTAGGGGTTCAACTTCATTCTTTGCATGTGGTTTGCAGTTGTCCCAGCACCAAATGTTGAAAAGACTATTTTTTTTCCCAAGGAATATATTGGCATTCTTGCAGAAAATTAATTGACCATAAATTTAAGTATTTATTTCTAAATTCTCAATGATATTCCACAGATCTTTGTTTCCATCCATATGCCAGTAACAAGTTTTGAAGTCAGAAAGTGAGCCCTCCAACATTATCTTTCCAAGATCATAGAATTCTGGATCTTTGGTATTAATATTTCTGTCTGAATATTAGGATCAGTTTGTTAGTTTCTATAAACAACAAAAACTCTGGGATTACATTGAGTGTAATAATTACACATTCCCTGTCTTTATTTTAATGGTTGAGACAAATGAGATGAAAACACACCTCCCACTAGGTGATAGCGACAGGTTCTATAATTAGGTAACCAGTGCCAGAGATGAAGTCATTGAGAATTAAAGGCCTCTGCCTTCCACAACATTGCTAACAAGATTTGGGCATGGGCAACTTTCTAGTCCACGTCTAAGGAGAGGGCCAGCATCCCTGCAAGCAACCCTGCATCCTGCAGTCTGAGGAAAGAGTCCACTACCCAGGCCTGGAATACAATGCCAAGGTTCTAGTATTCAGCAATAAATCACAGTGCAAATCTTAGCTAGCCTCTGAATCTGACTATAAGCCAGGTTTAGAAATGCAATTGATGAAAAATAGCACATCCTTCTCTTCTTTCTTAATGTCTCTGAACTGGAGAAGCTGGCTTCCAGAGCCTGATTTATAGATCCCTGAACAGTTTGCTGGATCTCTTTGGTCAGCTCAGCTGCACACCTGGCACAGAGGGCTACAGGAGCTACGTTTGCATCACATACACTTTCTAATGCCTGCAAGAGTATCATCCAACTTGGCCCTAAGTAGAACTGGGGATCAGAAGATGAAGAAATGACAGTTCCTGAGAGAATGCTCTGACTTTCCTGCTGGTATTTATAACTGGCCACTGTGGGCATATTTCATGCTTTCCTGGTTTGTCATTAGAGCTCTGATAACTGAGCAGCTTTTGAATCTTTCTTTAGTGACTTTACACACTACAAAGGGGAAATAAATTGCCAAAATAAAACATAGACTTTAAATGTGATCACAAACAAGGAAATACTTAAACATCAATGAAACATACCAAATGCTAGAGAAAATTATTAAAATCAGTCGGACTTTACCCTTCACCTTGGGAATCTCATAGTCTGGGGGCTGTGGGGTAAGAGCAAATGGAACCAGGATTCTAAGATAGGAGACTGCAAGTTCACACAAGGCGCTGTGGACGCAGCCCTGAGAAGTGAATCTGGGAGAGCTGCCTGCAGGAGCTGAGGACCCAATGCATAGCAGCTGGCTGGGCAAGGGGGAGACAAGGCCAAGTTGGGAGGGAGGGCCTCCCATGAACATGTAAGAGTAGAAAGGAGCCCCACTTGTTGCTCTGAACCTCCACTGTGCAGTGGGCAGAGGGCTGGCAGAGAGGACTGGAGAGGTGAGCAAGGGCTGTACCACGGGCAGCTCTGGTGCCAAGGTAAGTTTTGACATCTGCTATCAGCTTGGGGAGTTACAGGCTGGGAAATGGCATGAAACAGCATAGAAGAATGAGACCAAAGTTATCTTACAGCACCTTGGGGCCAAGACCCAAGATTTGTCTCCTTGTGAAAACATCCCAAGAGGCAGGAGGACCTGTTGGGTGAAGGGCCTGTCCCCCAGAACCTTCTCTTCACAAAGCCATCCTAAACATGAAGCTATATCGCTGTACTGTTGTGTTGAAATCTGTGGCCACGGTCCCCATCCACCATCTGCTTCCCAGGACTCAGCTACTGTGACTCCCGGGTGAGAGCTCTCGCTGCCAGCCCCACCGCCGGTCGCTCCTTGGCCTGCGCTTGTCCCCTCTGCTTAGCAGCTGATTTACACTGTCACCTCCCTGCCAACCAGCTGGTGACATCACTCACATTGGCTGCCAGCCCCGGAGGGAAGCCAGTCTCCTCCAGAATCGAATTCCATCCAGACATATGCACCGAGATGGCTGGCACCTTCCACTTGATGGTATGTGTGAAATTTCCCTTTACTGGATCTGATGTAATGAGGCTTTGCTCATCTGCTTTCATCCCCATGGTTTCAAACTCCTGGGCTTATCAGCCTGCTCCCTACTTTTATTCCTTCCTAACATCTGTCCCCACCCTTACTCTTAGCCTCTGAGGCAGTATATCCCAGAATGAAATCCATCCTTTCGGGGCTCTGAGCTTGCCAACATGCTTTAGGAAGGAAAAGGTGGTACACATGGCAGCCCAACCAAAGGCAAGCACCACACCCTCACACATGCCTAAGGGCTAGTACACCTCTTGCTTGTGTGTGTCACTGGTGTGTGCCATGTTCCCTTAACGAGACAGGCCATGGATAGTTTGTGGATGTTTTTATTTTAGAAGACAAAATGACTAGTTCTAGTGAGTGGTGTCTAATGGTGGGTACCGTGCGCTGCTTGTATGTGAAGCCCACCTGGACAGAGGTGAGCTGCTTCCTAGAGCAGTGCGTTTGGAACAGAATTAGTGCTACCATGAGGAACTCTGTTTCCTGACATATATGCAGATGAAAATGTATAAGAACCGTGGTCTGATAACATGAATACGGTTTTGGGTGGTTACTGCCATGACTATAGTCTGTCCCTGCTTTTCTGCCCCTTGTTGAAGAAGTAAAGCCATGAATGTATTGCTCACTGCTGTATCTCTTGTAAGGTAGTGATGGGCAGAACTCAGTGAAGACCCTATTGCCCTGACCCTCTGTTATTTTCAAATTCCAGTCTTAACCAGGAAAGCTATTTTCACCAGGACGGTGCAAGCAGGCATGACCGTCGACACTGCCATCTGTCATAGTCCTGTTTGATCATAGCTTAAGGGCATTAGAAGCTTAAGGACACAAGAGGCCTTTGTCACAAGCATCCTGCTGAATTGCGTATTTATGTGCCAAGGAAGACACTTCAAACATTAGTGGAATATCTGTTGAACTTTGTACTCAGAAATAGCAAAAGTAATATAAAATAACATGGTCCAGAAAAAGCTGAGAGCAGCTTCAGCAGGTTCTCTTGTTAAATTGTATAAATCTTCCCCCAAATTCTCCCCAAGAGAGGGGAGATCCTGCAACCCTTCGTAGAAAGTATCAGAGCAAGTCCTCCTGAAGTGGCTACTCAGATCACTTTGACTACTGGCAACGCTCAGGGATTTTAAAGAGATCACTAAAAAAAAAAAAAAAAATGGTGAAATTTTGTGATCACCCAAAGCAATCAAAAAGAATTGTTGTACATGATCTCAACAGAGAATTAAAGAATAAGAGCTTGTTCATTTAGAATCAACAATGTTCTGCAACGTGAGAAAAATAAATCTGGGTAAAAAGAGTTATTATTATTATGATCTTCTCTTCCATATATCTGCCATAAAAGATATACTGCCGGGCTTCCCTGGTGGCGCAGTGGTTGAGAGTCCGCCTGCCGATGCAGGGGACACGGGTTCGTGCCCCAGTGCGGGAAGATCCCACATGCTGCGGAGGGGCTGGGCCCGTGAGCCATGGCCGCTGAGCCTGTGCGTCCGGAGCCTGTGCTCTGCAACGGGAGAGGCCACAATAGCTAGACGCCCGCGTACCGCAAAAAAAAAAAAAAAAAAAAAAAGATATACTGCCCCTGTAATTGCAAGAGGTCTCTACTCAGTGCAGCACTAATGTCATCAAGGGCGTGGTCCAAGCCAGTGCCAACATGCTGGGGTGGCACCCTTGGCATTGAGCTCTCTGTGCTTCATCACAGCCCCAGACTTGTTAAAATTATCTGAAATTTCAGTCATTTATTCATTTCCTTGCCCCCCAGCAGTGATATATTTGATTGCTTTGAAAGTGGAGAGTTTATTATTTACCGAGAGCACACAGCCCACATACTCAGCACCTCAGTAAATGGACACAAGTATGTGGTGTCAGGAATGGCCTCAAAGAAGTTGTCTGTTTTCTCAGATCATTTCCTCTTGGAAATTGCAGAGGTGCCTACCCAGCGTACACACTACGACCACCTGAGGAGCACTCTACAAATACAGATGGTAGGGGGGGACCTTGAAGATGGCGGAAGAGTAAGACACGGAGATCGCCTTCCTCCCCACGGATACACCAGAAATACATCCACACATGGAACAACTCCTACAGAACTCCTACTGAAGGCTGGCAGAAGACCTCAGACCTCCCAAAAGGCAAGAAACTCCCCACGTAACTGGGTAGGGCAAAAGAAAAAACAGAGACAAAAGAATAAGGACGGCACCTGCACCAGTGGGAGGGAGCTGTGAAGGAGGAAAAGTTTCCACACACTAGGAAGCCCCTCCGCGGGCGGAGACTGCGGGAGGCGGAGGGGGGAGTTTCGGGACCGCGGAGTAGTGCACAGCGACGGGTGCGGAGGGCAAAGCGGGGAGATTCCTGCACAGACGATCGGTGCTGACCGGCACTCACCAGCCCGAGTGGCTTGTCTGCTCACCCGCCGGGGCGGGCGGGGCTGCGAGCTGAGGCTCGGGTTTTGGTTTTGGACGGAGCTCAGGGAGAGGACTGGGGTTGGCGGCTAGAACATAGCCTGAAGGGGTTAGTGCACCACGACTAGCCGGGAGGGAGTTCGGGGAAAAGCCTGCACCTGCCGAAGAGGCAAGAGACTTTTTCTTCCCTCTTTGTTTCCTGGTGCGCGAGGAGAGGGGTTTAAGAGCGCTGCTTAAAGGATCTCCAGAGAAGGGCGCGAGCCGCGGCTAAAAGCGCGAACCCCAGAGACGGGCGCGAGCCGCGGCTGAGGGCGCGAGCCCCCGAGACGGGCGCGAGCCGCGGCTGAAAGCGCAAACCCCAGAGACGGGCGCGAGCCGCGGCTAAAACCGCGGACCCCAGAGACGGGCGGGAGACGCTAAGGCTGCTGCTGCCGCCACCAAGGGCCTGTGTGCGAGCACAGGTCACTCTCCACACCCCTCTTCCGCGGAGCCTGTGCAGCCCGCCACTGCCAGGTTCCCGGGATCCAGGGACAACTTCCCCGGGACAGCGCACGGCGGGCCTCAGGCTGGTGCAACGTCACGCCGGCCTCTGCCGCAACGTCACGCTGCCTCTGCCGCCGCAGGCCGGCCCCGCACGCAGTGCCCCTCCTTCCCCCATCCCCCAACCCCCGGCCTGAGTGAGCCGGAGGCCCCGAATCAGCGGCTCCTTTAACCCCGTCCTGTCTGAGCGAAAAAACAGACGCCCTCCAGCGACCTACACGCAAGAGGCAGGGCCAAATCCAAAGCTGAGCTCCTGTGAGCTGTGAGAACAAAGAAGAGAAAGGGAAATCTCTCCCAGCAGCCACAGAAGCAGCGGATTAAAGCTCCACAATCAACTTGATATACCCTGCATCTGTGGAATACCTGAATAGACAAGGAATGATCCCAAATTGAAGAGGTGGAATTTAGGAGCGAGATCTATGATTTTTTTCCCTTTTCCTCTTTTTGTGAATGTGTACGTGTATGCTTCTGTGTGAGATCCTGTCTGTATACTCTTGCTTCCACCATTTGTCCTAGGGCTCTATCCGTCCATGACTTTTTTTTAAAAATTCTTTTTCTTAATAATTAAGTTTAATTGTGATAACTTTATTATACTTTACCTTCGTTCTTTCTTTCTTTCCTTCCTTCCTTCCCTCCTTTAGACAACGAATCACCCCAAATTGAGGAGGTGGTCTCAGGGAGCAGGATTTATGATTTTTCCCCCTTTACCTCTCTTTGTGAAGGTGTATGTGTATGCTTCTGTGTAAGATTTTCTCTGTATAGCTTTGCTTCCAACATTTGTCCTAAGGTTCTTTCCGTCCCTTTTTTTTTTTCTAAATATTTTTTAATTCAATAACTATATTATACTTTATTTTATTTTTACTGTATCATCTTTCTTTCTGTCTTTTTTCCTTCTTTCCCTCCTTCCTTCCTTCCTCCCTCCCTCCCTCCCTCCTTTCTTTCCTTCTTTGCTTCTTTCTTCCTTCCTTCCTTTCCTCCTTTCCTTCTTTCTTTACTCATACTTCTACTAATTCTCCCTACTTTTTCTCCCTTTTATTCTGAGCCGTGTGGGTGAAAGGCTCTTGGTGCTCCAGCCAGGAGTCAGGGCTCTGCCTCTGAGGTAGGAGAGCCAACTTCAGGACACTGGTCAACAAGAGACCTCCCAGCTCCACATAATATTAAACGGTGGAAATATCCCAGAGACCTCCATCTTAACACCAGCACCCAGCTTCACTCAACGACCAGCAAGCCACAGTGCTGGACAACCTATGCCAAACAACTAGCAAAACAGGAAAACAACCCCACCCATTAGCAGAGAGGCTGCCTAAAATCATAATAAGGCCGCAGACACCCCAAAACACACCACCAGACGTGAACCTGCCCACTAGAGAGACAAGATCCAGCCTCATCCAGCACAACACAGGCACTAGTCCCCTCCACCAGGAAGCCTACACAACCCACTGAAACAACCTTAGCCACTGGAGACAGACATCAAAAACAACGGGAACTACGAACGTGCAGCCTGCAAAAAGGAGACCCCAAACACAGTAAGATAAGCAAAATGAGAAGACAGAAAAACACACAGCAGATGAAGGAGCAAGATAAAAACCCACCAGACCTAACAAATGAAGAGGAAATAGGCAATCTACCTGAAAAAGAATTCAGAATAATGATAGTAAGGATGATCCGAAATCTTGGAAGTAAAATGGACAAAATGCAAGAAACAGTTAACAAGGACCTACAAGAACTAAAGATGAAACAAGCAACGATGAACAATGCAATAAATGAAATTAAAATCACTCTAGATAGGATCAATAGCAGAATAACTGAGGCAGAAGAACGGATAAGTGACCTGGAAGATAAAGTAGTGGAAATAACTACTGCAGAGCAGAATAAAGAAAAAAGAATGAAAAGAACTGAGGACAGTCTCAGAGACCTCTGGGACAACATGAAACACACCAACATTCGAATTATAGGGGTTCCAGAAGAAGAAGAAAGAAAGAAAGGGACTGAGAAAATATTTGAAGAGATTATAGTTGAAAACTTCCCTAATATGGGAAAGGAAATAGTTAATCAAGTCCAGGAAGCACAGAGGGTCCCATACAGGATAAATACAAGGAGAAACACGCCAAGACACATATTAATCAAACTGTCAAAAATTAAATACAAAGAAAGCATATTAAAAGCAGCAAGGGAAAAACAACAAATAACACACAAGGGAATCCCCATAAGGTTAACAGCTGATCTCTCAGCAGAAACCCTACAAGCCAGAAGGGAGTGGCAGGACATACTGAAAGTGCTGAAGGAGAATAGCCTGCAACCAAGACTACTCTACCCAGCAAGGATCTCATTCACATTTGATGGAGAAATTAAAACCTTTACAGACAAGCAAAAGCTGAGAGAGTTCAGCACCACCAAACCAGCTTTACAACAAATGCTAAAGGAACTTCTCTAGACACGAAACACAAGAGAAGGAAATGACCTATAGTAGCGAACCCAAAACAATATATAAAATGGAAATAGGAACATACATATCGATAATTACCTTAAATGTAAATGGACTAAATGCTCCCACCAAAAGACACAGATTGGCTGAATGGATACAAAAACAAGACCCTTATATATGCTGTCTACAAGAGACCCACTTCAGAACTAGAGACACATACAGACTGAAAGTAAGGGGATGGAAAAAGATATTCCATGCAAATGGAAACCAAAAGAAAGCTGGAGTAGCAATTCTCATATCAGACAAAATAGACTTTAAAATAAGGACTATTAAAAGGGACAAAGAAGGACACTACATAATGATCAAGGGATCGATCCAAGAAGAAGATATAACAATTGTAAATATTTATGCACCCAACATAGGAGCACCTCAATACATAAGGCAAATACTAACAACCATAAAAGGGGAGATCAACAGTAACACATTCATAGTAGGGGACTTTAACACCCCACTTTCACCCATGGACAGATCATCCAAAATGAAAATAAATAAGGAAACACAAGCTTTAAATGATACATTAAACAAGATGGACTTAATTGATATTTATAGGACACTCCATCCAAAAACAACAGAATACACATTTTTCTCAAGTGCTCATGGAACATTCTCCAGGATAGATCATATCTTGGGTCACAAATCAAGCCTTGGTAAATTTAAGAAAACTGAAATTGTATCAAGTATCTTTTCCGACCACAACGCCATGAGACTAGATATCAATTACAGGAAAAGATCTTTAAAAAATACAAACACATGGAGGCTAAACAATACACTACTTAATAATGAAGTGATCACTGAAGAAATCAAAGGGGAAATCAAAAAATACCTAGAAACAAATGACAATGGAGACACAACGACCCAAAACCTATGGGATGCAGCAAAAGCAGTTCTAAGGGGGAAGTTTATAGCAATACAAGCCCACCTTAAGAAGCAGGAAACATCTCGAATAAACAACCTAACCTTGCACCTCAAGCAATTAGAGAAAGAAGAACAAAAAAACCCCAAAGCTAGCAGAAGGAAAGAAATCATAAAAATCAGATCAGAAATAAATGAAAAAGAAATGAAGGAAACAATAGCAAAGATCAATAAAACTAAAAGCTGGTTCTTTGAGAAGATAAACAAAATAGATAAACCACTAGCCAGACTCATCAAGAAAAAAAGGGAGAAGACTCAAATCAATAGAATTAGAAATGAAAAAGGAGAAGTAACAACTGACACTGCAGAAATAAAAAAAATCATGAGAGATTACTACAAGCAACTCTATGCCAATAAAATGGACAATCTGGAAGAAATGGACAAATTCTTAGAAATGCACAACCTGCCAAGACTGAATCAGGAAGAAATAGAAAATATGAACAGACCAATCACAAGCACTGAAATTGAAACTGTGATTAAAAACCTTCCAACAAACAAAAGCCCAGGACCAGATGGCTTCACAGGTGAATTCTATCAAACGTTTAGAGAAGAGCTAACACCTATCCTTCTCGAACTCTTCCAAAATATAGCAGAGGGAGGAACACTCCCAAATTCCTTCTACGAAGCCACCATCACCTTGATACCAAAACCAGACAAGGATGTCACAAAGAAAGAAAACTACAGGCCAATATCACTGATGAACATAGATGCAAAAATCCTCAACAAAATACTAGCAAACAGAATCCAACAGCACATTAAAAGGATCATACACCATGATCAAGTGGGGTTTATTCCAGGAATGCAAGGATTCTTCAATATACGCAAATCTATCAATGTGATAAACCATATTAACAAATTGAAGGAGAAAAACCATATGATCATCTCAATAGATGCAGAGAAAGCTTTCGACAAAATTCAACACCCATTTATGATAAAAACCCTCCAGAAAGTAGGCATAGAGGGAACTTTCCTAAACATAATAAAAGCCATATATGACAAGCCCACAGCAAACATCATCCTCAATGGTGAAAAACTGAAAGCATTTCCACTAAGATCAGGAACAAGACAAGGTTGCCCACTCTCACCACTCTTATTCAACATAGTTTTGGAAGTTTTAGCCACAGCAATCAGAGAAGCAAAGGAAATAAAAGGAATCCAAATCGGAAAAGAAGAAGTAAAGCTGTCACTGTTTGCAGATGACATGATACTATACATAGAGAATCCTAAAGATGCTACCAGAAAACTACTAGAGCTAATCAATGAATTTGGTAAAGTAGCAGGATACAAAATTAATGCACAGAAATCTCTGGCATTCCTATATACTAATGATGAAAAATCTGAAAGTGAAATCAAGAAAACACTCCCATTTACCATTGCAACAAAAAGAATAAAATATCTAGGAATAAACCTACCTAAGGTTACGAAAGACCTGTATGCAGAAAATTATAAGACACTGATGAAAGAAATTAAAGATGATACAAATAGATGGAGAGATATACCATGTTCTTGGATGGGAAGAATCAACATTGTGAAAATGACTCTACTACCCAAAGCAATCTACAGATTCAATGCAATCCCTATCAAACTACCACTGGCATTTTTCACAGAACTAGAACAAAAAATTTCGCAATTTGTATGGAAACACAAAAGACCCCGAATAGCCAAAGCAATCTTGAGTACGAAAAAAGGAGCTGGAGGAATAAGGCTCCCTGACTTCAGACTATATTACAAAACAACAGTAATCAAGACAGTATGGTACTGGCACAAAAACAGAAAGATAGATCAGTGGAACAGGATAGAAAGCCCAGAGATAAACCCACGCACATATGGACACCTTATCTTTGATAAAGGAGGCAGGAATGTACAGTGGAGAAAGGACAGCCTCTTCAATAAATGGTGCTGGGAAAACTGGACAGGTACATGTAAAAGTATGAGATTAGATCACTCCCTAACACCATACACAAAAATAAGCTCAAAATGGATTAAAGACCTAAATGTAAGGCCAGAAACTATCAAACTCTTAGAAGAAAACATAGGAAGAACACTCTATGACATAAATCACAGCAAGATCCTTTCTGACCCACCTCCTAGAGTAATGGAAATAAAAACAAAAATAAACAAATGGGACCTAATGAAACTTCAAAGCTTTTGCACAGCAAAGGAAACCATAACCAAGACCAAAAGACAACCCTCAGAATGGGAGAAAACATTTGCAAATGAAGCAACTGACAAAGGATTAATCTCCAAAATTTACAAGCAGCTCATGCAGCTCAATAACAAAAAAACAAACAACCCCATCCAAAAATGGGCAGAAGACCTAAATAGACATTTCTCCAAAGAAGATATACAGAATGCCAACAAACACATGAAAGAATGCTCAACATCATTAATCATTAGAGAAATGCAAATCAAAACTACAATGAGATATCATCTCACACCAGTCAGAATGGCCATCATCAAAAAATCTAGAAACAATAAATGCTGGAGAGGGTGTGGAGAAAAGGGGACACTCTTGCACTGCTGGTGGGAATGTGAATTGGTTCAGCCACTGTGGAGAACAGTATGGAGGTTCCTTAAAAAACTATAAATAGAATTACCATATGACCCAGCAATCCCACTACTTGGCATATACCCTGAGAAAACCAAAATTCAAAAAGAGTCATGTACCAAAATGTTCATTGCAGCTCTATTTACAATAGCCAGGACATGGAAACAACCTAAGCGCCCATCATCGGATGAATGGATAAAGAAGATGTGGCACATATACACAATGGAATATTACTCAGCCTTAAAAAGAAATGAAATTGAGCTATTTGTAATGAGATGGATAGACCTAGAGTCTGTCATACAGAGTGAAGTAAGTCAGAAAGAAAAAGACAAATACCGTATGCTAACACATATATATGGAATTTAAGGGAAAAAAATGTCATGAAGAACCTAGGGGTAAGATAGGAATAAAGACGCAGACCTACTGGAGAACGGACTTGAGGGTATGGGGAGGGGGAGGGGTGAGTTTTGACAGGGCGAGAGAGAGTCATGGACATATACACACTAACAAACGTAGTAAGGTAGATGGCTGGGGGGAAGCAGCCGCAAGGCACAGGGATATTAGCTCGGTGCTTTGTGACAGCCTGGAAGGGTGGGATGGGGAGAGTGGGAGGGAGGGAGACGCAAGAGGGAAGACATATGGGAACATATGTATATGTATAGCTGATTCACTTTGTTATAAAGCAGAAACTAACACACCATTGTAAAGCAATTATACCCCAATAAAGATGTTAAAAAAAAAAAAAAAAAAAAGAAGAAAAAAAAAAAAAAAATACAGATGGTAGGACCCCAGGCCATACATTTGGTATAATTGGACTGGAGTTGGTTCAGACATATAGTTTTTCTCAAAGTCCACAAGAAGTGAATCCAACCAGCAGCTGGGTTTGAGAAACCCTCGGCACAGCAAGCAGAAGAAAGAAGTCTGCCTAGTTTTCCTCTTCTTTAGGAAACAGTAATTTCCTTTTAAATTAGAGAATGCTTTTCACAACAGAAGTGACAACATTGCCACCTTTGAGTACAAATATTTTTCACTCAAATTTCCTGAACTCTCAGTTGCGAACCTTTTCCCTTCTCTGTCTGACACCCTCTTTCTGGTTGGGCCAGGGGTATGGGGTTGCTGCAGAGACCTGAGGACTCGGGGATAGGGCTCCAGACATGGCAGGTGCTCAGTTTCCCTCCCTCTGATTCCCACTCTTGTCAACAACTGACCTACTTTGCCAGGATCAGCAGGTGCCTGGCCAGCAGAGTTGAAAGATGCACATGTCCAGGTAGTTGAAAAAGTGGTTCATTCAGCTGATTTTACTCTAGGATCTACAGCCCCTCTGATCTAGACAGGAAGCCTCCAGGGGCCCAGTCACATTCTCTGTGATTCCATTTAGGGTGTTAGGGCCAAAATCTAATAGCAAGCATTCATTTGCTAACTGTTACTCCCATCTGTAAGGAAGCTGATGGGTAGATACAGCTGGCCCAGGAGAAAAGTGACTGTTTGGAGACCCATGTCTCTGGCAAAATATAGTTGTTTTCACAAACCATCTGTAGCAACAGGGTGGTGGGACAGTGGGAGCATCCCTCTCCAAGTATAGACAATGGGGGTGCACTGTCAGTAGAGGACTGTAAAACAAGAATAACTCACTAAAAGTTGATCTGCTTTTTATTATCTCCATTCTGAAGAATGTCAGTGATAACATGCCTCTCCTTTGAAAAATCTTATGGTGAGTTTTAATAATACAAACGTTAGCCTCAAATTAGCACATTTTTTATGACTTATCCTTAAATAAACATTGTATTCTACATGCAGGTTGATTCAGAGTATGTCCCAACACACACCAATTCAGTTACCAGTGAGTTGTATGTCAATCGTAAGACGTGAGTCCTCCAAACTCTCCTGGGGAGAAGTTTGCAACTTCAGCCCCTATGGTACTTCATAGCCTTGTGTTTTGACAGCACATTTAAAATAATCAGTGGCAGTACAAAGGCCAGTACACAAAACTAGAGAAATTCTAATGTTGTAATCCTGTGTAAGCACATGGTGTTTACATTTGTCTGGAAAATTTAAAACAGTGAAAGAGCAGAGATGACAAGTTAAAATATACTTTGTTTGGTAAGTGCAAAATTTATTTCATATGTGAAATACTTTATTGAATGTAACGATATATATATAAAATTGAGTCTACCCAAGAAAATAGTATCACTGGTTACGACATGATTATTAATGACAATAAACTTTTTGAGTAGAGGAAGGAAAGAAATGAAGCACCACCAGCGTTCACTGTGCAGCCCAGTGTTGACACCAGTTCATCTCTGCAGCAGCCCGCCCCACACCCCGGGTAGCCTCAGAGGACTCCTTTAAACTCTCAGGCCGGTTCCCTGACCAGCAAAGTAAAACCGAGTGAGAACAGCCCCTTTCAGGAACTGAGATCTCATGTTGATTCTAAAGCACGTGGTGCAGCCACTACTCCGAGGCACTTGCAACACAGATAGAAAGATGAGATGTGCAGCTCACAAAAAGTTAAATAGCTGTAGAAGACGCCCACACAAAACAAATCACAAAGCAGAAAATGACAGGCGCGGAGTATATGGAGCCAGCGATTGCAGCCCTCAGTCAGAGCCTGGAGAGACCACGTGGCCTGGAGGGGGCTGGGGAAGCTTTCTGAACTCTTGGGACAGCTCCTGGAAGCACTTCACTTAGTCATCTTCAATTTACTACCCTAGGCTCATTTTTCTACTATTTAAAATAGCAATGCAGTCCTCTTTTGGCGGGGGGCGTGGGGGGGGGTGTTGGGTTAGAACTCTCAAATGGCACTGATGCAGCGGCAAGACGGAAGGTGCTCCCAGAAGCATGCACATGTACTGCCGGCTCCAAGGATGCAGCAGGCCTTCGTTCTCCGTGATTACGAAGCATCCTGCTTCTTTCCTATATGCAAACAGTTGCAAACCCATGTCTCCCCAGACAGCAGCACATATTCTCCCAGCACAACAGAAGCCATGTCTATGTTTCCCCGTTAGCCCGAGACTTCTCAGCCCTTCAGGGTTCTCTCCCACCGCTGCCTCCCGCTCGGCTCCGGGAAGTCTGGTTCCCACTGGAGACTGCTTGGTCTGCCCTGATGACCGCTGGGTTGGGGCCCCAGGTTCACCACCCACCCTGTGCTCAGGCAGCCTCCACACCTTTGGGGTGTCCAAGAATGAGCACGTGTGCCTCAGACATACCTTGAATCTCTTCACACCAGAAAGCTGGGTCCACTTGTCTCCTGTATCCAAGAAACCAGCTTCCTCGTATTCAGGTTTCCAGTATTGCTGCCAGCCAGGCCATGTCTAGCTGTCCTCGCTATAATTCCTCTAGTTTATTTATAAGGTTGCTTTCTGTATTCTTAGTTCTCCAGATTCCCTGTTCCCCTGGGGACAGAGGGAAACCAGACTGCCCCACATTTATGGCAGCTCAGTGTTCTCTGAAATGCAATTAAAATGTCAAGGAAGATAGGCAATCAATATTTCATAATCTACACAAACATTTCCCTTCCTAATGGACTGGTGTGGGCTGCAAAGCTGGGAGAAAGCCCGAGCCTGTTTCTACAAGATGTCCAAGCAACTAGTTGCAAAGTGAATAATTCCTCTCTCCTTGTCAATCTGTGGCACCCAGTTCCTTTGCTAGCCCTCCTTCCCATAACTGATTAACTAGACAATCTGTTCTGACGTTGAGGACGGCAGGGCCACAGAACAGGGAGACTCAGATGCAAAGCGAGTGAAAGCCTGACAGAGTCTTTGTCAGGCTCCCCTTCGTTCTCCCCAGGAGAAGAACCACAAACACCATTTTTCTGAGCTGTTACAAAGGTGTTGTTCTAGAGGGAAATGATACATGCAGGTATGGGGCACACATATCACCACTCCGCCTTTCTCCATATTCTAGACCTGGCCCCAGAAACCTTCCCACGAACCCCCAGGCAGCCATGACCACCTAGAGGCAGGACCTGAAGGGATAAGGATTGCGTCTGGGGCTAGGTGCCTCTCCTAGGTTATGTCATTATTCCTCCCAGCAGCCCAAAGAATAGCAAATCTCCCTATTGTTTAAACAATGTGACCAGTGAGGCACAGAGAGCTACTTAGTAGCCTGTCACGATCCAGGCTGGGAAGGAGCAGAGGGTGTTTGGAGTCAGCTGCCTGCAAAACCCCAGGCTCCCTCCCTTGGCCCACATGCTGCTCAGTTACTGCATCCTGTGAGCACTGGCTGAGCTCCAGGCACCGTGTCAGACATCTGGAGGTAAGTGAAAGAGAATAATCTTCCCTTCAGAGCACTCACACCATGGGAATAACTTAGCCCCTGCTGATGAATGAGGCACTGCCCCTGCTTTGGGGATAAGACAAAGCTGATGTCTGAATGCGCACTAATCCAGGGGGCCGGGAGCACAGCTCGGCACCCGAGGTGGGGCAGGGAGACTGCCTGCAGGACCTCCATGGGTGGGGCCTGGCCTGCGGTCACCAACGTGGACACAAGTATGGATATTGGCAGCTGAGGGAGGTTTCAGATAAGAGACAAAGGCAGGCAGCCCAACAAATTTAAAAGTGCAAATGCTGGGAAGCGCTTACAAGTGAGACTGGAGGACAGGAAAGGGACATGAACAGAGCAGAGACTAGCGTCAGGAGGTGAGAGGGCTCAGGGCTGCAGAGTGGCTGTCTGCGTGTGGGAAGCACTTCCAGCTCTACGGTCCGTGGGAGGATAGCAGCCTAGCTGTAAGGTGAGTGTCACAGAGGAGGACACTGAGTCCAGGGAGGTCAAGGGACCTGCACAAGTCACACAGCATGGATGTCGCTGAGCAGACTGGAAGCAAGCCTGGGGTCCCTGTCTCCTGCCCTCGTATGAGAAGTCCTCCAGGCCACAGGCCCTGAGAAGCATGCCGCGTGTGTGAGAGATGGGAGCCTGCAAAGCTGGGCTTCATTGTTCACACAACAAGGAATTGCTAAATATCTTTGATAAAGAAAATTAAATGACGTGATCAAAATTATATCTTATAAATGTTGGCCTCAGCATTAAGGGGTATAGGATGGCTGAGCAAGTTGGGCCATTTGGGAGATGATCCCCTGTACAGGTAGAATACAGTCTGGACCACGGAAGAGAGGAGAGAAGCGGGGGCGGGGGAGGTGTTGGTGTCTTGTGAGAGGCCGACCCCTGACTGTGACTGGAAGGGCCTGGAGGTAACCTGAAGGAAGAGGACTCAAAGGAGATTCAAGTCCCAGGCTCCTGGGGTTAGAGACAGGCCCAGGGGCTGGGAATGGGCACTGGAGGGGAGATGCAGCCCTCCTCTGTGTGCACACGTCCCCACCAAAAGAGCACCAGAAGTGATGTTATTTTCTCAAGAGCATTTGGAAATGGAACTAAGTAAAGAAGATTATTTTGTGCAAATAAAGCCAAGAGTGTCTGCCCAGCGACGGTATTTCCCTGGGAGGACTGGGTTTCAGGAAGATAAGAAGCCGGTGCTTGGGGGCAGGGCAGGGGTGTAGCAGGCGAGGTGTTGGGTGGGGCTCCTGCTCTGAGGGGCCTTGCTCCTCTTTGTCAGCACTGGGTGGAGGCAGGCACGCTCGCCTGTAACCCCAGCCCTTCTTGCCTTCCCATGCCTGCCCTCACTCTGAGACTCCACAGCTTGGCTGAATGCAGAAGCCAGCAGGAGACCCACCGTAACCAGGCTCTGACAGAGCTAATGTGTGGCCACCCCGGTGCTCGGCATCCTCTCTAAACAATGAGGGACTCAGTATATGTTAATCCTAAACTCCTGATTTATCCCTCCCTCCAACTGTTCCCCTTTGGTAGCTTATACACATTACTATACATAAAATAGATAACTGTAGAGCACAGGGAACTCTAACTCTACTCAGTACTCTGTAATAACCTAAATGGGAAAAGAATCTGAAAAAGAATGGATACATGTATATGTATAACTGATCCACTTTGCTGTACACCTGAAACTAACACAACGTTGTAAATCAACTCTACTCCAATGTAAAATAAAAATTAAATTGAAAAAATAAAAATAAAAAAATGAGATAATGCTACAAAAGAAAAAAAAAGAATAAAAGATTTTCTTTAAAAAGGCAGTGAGTCTGATTATATTGTCTCTGAGGTCTTTCTTAAGAATCTTTGAGTATTTCCAAATACCTTCTCAGGGACCAGACTCACAAACAGCAGAACATTATCATGGGCAGATTAAGACTAGGTGAGAAGATGACCAAATGTCTGGGTAAGACAGGAAGCTTACAGCTAGGGGCTGTCTCTCTGCAAAGGATGAGCCATGGGCTCTCAGCCAGGCACACCCAGCTTTGAATCTGGCCTATGACTTGCTGCCTGTGAGCCCTGCGTAAGGCGACTGTAGAATAGAACACAGCATACCATGAGGCAATACACTGAATTCTTCAGATAATAAATGCTACACAGCTCAACGTGTAAGAAAGGTTTCTTGGAGAAGGTGGGGTTGTAGAGTCCTGGGACTGGGCATGGGTGGGGAACAACAAGCAGAAAGGCTCTGGGAGGGAATAACCAACTGCCTTCCCAGACAGAGAGTGGTGTGCTTTACTGAAACAGAAGACTTGGGAGAGTAAGAGTCAGCTGAGACTCAGTACAGAACAGGAGGGCTCCCTTGATGAGTCGTAACCATCTCTGGCTGAGACAAATGCATCTTCCCAGTCCCCAATCCCACAGCTGTCTAAGAGAGTCAATCAAATAAGCTCACCCTTTTGTTGTTGTTTTTATTTATTTATTGTTTATCGTTCTATTTATTTATTACAAAGAATAACATGTCAATTTGGGGACATGTCAATTTTGCTTCGCTCTAAAAGAAAAATTTTTTTTTTATTAAGACAAGCATGTGTTGAAAACAACTTCATACAAAATGTTACCTTTAAGTACAAGATGTCAGAGACTGTTGTTTGGATTTGGATCCCTTGGGCTCCCGTGAGACTTGCTTCCAGCCTCCAGCCAGGAGCAAGACTCATCATTTGGTGTTTGCTTTCTCCCTTCACCCTCACCTTGGCCTGAGAGGCTCAAAGACAGAGAGGCTGGGAGACATACAATAAATTGGTGCTGGCATCCTTGGAGCCTCCCCTGTGCTCTCGATGTGGAGCCCCAAGAAGTCCAGGCAGCCAGGGGGTCCTCCCTCAGGACCCGTGTGCGGGGCTTCCCCGCCTGCACCCGCCTGCTCCTGCCGTCTCCTGAGGGGCTGCACCTTCTTGCTCTCCTGCAGTGATGTTCTGAGTGGCTGCCCTCTTTAGCTCACACTGAGGTCCAAGCACAGTGCCGGCAGCAACCATATTCCCGTAGGTGCTCAGTTCTGACTTGGGGGTGTGCACTCCAAACTTGGGCTTATTTAAGAAAAAAAGCACATAGCTGAACCCAAGGAAGATTTGCATTGCCCAGGCCCAAGTCACGTGCTGGAAATGTGGAGCCCCTCTAGGGCCTCGGGCTTTAACGATTCATCCAAAATCTAGAAAAGAAATATGTTCACCTGTAATGAATTCACTCCAGATCCCTTACTCTGAACAGAAAGAAGTAAGAATGAAAATATAATTTTCCATCTGAAAACGTTTTCCTATTTATCATTGCTCCTCTTACCTTAAGAAAGGATATGAACTCTTTGTGGCAGTTCCTCTTCTTTTACGAGGAACATTTTCTCAGTTCTTGCCCTGACATGGAGGGCATATGTTCTGGAGAGTGTAAAGATCATAATTCACATCAGCAATGCACTCCGTGGGCTTCACTGACAAGGGTTTTAACAATGTGCCCACAACCCCAGACCCAGGAGGAACATGAAGGGTGGTCACAATCCCCCGAACACACACAACTCCTCTTCTATGTTTCCATTTATTATTATTTTAATTAGAAATATTTCTTATTACATTCCCTGGTGGTGCAGGGGTTAAGAATCTGCCTGCCAATGCAGGGGACACAGGTTCGAGCCCTGGCCCAGGACGATCCCACATGCCGCAGAGCAACTAAGCCCACGAGCCACAACTACTGAGCCTGTGTGCCACAACTACTGAAGCCTGCACACCTAGAGCCTATGCTCTGCAACAAGAGAAGCCACCACAATGAGAAGCCTGCGCACCACAACAAAGAGTAGCCCCTGCTCGCTGCAACTAGAGAAAGCCTGCACGCAGCAACAAAGACCCAACACAGCCAAAAATAAATAAATACAATAAATTATTTTTTTCTAATTAAAAGAGAAAACAAGATAGCCAGGTCAGGAGCATCGAGGTCCAAGCTAGCCTAGGTTCCTGGTTTGGGGTCTCATAAGTGAGGCTTCCCAGAGAAACTTAGCAGGACCCTGTGGGGCTCCTGGGCACAAAAGCCTTTCTGTGTCCCCAGTTTCTTATTTGCAGGAAATAAGTTTCATTCAGTCTCCAGACCTTCCCTGACTTCCAGAGGGCTGTTCAAGCAGTTGCTAATCAGGGAAGGGAGGGGAAGCAGAGACAAGGGAGGAGCAGGCAAGAAACAATAGTGCAGCCTTGGGGCAGGGTCCTGGTTCCCCCTCAAGGAATACACAAAACAATATATTTGAGCTGTTTTGCAGATACTGAAACCCCCACCAGGTGGGAGAAATTAAAGTTTGCTGCCCACAAGCACAGTAGGCCCTAGAATGGTTGGAGCCAGAAGGTTGACAATGATGACTCCCACTTACCTCACCACCAACCAATCAGAAGAATGTCCACGAGCTGATCACCCCCTCCTCCTTGAACCATTGCTGTAAAACTCCTCACTACCCCCTCCAGCGTGAGACACACAGGTTTGAGAGCATTAGCCCCCTGTGGCCCCCTTTATCTGGCAAAACAATAAAGCTATTCTTTCTACTTCACCCAAAACTCTGTCTCTGAGATTCAATTTGGTGTCGGTATACTGAGATTGGATTCGGCATCACCAGTACCCTGGGGTGACCTGTGTGGGGCACCAGACACTGGAGGGGACCCACTCTCCTCAGTCACTGAGGCACTGAGATCCAGGAGGAGTGGATAAATCTTCCTTTATGCAGTCTAGAAGTGAGTGAGTGCTGCCTCTTTCTTCCAGACAGCTCCCTCCCACTGCCGGAACAATCTACAGTGGGGGAGGCACGGAGACCGGGGGTCAGAGGGATGGGCCATCAGCAGTTTGAAGGTAGCGTGATTTGTAAATTGCCCCCCACCCCAGGAGCCCTGGTTGTTGCACAGAACACCTCAGCATGGCTACAGGGGCCGGGGCTCTGAAACTCACCCTTCCCCGCATACACACACTCTACACTGCTACTCCAACCAGAATGGGTTGCCCTCAACTATTCTGCCTCAGGTTAGATTTTAGGAAAGGTTATTGCACCTAAAATACTTGATTGTCATTGACATGACAACTACAGCATTAACTTTGGACATAGACAAACTTTGTTTGAATCTCAACAGCCTCACCCACATGTGGTGTGACTTTGCATACGCCAAGGTGCCACTCAGAACCTCACTCCTCTTACCTGGGAAATAAGGCAAATACTGGCTATTTTGCAGTTTTTGTGACAAATGAGAGAGGCAAAGCTACTTCCTTAGTGCCTTAGCACTGAGTAAATAATAAGCAAATATTAACTATAGTTTAAATTAATATCATACACTCATTCATTTATTCGTTCATCCAGAAATTATTTATTGAGTATCTTTTATGTGGCAAGAGGTGCTTTATTAAATGCTGTTACCTGCAATAAGTTGTAGCTATATTACAAGTATTAGTAAAAATATTTAAGCGTTTGGATCTTTACCTCAAAAGAATCAATGCATACAGATATAGAATTGTTATGTTCTACGCCCCAAACTAATGTAATGTTATATGTCAATTATACCTCTAAAAAATAAAGAAAAAAGATTAAAATGAATCAATGCAGTGATACCACCAATAAATGCATGTCCCTGGCATGTGTGTAGTATGCATGTGTGCCCCCCATGTGTATGCACTTGCACCTCAGCACACCCTGTCCTCAGTCTGGTGCCCTGCAGAGTGGGTACAGACTCTGAAGGAGCACACAGTTGGCTGTGGAAATAGGATTGTAACAAACGGAGAGGTAAATGCTGCAGGATGAGCAGACCATAAGTCAGAGAGTGTTTCCCAGAAGAGGTGAGATTTCAGTTAGGTCTTAAAATGTCACTTGGTAGCTATACATTGCCTGAGTGAGTCCGTGACCAACCAGCACCCACCTTCCCTTCCAGCACCCTGATTTCTCTTCAGCAACCTCCTCGATCCCATTAATCAGTTTTATTTGTCACAGTGGTTTGTCCTGGGGCACACACAAGTCCCAATCAGGACTAATGAGAGTGACGCCTGGGCCTCAGCTGGCACTGTTGGAAATAGAGACTCTCTTTCTTCTGAACATAACAGGTGAGGGATGTCAGCATGGAGCCCTGGAGGAGACTCAGAGGAGTGAGACTGGCAGGTAGGAGATGAAAGATATCCTGACCCATAATGGAGCCTGATTCTGGCACAACCAAGCAGGCCTTGACCTTGGACTATTCTGTTATTCCAGCAAACAAAGTCAATCCAATTTGAGAGGGATTTCCTGAAACAGGAACTTTGAAGAACAAAGACAAAGAGTGTTTTAACAGACAGTTCCCATCACTCCTTTGGGAAAAACTGGTGCAAACCCTTATCCAGGTGTATCTAAGAAAAGAATCTCTTTCTAGTCTGCTCTGGATCTTTTTCTCTTGTATCATCAGGTTCTGCTGGTCCCCACCACTCTGCATTGAATTTTCATTTCCATTTTACATAGTTCTAGTAAGATTTAAATTAAAAATATATATTCACGGTCTCCTGTCATACCTTTGATCTAAGTGTGGAGTAATTCTCAAGCTTATAAGTTGCATTGCCAAGGATTGAGCTCTTGCAGAATTAAGACTGCCTTGTGTCCATCATTCATCACAACTGGGGAAGGAAGCCCCCCAAATGGCTGTTTGCCACTCTTAAGAGGGCTCAGCCCTGACTTATCTGGGTGTTTCCTATCCTGAATTTTCCCACTTCTGTGTACAGTTTTGTCTCTCACAGTGGCAAGCAGGTATTTACTCTGGTCACTTTGTTATAGTTAAAGGTACCACCTGAGTGGGTCTGAGCTGAGAAGCCCCTTCCTGCTGGAAAGGATCCCAGTGTTGCATTTTAAACATCCCCCTTGTCCTGTCAACTTTGAGCTTCATGTTTAACGTTCCTCACTTGCTCTCACATGGGCTAAATTGCTTATGTGCTTCTCTTCATCTGAATGCCCTCTAGCTCAACCCTTCCCTACATTCTATAGGTTCTCCTTTGTCAGGGAGCAGATGAAATCCTTTCTCCTCCAAGGGTCTTCTATTTATGAGAGTTGCTGAGAACACAACTCCTGATTCGATCTCCTGGGACAATGTGTGTGGTTAACAAATGTGAGTTAAAATAAATGTGATTGAACCAAGCCTGAAGTAATCTAAAAACTGGCAGTAGCTTAAAATTTTAGTAAAATAACATCTCTAGACAGGTGTGGTCCCAGGGTTTATAGTGGGCAGCCAGCATTCAATGATTTGGTGCATCCTTTCAGACTGAGCTGTGCACGAGCTTCGTGGACACTGTTGATTCCCTGAGTAGCATTAATAATTCAGAGTCTACATTTGAAGACTTGTCTGCCAATCTTGTCTGCCAAGGTTGGCAGAAGTGGCAAAATGACTCAAGCAAGGGAAGAACGGGGGAAGAAAATGCAAGAACACAGCCTTAATCTTGACTACTATTAAAAATCTCTGGCTATCCATTTTATATACAGAGCATGTCAGACTCAGAAATGAACCAAGGGAGATTTCTTCAATAGCAACGAAAGAAAGAATATGATTTATGTGGGGATTGAAAGAGAAGCATTAAAAATTACAATTCTTGATTAATAATTTGGAGACTTTTAAAAACATTTGGGATGAAAATTTTGAAGTGTCTCTGGGTATATTCATCCCTGAAGTGGTTTCCTGAGGCTTTGTGCCGTCTTGGTGCAGAGAGAGCAGCATTTCTATGAAATCCTACAGTCATATTGAAGGTAGGGCACCTTGGGAAAAGAAAACAGTTTATATGCAGGAGTGCAGGAGAAGGGGAGTAAACAGATTGCACTAGCTCCTCAAATCAACAAATATTTACTGTAGCCACCACTTCTAGGTATGGGCTGCTAAGTTGGGAGCTGGGAAGGCACAACCCGGCTCAAGGCTCTACCTTCCCCTGCCCCGAGGATCTCGGTGTGGGAAGCAGGAGACAAGCAGGAACCTATGAAAAAGTAAATAATGATCTAATATCTACAGGGCACTGTAAACATTGTCAGATAGAGAAGGCTGTTCCCTATCCACAATAGCGTCCTTGGAAAACAGTTCAAAAACCCACACATAATCACACAACAGAAGCTTGCAAGTGACACAACACAATGAAGAAAGGCATAGTGTGTGTACCACAGGCAGAGGTGGAATCTTTGAGTTTAGCTCTCTAGTCAACATGAGCTATCCTCTTTCCCTACCAGAGTCTCCATTTCCCCATCCGTAAGATAAAATGTTAGAGGCTCACAGTGGGCAATTCCAGCTCAGCATACTGTGAAATAGGTAGATGGAAAGTTGGGGTTTGCAGGGGTGAAGGCAAAATAGCAGAGAAACTAATTGAAAAAATGTGAAGGGAAGAGTAGCATTTGACTGAAGTTATAGAGAGAATCGAGCAGTCAGTGACTGTGACACACTGTAAACCTGGACTCATTGTACTCAGATATCTAGTATATGGTCAAGGATTCTTCTTTATGGATCAAAAACTATTTTGAAAGAAATAGTAGGCAAAAAGTTATTTTTTTAAATAAAGTTTTGGCTAGGTTTTGCTAGTTCTCCAAAGCTCAACTCAGGAGTCTAGGATTTTTCCTATACAGAATAATTTCTGAGACAGGCTGGGTACAGGGGACATAGGAGATACAATCACCATCATGATTCTGGAGTAAGCATGTCAGAAGTTCATCATTTCACTTGCTTATGACTACTTTAATCTTTAAACAATATTCAGGGTAACTCACAAATATTAAATATTAAGTTAAGAAAAGAAAGAAATAGAAAAAGATATATCAGGAAAAATATTAATTAAAATGGTTTAACAAAATATGTTTCATGGCAAAAGGCAATTATTACTGAGAAAAAGTATTTTTAAACATGAAAAACGATGAATGAATTCACCAGAAACCTATAGCAATCCAGAGCCTAAGATATTTTTTAAATATATAAAGGTAAAACTCACAGAATTACAAGGAGAAACTGAGGAATCTAAATATATAGATGTGAGTTTTTAACTCATCTCTCAAAATCTGAGCACTCAGTAATGTTTCAAAAATTCAGTAGAGGACTTCCCTGGTGGCTCAATGGTTAAGAATCCACCTGCCAATTCAGGGGACATGGGATTGAGCCCTGGTCTGGGAAAATCCCACATGCCACAGAGCAGCTAAGCCCATGTGCCACAACTATTGAGCCTGTGCTCTACAGCCTGCAAGCCACAACTACTGAGCCCACATGCCACGACTACTGAAGCCCATGCACCTAGAGCCTGTGCTCCACAACAAGAGAAACCACTGCAGTGAGAAGTCTACACACTGCAACGAAGAGTAGCCCCTGCTCTCCACAACTAGAGAAAACCCACATGCAGCAACAAAGATCCAATGCAGCCAAAAATAAATAAATTTATTTAAAAATAAAATAAAAATATAAAAATCAATAGAAATATTGAACAAACATATAACATGAAAAATAAATGACAAAAAAAGCAGCAAAAAATAGCCTTTACATTTCCTTGGAAAGGGTTGACTGTAATTATTTCCAGAGACCTTGGAGGATGGGTTCTATCTTCATCTTCTCCCTCTGCTGTGCTAGTATCTACTGGAGGGGGCTGTCACATGTGTCTGGTGCCCTAGTTATTATGTCTTGTGGCTTGGTTTTTGTGGCTGCTGCCCAGAAATGGCCCTTGAATGCCTGGCTCTGTGGGCCATGGGTACTTGTGTTCTTATGTCCCACACGACTGTAACAATTGGAGAGACTGTTCTTGGCCAGCTACCACCCCAAGGGCACTGCACAGACTGCAGACTGAAACACACCCTCAGTCTTTCTGTGAAAGAGGACTATTTGTTTGTCTGGGAATGTCAATGCCTGAGATCTGGTTTTACACAGATCTAGGGACCAACAGAGGTGCACTGTGGGAACAGAAGCCAGTGGCTGCCATCTTTGTTCTCTCTTTCTGCCTCACTCCATGTCATTGGTATCTCCTGAAAAGAATATAAACATGTATGGTGCCTCCATTTTGGAAACTGCCACCCATGGGACACATCTAGATCACCTGGCTCTGGTGGCCAGTGGATGTTACATTTGTGGTCCCACAGGAATGTGTATATTTGCATTCTTTAAAAGCTGCTGACTGAGGGATTGGCTTCCAATCAGACGCAATCTTAGTGCTGACTGAGATCCTCCCCTTTGGGACACTGACAGGTGTTGGCCACCCTCAAATACAGAGAACCATTACAAATAAAATAGGCTACTTTGACAATCACAAAAATTTGAGGGACTACCAACAGCTACAGGAGACCAATTATTCAAGACTGAGAGAGGTTGTTGTTTTATCTAATACACAGAAATCAACACAGAGAGTCAAGCAAAATGAAGAAACAGAAGAATATGTTCCAAACAAAAATGCAAGATATAATGCCAGGAAAAAAATCCTTAATGAAATAGAACTGAGTGATTTACCTGATAAGGAATTCAAAATAATGATCATAAAGATGTTCACTGAACTATGGAGAATAAAGGATGAACCCAGTAAGAACTTCAACAAAGGCACCGAAAATAAAATAAAATACCAAATAGAAGTTACAGAGCTCAAGAATACAATAACTGAATTGAAAAATACACTAAAGGGATTAACAAAATTAAAAGATGTAAAATGTGACATCAAAAACAAAGAACCTTAGGGGATGGACTAAAAATGTAGAACTTTACAATGGGATCAAAATTAAGTTATCAACAAAATAAACTATTACAAATATAAGTTGTTATATGTAAGCCTTATAGTATCCACAAAACAAAAAAACTATTTTAGACACACAAAAGATAAAGAGAAAGGAATACAAGCATACTACTAAAGAAAATCATAAAACTACAAAAGAAGAGAGAAAGAGAAGAAGAAAGAAATAGTGGAATTTTTAAAAAAACCAGAAAACAGTTAACAAAATGACAAAAAGTGCATTCCTATCAAGAATTACTTTAAATGTAAATGGGTTAAATTCTCAACTGAAAAGACATAGAGTGGCTGAACAGATTAAAACGATCCTCTATATATTGTCTAAAAGAGACTCACTTCAGAAGTAGGAAACACACACTAAAAGTGGAGGAATTAAAAAATATATTCTATACAAATGAAAACTAAAAGAAAGCTAAGATACCTTATTTATATCAGAAAAAATAGGCTTAAAAAAAACAATAAGAGAAAAAGAAAGACATCACATAATGATAAAGGGATCAATCCAACAAGTGGATATAACATTTGTAAATATTTATGCACCCAACATAAGACACCTAAACATGCAAAGTAATCATTAACAGACTTAAAGGGAGAAATTGACAGCAATATAATAACAGTAGGAAACTTTAATACCCACATTCATCAAGGGAAAGACCACCCAGACAGAAAAACCAATAAGGAAACACTAGCCTTAAATGACACTTTAGACAGGTGTATATAAATAAATAAATATATATATAAAACATTTCTCCAAAAACAACAGAATATACATTCTTCTCAAGTGCACATGGTAAATTATTCAGGATAGATCAATAAGTAAAATAGAGTCTAAAAAGACAATAGAAAAGAGCAATGAAACTAAGAGCTGGTGCTTTGAAATGTTAAACAAAAATGAAAAACTTTAGCTAGACTCAACAAGAATAAAAGAGAGAGGACTCAAATAAAGAAAATCAGAAATGAAAGAAGAGATGTTACAAATGATACTACATAGAAAGGAAAGATTATGAGATTACTATAAAAAGTTATACACCAAAAGTTATTATGAGAAGAAAGAGATATTTCTAGAAGCATACACCCTAACAACATTGAATCATGAAGAAATAGAAAATCTGTACAGACTGATTACTAGTAAGGAGAGTCAATCAGTAATTAAAAACCTCACAAGCAAAAGTCCAGGACCATATGGTTTCACTGGTGAATCTACCAGATATTCAAAGAGAATTAATACCAATCCTTCTCAAATTCTCCAAAAAAATAGAAAGAACACTATGAAACTTGTTTTATGAGGCCAGCTCTACCCTGATACCAAATCCAGACAAGGACAGTACAAGGAAAAAAAAACTTTAGACCAATATTCCTGATAAACATAAACAAAAAAAAAAATCCTCAAAAAATATTAGCAAACCAAATTCAACAATACATTAAAAGGATTGTACACCACAGTCAAGTGGGATTTATTCCAGGGATCCAAGGTTGACTTAGCATCCATAAATCAATCAATGTGTTGCACCACATTAACAAAATGAAGGATAAAAATCATATGATCATCTCAATAGAGGCAAACAAAGCATTTAACAAACTTCAACGTCTATTTACAATAAAAATTCTGAACAAAGTGGATGTGGAGGAAACATACCTCAACATAATAAGGCCTATATGAAAAAGCCACAATGAATATCACACTCAACAGTGAAAACTTGAAAGCTTTTTCTCTAAGATCAGGAAGACCAGGATGCCCAATCTCACCACTTTTATTTAACATAGGATTGGAAGTCCTAGTGAGAACAACTAAGCAGGAAATGAAAAAAGAGAAGAAGGAGAAGAAAAGGAAGAAAGAAAGAAAGAAAGAAAGAAAGAAAGAAAGAAAGAAAGAAAGAAAGAAAGAAAGGAAGGAAGGAAGGGAGAGAGAGAGAGAGAGAGAGAGAGAAAGGAAGGAAGGAAGGAAGGAAGGAGAGAGAGGGAGGGTGGAAGGAAAGAAAGAAAGAAAGGAGGAGGGGAGGGAAGAGAAGTCATCCAAATCAGAAAGGAAGAGTAAAAATGTCACTATTTGCAGATGGCATGATAGTATATATAGAAAAAAATCCTACAGGCTCTACTAAAAAACTGTTAGATCTAAATTTTTTTAATTCCATAAATTTGCTGGATAAAAAATTAATAAACAAAAATTTGTTTTCTATACTGTACTAATTAGCTATCAGAAATAGAAATTAAGAAAACAATATTTTTAACAATTGTGTCAAAAAGAATAAAATGCCTAAGAATAAATTTAGCCAAGGAGGTGGATGACTTGTACACAAGAAATTATAAGACATTGATAAAAGAAATTGAAGAAGACATAAATAAATGGAAAGATATTTTATGTTCATAGATTAGAAGAATTAATATTGTTAAAATATTCAAACTACCCAAAGTGTCATATAAATTCAAAGCAAGTCATATTAAAATTGCAATGGCATTGTTCACAGAAATGGAAAAACATTCCTAAAATGTGTATGAAACCTCAAAAGACCCCAAATAGCAATCTTAAGAAAAAAGAACAAATCTGGAGGCATCATGCTTCCTGATCTTGATCTATACTACAAAGATATAGTAATCAAAACAGTATGGTACTGGCATAAAAACAGACAGATAGGTCAATGGAAAAGAATAAAGTGCCTAGAAATAAACCCATCATATATGTGCAATGAATTTACAACAAAAAAGCCAAGAAAATACAATGGGGGAAGGACAGTTTCTTCATCAAATGGTGTTGGGAAAATTGGACATCTGCATGCAAAAGAATAAAAACCAGATCACTGTCATAAGCCATACAGAAAAACTGACTCAAAATGGATTACAATATGTAAGGAATGTAATACCTGACACCATAAAACCCCTAGAAGTAAACATAGGCCGTAAGCTCCTTGATATAAGTCTTGGTTATGTTGTATTGGATTTAACACCAAAAGCACTAGCAACAAAAGCAAAAATAAACAAGTAGGACTACATCAAACTGAAAAGCTTTTGCATAGCAGAAGAAACCATTAACAAAATGAAATGGCAACCTACCAAATAAGGGATTTATTTGCAAATCCCTGATCAGAGGTTAATATACAAAATATATAAAAATTCATACAATTCAATAGCAAAAATCCCCAAACAATCCATGTAAGAAATGGGGAGAGGATCAGAACAGACATTTTTCCAAAGACTTACAGATGGCCAACAAGTACGTGAAAAGGTGAACAATATTACTAAACATTAGGGAAATGAAAATCAAAACCACAATATCACCTCACATCTGGTAGAATAGCTATTACTAAAAAGACAAGAAAAAAGCACCCTTGTGCACTGTTAGGGGGAATGTAAATTGGTTCAGCCATTATGGAAAACAGTATGGAGGTTTTCCAAAAAATTACAAATAGCTCTACCATAATATCCAGCAGTTTCTTTTCTGTATATTTATTTAAAGAAATCAAAAACACTAACTTGAAAAGATATATGCACCTCATGTTCATTGCAACATTATTTACAATAGCTAAGATATGGAAATAACCTAAGTGTCCACTGATGGATGAATGGATAAAGAAGTCATGAGATGTATTTATATATATATATATATATATATATATATATACATATATATATAATTTAGCCATGTAAAAGAAAGAAATCTTGACATTTCAGACCATATGGATGGACCTTTAGGGCATTATGCTAAGTGAAATGAGTCAGACAGAGAAAGACAAATACCATATGATCTCACTTATATGTGGACTCTTTAAAAAACAAACAAACAAACTAGCTCATCAATACAGAGAGCAGATTGGTGGTTGCCTGAGACAGTGGCAGGGAGAGGGGGTTGGGGACAGATAAATGGGTGAAGGGAGTTAAAGGTACAAACTTCCTGTTACAAAATAAATAAGTCCTTAGGATATACGGTGCAGCATATTGACAATAATTAATAATACATATGTGTATGACTGATTAATTTTGCTGTGCAGTGGAGGCTAGCACAACATTGTAAAGCAACCATACTTCAATAAAAATTAATTAAAAAATAATACAGTATTACATATTTGAAAGTTGCTAAGTGTAAATCTTTAATATTCTCATCACAAGAAAAAAATATGTAACTATGTATGATGATGGATATTAAATAGACTTATTGTGGTGATCATTTTGTAATACATACAAATATCTAATCATTATGTTGTACACCTGAAAATAATACACCACTGTATTTCAATTATACTTCAATTAAAAAATAAAATAAGGTAGAAGAAAGAAAAATTATAGTCCACTCTTATGAAATAACTACAAAGGTCCTAAGCAAATTATATTAAGGTGGGTTTATATCAGAACTGTTAAATGGCTAAATATTATAAAACCTAAAATGCAGCTCATTTAATATGAGATGCTATTGATTATAATACACATCAAATTTAATATACCACTAAGAAAAAGGAAAACTTTTCTATCCTAATAGTCTAACAGACTATAATTGTAAGATGCATTCTGATTCCAAAAACGTTAAAATGTGAAAAAAGTATACCTTAGAAAGATGTTAAGTAGTAATTAAAATAAATCAGAGAAAAATCTGTTAATATATTCACTTACATTTTAACCAAGGAAAATAATCTAATAGAATAGATAATAAAAAGATTTAATCAAGATTACCATCTATTATTCATAGTTTATAAATAAATAATTTAAATGAGTAAGAAACAAAATGGAATTTTCTAATTTGATTTTAAAAAGCTACAGAAAATAGTATAATGGTTGACCATTAAAAACTTTCCCTTTAACATAGAAGTCATGATCACCATGAGGTCAAGTAAAATAAAACAAAAAATGTCAGAGACATTATGATTACTTACTTGGAAGATCCAAGAAAGGTTACTAACTACTAAATCTAATTAGAGTGAATGGATGGATATAAAATAGATATACACAGAAATTAATAGCATTTCTAATAACCAATTAGAACAGGCAATAAAATAGAAGACTCCAATCATAATAGCAAAGAAATATTATATAAAATTAATTTTAAGTAAATATAGGCAAGACCTGTGTATAAAAATTACAACTTAATTGAAAGGCATAAGAAAGAGTTGAATAAATTGAGAGCTATATCATGCTAATATCTGCCAAGACTCAATAGTTTAAACATCAGTTCTCCCAAAACTAATCTAAAAATTCAATATAAATCTAACCTGAATCCCAACAGTTTTGCCTGAAACTTTCCAGCTGATCTTAATACTTATGTAGAATTTAACAGGCCCAAGAATATCAGAGATGATTTTTCTTTCTTTTTTTTTTTTTCCGTACGCGAGTCTCTCACTGTTGTGGCCTCTCCCGTTGCAGAGCAAAGATGATTTTTACAAAAGAATAAGGAGGGATTGATTGCATACCATAATAGATTCAAGATTTGCTATAAATCAATAGTAATTAAAAAAACTTAACAAGAGTAGAAAAAAACAATAGAATAAAATAGAGAAGGTGAAAATAGATTTGCACATATACAAAAACTTGATATATGGCAGTGGTGTCATTACAAATCAGTGGGAAAGGGGTGGGTCCCAGTAGATGATGCTAGGACAATTGGCAAATAGACTTATATGAGGAAAGAAAAACTAAACTTCTGAAGAAAAATATGAAATGATATCTTTGGGGTACACAAGTCACCAAAAGCAAAATACATGAAGAAAAACTCCAGGTGTTTGACTAGAAGAAAACATAGGTCATTTGCTTAATTTAAGTAAACTAAGGCAGGGCAAGGTTTGCACAAAGGGTCACTGAGGGCGCAGGACCACACCCTCATTTCACAGAAGCGTTTTGAGGTATTAGAGAAGGAATGTGATGATGAGTTGTACACACAGTGTTAGGCAAGCACATCCTCATCGGAGGGGAGGTGGTGACTCGGTGAGAAACCAGGGGTCCTATTGGTCAACCCACTGATTTACTTTTCAAGGTTGACATTTTTTTTTAATCCATAAATGATTGTTGTGCACCAAATGAATGGATGAAGAAACCTCAGGTGGGGAGTGTCACCTCTTTCCTATTCACCAGAAACCCAGCCAGGACCATCCTGGGTGTGACTGGGCTGTGAAATCCACAAGGTCAAGAACTCACCTCTACTCTACTCGCCTCTACTGTGCTGGACAACTGAGCCTGCTTTAGGATTAATCACGTAAACTCGCTGTACCAAAGTCAGTGTTTCAGCGAGGCTTTGTCTAAGGGGCAGGCAAGGGGGTGAAGGAGTCAAGTGGGATGGCTAGCCCAGGATAACTAAAGTCAACTGGATTTTACAGTAAGACCTCTGGTATTGTGAGGATACAGGAGAAAAAGGAATGTGTAATCTCATTGTCACTTTAGCTTCTAGCACCTTGCCTTTCAAAATGGTAGACGCAAGATAAATTTGTGGAACATGTATCGATAAGTGATATGATATGGCATATGTGTATGAATGCTTCATAAAATGCTCTATAAAAAGGAAGGGATGCCTCTAGGCCAGTAACTTTATTATTATAATTCATTTAATCATAAAAACACCTCAGATTAAGTATTGTTCTACACACCTTAGATATGGGCAGATGAGGTTAATTGATGCTGCCCAAGGTAGCTAATTAAGG